>NC_090450.1:512866716-513169746 GCF_031143425.1 Pleurodeles waltl | reverse complement strand
AAATTCTTGTTTCCAATTTTTGCAAAAAGTTTTTGTTGACACAAAACTAGGGAACCATGGAGCTTGATCTGGCTAGCCTACCCACACTGACAGTAGTCCAGCTTAGGGGGTTGTGTATTGAAAGAGGGTTGCCTGCAACCACTGATCTCAGGAAGCAAATCCTGATCACATCCCTGACAGCATGGGCTGAGGCCCAAGAGGTAGAGTCAGAAGAAGCTCCAGAGGAGGGAGAAAGAAGGGAGGATGCAAGCTCTAACCACTCAGGGGAGGGAAGGCATCTGAGCCCAAGTGAGGATGAGGAAGAACGGTCCTCAGTAAATACAGTCACTAGGGGCAGATCCAAAGCTAGTGGTGGGAAGGGGGTCCTTTCAGGAGGAGAGAACCCATCCATCAGAGAAAGAGAGCTGGAGGCCCAGCTAGCATACATAGCTTTGGAAGCAGAGAAGCTGGCCCTAGAAAAGAAAAAGTGGGCATACAAAGAGAAAAGAGATGGAGGCAGCGATAAAGAAGCTGAGGTGTCCATGGGTGGGGGAGTTTGCCCCAGATTACCCAAGGGGGTAGTTCCTGCTTATGTAGAGGGGGATGACATAGATAAGTGGCTGGGGGCCTTCGAGAGGGCACTCCAAATGAGAAGGGTTAGGCCTCAATACTGGGGTTCCCTTTTGTGGGAGTTGGTCCCCAACTCAGGGAGGGATAGGCTTCTGACCTTAAGGGGGGAGGAGGCAGATTCATACCCTAGTATGAAGAGGTGCTTAGCCAAGAAGTTTGGTCTGACCCCAGAGC
Organism: Pleurodeles waltl; assembly: GCF_031143425.1. Lineage (NCBI taxonomy): Eukaryota > Metazoa > Chordata > Amphibia > Caudata > Salamandridae > Pleurodeles > Pleurodeles waltl. The sequence continues at coordinate 513,168,963 of NC_090450.1, read as the reverse complement.
AATATAGAATGAAGTTCAGGGACACCCAGAAGGTCAGTACCCAGTCTTGGGTTGACTTTGTGGACATTTCACTAAAGGCACTAGAGGGCTGGATTATTGGTAACAAAGTAGATACTTATGAGGGGTTATACAATCTGATCATGAGAGAGCACATCTTGACCAATTGTACCCAAGAAAGGTTACGCCAGCATCTAGTGGACTCTAAGCAGACCAACCCTAGAGAGCTAGGGGAGGCAGCTGATGAGTGGTTGAGAACCAGGGTGGTTGTCAAGTCCCAGGGGGGAGACTCCAAGAAGGCGGGGACAGGTCCCCAAAAACCTAAGGAGGGAGGTGGTAAGCCCACCACAGAGACTCCCTCTGTACCCCAGAACCCTAAGAAGGAGGAGAGTAAATCCCACTCTGACCAGCAGAGACAGTTAGACCCAGGGTTAAAAAAGCTCTTGGACAGTAGGGCTTGCTTTGACTGTCAGCAGACAGGTCACTTCAGAGGAGATGCAGCCTGTCCAAAGAAGGTGGTTAGCACTGGGCTGTCCAGTGTAGCCATAGAGGAGGATTCCTCAGATGATGAAGTCCTCCTAGCATTGAGCTGGGAGACAGGACCAGATGGTAAGCTGGTGATCCCTGAGGGTGGGAGTAGGCACTTCCACCACATTCAAGTGAATGGGATCCCTACCACTGGCCTGAGAGACACCTGTGCCAGTCACACTATAGTGAGTGACCGGTTAGTGACCCCAGACATGTATGTCCCAGGAAAGACAAAGAAAGTCAGGATAGCCACAGGGGAGGTCACCTCCAAACCTGTAGCCATAGTGCCCCTAGAGAGGGAGGGTATCCTTGACTGGATTAGGGTGGTAGTCAGTGCTGACCTTCCCCTAGATTGTATCCTGGCAATGACCTCCCAGAGGTGAGTCTGGTCACAGATGGGGTGGTTGCCCAGGGCGCCCCCCCAACCCAAAGTCCTGGGGAGTCAGTCCCTACAGTTAGGAGACAGGGGTCCCCAAGAAAAGGAAAGAAGAAAAGGAAGGGTAGGCCACTCTTAAAGAGAGTTCCAGGGAGCCAAGGGCCCTCTGCCCCAGTAAGGGGGGAGCCCAGAGTTGGCACTGGTGAGGCCTCACCTGACCCCAAGGAAGTCCTGAGTAGTCAGGCAGCGGTCCAGATGCAAGGTGTTGCCCCTGCACTGACAGAAGGGAGAGTGGAAGGAGGGTGTCTGCCACAGGAGGTGGTAGCCCCCCACTCTAGACAGCAAGAGGGGTGCCAGGACTCCAAAGATGCCCCTAAAGCAGCTCAGCCACCTGTCAGTGGAGAGCTTAGGGTGGTTCTGGGTACTGACAGCTGTCAGTAGCCTCTGCTGGGTGCTAGCCTTCCTGGCAGCACTGTACTTGGCCTGGGAGGCAGACCCCAGGGCCAATAGCAAAGTAGGCCCCCTGACTCTATTGGTCATGGTGGGGTTGCTCAAGTGTTGGGTGACCTCTTTGGGTAAGTTAGGTGTTGCCCTAGCAAAGTTTGGAGTAGGGGAGGTGGGCACCTCACTACCCAAGTTGGCAGAGAGAAAGGAGGAAGACCCCCCTAGAGGAAAGTTTCAGTTTGAGTTGGGTCCTTTTACTGTTGTGATGGCTTCACTACCCATAGGGAGTGACCCTGACAGGAGGATATAAGGCAGAGTAGGCCCTGCAAAGGGACAGCCAGTTTTCTTCACTGTCTTCCTCGCCTAACAAGCCAGGAAGACTCTCCCAGGGTTGGGCTGAGTCTCCTGGGCGTGTGGGCTGGGGGGGGGGTTGTGTGAGAAAACAGGGCTGATTGCAGAGGCCCCATAACTTTTTGCCCCCATTTTCCTCTTTTTGCTGGTGTTTTCCTGACTTTGATGGTGCCCTGGGTACTGCCAACCAGTCCCAGGGCCTGTGCTCTGTGTAAAATGGATAAGCAAATTAGGCTAATTATAATTGGCTAAGTTAACCTACCTATAAGTCCCTAGTATATGGTAGGGCATGTAGGTTTAGGGACCACAGCATAGGTGGTGCACACCTAGGTGCATTGCTGAGGTGCCCAGTGTCATTTTAAAAGCAAGCCTGCCTTGCTGGCTGCTTTTAAATTAAAGTTATATGCAAATTCGACTTTGGAATTAAAGGTACTTCCAAAGTCTTAAACTACCTTATTTTTACATATAAGTCACCCCTAAGGTGTGCCCTATGTGCCCCTAGGGCTGGGTGCCATGTAACTATAAGCAGGGACTTTATAAAAATAGATTTATAAGCCCTGGTGAGGTAAAAACAGCCAAATTCGTTTTTCCCTCATTGAAGTAAATGGCCTTCATAGGCTAGAATGGGCAGACTTTATTTTAAATTTTAAAGTCTTCTTAAATGTTACATACCAAGAATTTGGTATCAAATTGATTGTTGTAATAAATCCCACAACTTCCAGTTGTTGGATTTAATATAACTTGTCCAGGTAAAAAGTTTAGACTTTACCTAAAAAGTTGCCAATTTCAGCTCTGCATTGTTTTTGCTGTTGTGCTCTGATTGGCCAGCCTGCAGCAGCTTCTGCCAGGCTGCCTTGATGAGGTGTGAAGTGGCCTGACTTCACACAAAGGAATGTGCTTGGGGGAGAGAATCTCCCCTCAGCAGATGGTGAGGCAGGAAGGGGGAGGGCTGCCAAACTGGTCTTCAAAGGCAGAGAAGGACATTTGCAGCACCCAGCAACACCCCCACATCCTGCAACCCCAGACAATTAGGTGCCCCCTTGATTAGATTAGGAGAGGGCAGGAGAGGGGTGTGTTTATGATTTTTAGCCACACCAGTGGGTGGGCTCAGCCAGATGTAACCTCCAAAAATCAGATTCATTCATGTTGGATTTTTAGAGACTGTTGCCTTCTGGGATGGATTTTTGCCACACTTCCCAGGAAGTGGTCATCACAGGGGGACGACCCTGTCCCTGATTGGAGAACCAGGGCCCCCCTGCTTTTCACCCAGGAGCAAGGATAAAACTGGCAGACCTGCACCCACACCTCAGATCCCCTCCAGAATTCAACAAGAAAGGAACTAAAGAAGAAGAAGGACTGCCCTGCTGGACCCCTGGCCTGCACCTGGACCCTGCACTCAGAAGGACTGCACCAGCTGCACACTTGGGCTTCACAACAAGAAGGACTTTGCCTGGCTTCAACTGGTTCAAGGAGGGACTCCCTGTTTGCTACAGGTGAAAAATTGCTAAACCAGAGTCCCCTGCACCAACTCCTGAAGAAAGCGACCAGCTGACCACTGTCCAGTGGCCAAAAAGGAGTTTGCGCCAGGTGCATTCTGGGAGTTGAAGTCCGCACCCCCCAAGGACCATCACAGAACTTCTGGACCCTTGGGGTGAGCTGTGGACCCCAAAAGAACCTTAAAAGAACATCTGGGTGAAGCCCCAGAAGTTTGGAAAAGATTTGAGAATTTTTGGAAAAAAGCTCCAGAGAGGGACCGACCCGCCGTGGAAATTCTAGCCGGCTTGCCTCAATCGCGACCCGGCCTGACTTCGTGGTTCGTCCCGGTAAAGAAAAACATCCAAAAAAGAGACTAAGTCCGAACGTAAAAAGTTGACCGGGACCTCCCAGCCATCGTATCCGAGAAGGGCTCCATGGACGTCGGATCAAGATCCAGGTTTACCCCGGTCGAAGGATTTTCATCTCGAAAAAACGACTAAGTCCGAAGGTAAAAGTCTCCACCGAGGAAACCCACATCGCGTATCCGGACAAGGGCTCCAGGAGGTCGGATTCAACTGGCAGGTTCGTCCCGGTGAAGAAAAACTTCAAAATAAAGACTAAGTCAGAAGGTAACTTTTTAACCGAGGCCTCCCGCGACCTGTAGCCGAGCAGGGCTCCATCGCGGTCGGCCTGAAAGTTTGACTTTGCCCCGGTCGAGGTGCAACCAGATGACCCGATTGGCGCTTTTTGTTTCTAAGCGCTAGAAAAGTAATAATTCTTTAAAAATTCATATCTCCGGTTCCCCTGAGCCGATTTTAATCATTTTTGTGTCATTTTAAAGATAAAAATATAAACTATTTTTATAAATTGGTTTTGGATTTTTAAACTGTTTCCTGTGTTTTATTTAATTACTGTTTTGTGATATTTGAATGCTTTACTCTTTGTCTCCTAAGTTAAGCCTTGACGCTCGTTGCCAAGCTACCAAGTTTTGAACTGGGATTAATTTACTGAGACCTAACTGTACCTATGTGGAGGTTAGTGGCTTGTTGCTAGGTGTAGGTACCTACCTGCCCTACCAATAACCCATTTTCCAACAGACATCAACAAAGGGTTTGCAGTGCTAAAATCACCAGCTTCAAAGCTTTCAGGAACAGGCAGACTTGAATCAGAAAACCTATTTTCTCAACACAAATTTGGCATTTTACTGGGACATATCCCATTTTTACAATTTTTTGTGCTTTCAGCCTCCTTCCAGTCAGTGACAGAAATGGGCATAAAACCAATGCTGGATCCCAGAAACCTAAACGTTTCTGAAAAGTAGACAAAATTCTGAATTCATCAAGGGGTCATTTGTGTAGATCCTACAAGGGTTTCCTACAGAAAATAACAACTGAAAAAGAAAAATATTGAAATTGAGGTGAAGAAAACAGCAATTTTTCTCTACTTTTTACTCTGTAACTTTTTCCAGCAATGTCAGATTTTCGAAAGCAATATACCGTTACGTCTGCTGGACTCCTCTGGTTGCGGGGATATATAGGGCTTGTAGGTTCATCAAGAACCCTAGGTACCCAGAGCCAATAAATGAGCTGCACCCTGCAGTGCGTTTTCATTCTAAACCAGGTATACAGCATTTCATTTGCTGAAATATAAAGAGTGAAAAATAGCTATCAAGAAAACCTTTGTATTTCCAAAATAGGCACAAGATAAGGTGTTGAGGAGCAGTGGTTATTTGCACATCTCTGAATTCCGGGGTGACCATACTAGCATGTGAATTAAAGGGCATTTCTCAAATAGATGTCTTTTTTACACACTCCCTTATATTTGGAAGGAAAAAATGTAGAGAAAGACAAGAGGCAATAACACTTGTTTTGCTAATCTATGTTTCCCCAAGTCTCCCGATAAAAATGATACCTCACTTGTGTGGGTAGGCGTAGCGCCCGCGCCAGGAATTGCCCCAAAACGCAACGTGGACACATCACATTTTTTTAAAGAAAACAGAGGTGTTTTTTGCAAAGTGCCTACCTGAAGATTTTGGCCTCTAGCTCAGCCGGCACTTAGGGAAACCTACAAAACCTGTGCATTTATGAAAACTAGAGACCTAGGGGAATCCAAGATGGGGTGACTTGTGGGGCTCTGACCAGGTTCTGTTACCCAGAATCCTTTGCAAACCTCAAAATTCGGCTAAAAAAACACATTTTCCTCACATTTTGGTGACAGAAAGTTCTGGAATCAGAGAGGAGCCACAAATTTCCTCCCACCCAGCGTACCCCCAAGTCTCCCGATAAAAATGATACCTCACTTGTGTGGGTAGGCCTAGCGCCCGTGACAGGAAATGCCCCAAAACGCAACGTGGACACATCACGTTTTTTGAAAGAAAACAGAGGTGTTTTTTGCAAAGGGCCTACCTGTAGATTTTGGCCTCTAGCTCAGCCGGCACCTAGGGAAATCTACCAAACCTGTGTATTTTTGAAAACTAGAGACCTAGGGGAATCCAAGATGGGGTGACTTGTGGGGCTCTGACCAGGTTCTATTACCCAGAATCCTTTGCAAACCTCTAAATTTGGCTAAAAAAACACATTTTCCTCACATTTTGGTGACAGAAAGTTCTGGAATCAGAGAGGAGCCACAAATGTCCTTCCACCCAGCGTACCCCCAAGTCTCCCGATAAAAATGGTACCTCACTTGTGTGGGTGGGCCAGGTGCCTGCAACAGAATAAGGCCAAACACTTGTAGAGATAGAGGGGATAGCACAGCGAGTTGATAAGGACATATTCTTCTTTTATACATCTTTAGGCTGACTCTGCTTTGGGGACCCACACAAGTGAGGTGTCATTTTACTTGGGAGACTGAGGGGAACCCTGGGGAGTAGGAATTTTGTGCTGGAGCGGTGATCGTACAAACAAAGGTCAGGAAAATATGCTTTTTTAAGCACATTTTGCAGAGGCGTCTGGGTAAGAAAATGTTGGGGGATCCACGCAAGTCACATCTCCCTGCACTCCTTGGGGTGTCTAGTTTGAAAAAATGTCTGGGTTTGGTAGGTTTCCCTAGATGAAGGCCGCACCCAGGACCAAAACATAGGTGGCCCCTCCCCCCCAAACACAGGTAGTTTTGTAATATATCATTTTGATGTGTCCACATACGTCTGTGATGTGCAAAACACTAAAATTGTGAAAAGAAAAGCACTTAGGTTATGTGAAAAAGACCCCTCACCCTCCAACCAAGTTGGTGGCATGCTTCATCATCGGGGTCCCACCTGAGACACCTAGCGTGTCTCAAGTGTGCTGCGACGCCTGATTACAGCGGAGCAGGTTTTGTCATTTGTACCACACATACTGGTTGGATTTGGCACGAGGGTGAGTGATGGTTCAGTAGATCAAATTTTATTAACAAGAGATTTCACAAAACTGAAATGCACTGTTAATAACTGAAAGACAAAAAACTGAACCAAAGACTCACAGCTCGTGAGCTGTAAAGCCGCGACAAGGCACCAACCGCTTTACAGTCCATTCACACACCTTTCATACATGGCACGCACAAGACCATTCACACCGCCAGCCGTGGGCCCAGCACATTACAACACTCACATCGACAGACAGGGCCCATCACTTACATACGCCCACATGCCTGATACAACAATCACACCAGCTGATGGGAGTGTGGAATCGCGTTTGGCTGGCACCACCAGCCAAGCGCCACTACACCCACACCGCCAGCCAAGCCCCACCCCACCCGCACCGCCAGCCAAGCCCCACCCAACCCACACCGCCAGCCAAGCGCCACCCCACGCACACCGCCAGCCAAGCGCCACCCCAAGCACACCGCCAGCCAAGCGCCATCCCACCCACACCGCCAGCCAAGCCCCACCCCACGCACACCACCAGCCAAGCGCCACCCCACGCACACCACCAGCCAAGCGCCACCCCAAGCACACCGCCAGCCAAGCGCCACCCCACGCACACCGCCATCACTTTTTTTTTGTTTATAAACAACAAAGAAACCACTAAGCACAAAACTACAAACACAAAAGCTCTAACTAAATACTTGACAGAGATGCCAACTGTGAAACATATGAAAATATAAAACAGACAGCTTACGCTCACAGTATTTCCCAGAAGTTTTTCCTTGTGTGGTAACTTCTAAAACAGCTGGGCACGCACAGCCCAGGCTTTGAAGGGCTTTCGGGGCAGTACATCCGGCTGTCCCTCCAGATTAATCTCCGGGCACATACTCTACATTTCTTTGTGGGCAAGTCTTTTTTGGGAGGAATGTGATCTGGAAAGTGCCGATCTTTCAATCTAGCCACATCCTCCACCACTTCTACTCTAGGAACTCTTGCCTGTTCCACCACAATAAGGCTTTCTATCACCGACTCCTGAAATTTAACAAATGTCATCCTTGACTCAGGTGAACAATCCTTGAATACAATAAAGGCATTAAAAGTTGCCAAATGAAATAAATGTAGGGCCAACTTTTTATACCACACGTAAGACTTACGAAGAGCAGTGTAAGGTTCCAACCTCTGATCTACTCTATCAACACCACCCATGTGCCTATTGTAGCCCAAAATGCACGCAGGTTTGCGCACTTCCGCAACCTGACCCCAAACAGTCACAGGGGAAGTACTCTCATCATGGATGGTAGACAGCATGTACACATCCCTCCTGTCTGAAAATTTCAGAGCTAGCAGCTCATTATTCCGCTAGGCACTGCACTGTCCCCTCTCAAGTTTTTTACAGACAAGATCCCTTGGATAGCCTTTCCAGTTAGAACGGATTGTGCCAAAAGCAACAGTGTCCACTCTAAACAACTCCTTGAACAACTGCACTCCAGTGTAGAAATTATCTACGTACAAATGGTGACCTTTGTTAAACAGCTGTCTACCAAGTTCCCACACAATTTTTTCGCTAACTCCAAAAGTGGCCAAACAACCAGGAGGGTCAATACTGGAATCCCTACCAGTGTAGACCCGGAAATTATACACATATCCTATACTGCTTTCTGACAGCATATACAATTTAATCCCATACCGTGCCCTCTTACTAAGAATGTACTGCTTAAAAACTAAACGCCCCTTGAAAAGGACCAAAGACTCGTCCACACTTATCTCTTTGCCTGGAACATAGACCTCTGAAAACCGATCTAAAAAATGATCAAGGACAGGACTAATCTTAAAAAGACGGTCACAATCAGGGTGATCTCGTGGCAAGGCTAAAGCATTGTCTACAAAATGCAGCATACGAAGAAGAAGCAAATACCGATTATGTGTCATAGTTGCAGGAAATATAGCCATTGCCATCAAGGGACTAGTAGACCAATAAGAAGCCAGAGACGTCTTCCTGATCAACCCCACCAAAAAAGTCAAACCTAAAAACTTTTTCATCTCTTCCAGATATGTGGGAACCCACTGAGTAGCTCTAGACTGAGGCTTAAGTCTGGCAGCGTTGTCCCGCAAATATTGCTCTGCATACAAATTAGTCTGCTCCACAATCTCTTCCAAAAATACATCGTCCATAAACAAGTGAAAGAAATGGACAGGCAAAAAGTTTTCCGTATTAACTCTACACCCTGGGAGACCAGTAAATGCAGGTAAATGTGGCTGCTCCATTTTGGGGCAATCCAGATGTCAGGTCTTCTAACGGGAAACCCTTCAGCCCCAGGCTGCTGCAGTCTTGGCACATCAATGTCCTCTTCTACAACAGGCCCTTCATCTGCACTGAGAGTAGCTTCCTCATCAGAAGAATACTCTCAGACAGAAAACTCACTTCCAGAATCTCCCACTTCCTCCTCTGCCTCAGATGCAGAGTCAGTCTCGTAATCATGGTCTGAAGACGACCCAAAGAGCATGCCAACAACCTGCTGAGCGGTCACTCTGCGGCTAGCCATGATCCTCACTAACAACAAATGGATTGCCAACAACAACTAGCACTAAAATAAGTAATAAACAAAGTGTAGCTTTATCACAAAGAGTTATGTACTAAAAAAACTATACCACTCACTTGCCTGAAAAAGCTACTCACCAAGCAACTACTCTGCACAGACACAGCAATCACCAATGATATCCCACTAAAAAGAAAAAAGCAAATTAGACATATGACAACACAAATATCATTGTGCTCAAATCTAAGAGCAATTTCACACACAATACTGCATTTAGTACACCACCTACAAACATGTCATTCATGCATGTCAACAATACTCCTTTGGAGTAAATTGCTTTCACTTACCTAAAACATGCAACTATGCAAACCGCAGGACAACTACTGCCAAAACCGCAAGGATCCACAGCAAAGGAAGCAAAAGCGTTGAACTAGAAGAAAAAGAAGAAATAAATTGTTATAATCACAAATACAAATACTTCGCCAGTTGACAAACACCCCACCACCAAGAACTTAGAAATTGTCCCTGGTACCTAAGTGGATTCTGCCCCCCTCGGGGGCAGATGGGCGTAAAACAAATTGGCCAATCTGCCCCCAAGGGGGGCAGAAATGGGCAACGGCTCTGTGCCCCCTTTAGGGGGCGACCCTTCCCAAAGGGGGCACCCCCAGCACAAAACAAAAAAAAGGGAAAAAAAAGAAAATCCCTGGCGTATTGGTGGTTTCTGCCCTCCTTGGGGGCAGATGGGCCTACAAAAATAGGCCCATCTGTCCCCAAAGGGGGCAGAGATGGCCAATACGAACTTTCCCCACTTTGGGGGGGTGACCGTTGCCAAGGGGTGCCCCCAAACACACACCACACACACCACACAATCCCTGGCGCCTAGTGTGCTTCGACCCCCTGGGGGCCAGATCGTCCAAAAACATGGCTGATCTGCTCTGGGGGGGGCCGAAACAGAAAAAAAAAATAGCCCCCCACGGGAGCGACCCTTGCCCAAGGGGTCGCGCCCAAAATAAACATATAAAAGTAAATCCCTGGTGTCTAGTGGATTTTGCCCCCCCCCTGGGGGCAGATCGGCCATAAAATCGGCAATCTGCCCCCAGGGGGGGGGGCGAAATCCACTAGACACCAGGGAACCAGGGAAAAGAAACATACCCCAAAAAATCCCTGGTGTCTAGTGGAGATTCCTGCTCCACGATCAGGGGCCCTGCCCGCGATCGTGGAGCAGGAATCTAGTGAAAACAGGCACAGGGGAAAAAACCCTTTCCTTCCCCCTGTGTCTGTTTCCCCCCCCAGAACCCCCAAAAAGGGAAGGACTCACCTTGGGAAGTCCTCTCCCATCGACGCGCTGGAAGCAAATGGCTTCCAGCGCGTCCCAGCAACACTTGATGACGTCGGCGCGCTGTGCGCGCGCTGACGTCATCAGATTGCCGGGGGGGGGATCGGGGGTGGAAGGGGAAGGGCTTCCCCTTCCCTCCCCGCCTGTCCAAGGCACACGGGAACTGGGGCCTTGGACGAGGTCACCTCGTCCAAGGCACAGAACCGGATAATAGATAAATATTGTCCAAGGCACAGAACCGGATAATAGATAAATATTGTCCATTTTCCTAATACCATGTGGAGTCTTCTTGTGGTGTTTTCATTGTGTTGCCTTGTGAGTTTCGCACAAATACTTTACACATTACCTCTTAAATTAAGTCTGACTGCTCTGTGCCAAACTACCAGAGGGTGAGCACAGGTTAATTTTGGTTGTGTATCTGACTTAGCATGACTAGGATAGTGGCCTCTACTTGGACAGAGTGCATACCGGTGCCAACTAGAGACTCAATTTCTAACATACTTGTTCTTTACTATTTGGTTCTAGTTTTATGCCTAAATCTTTTTGGTGTTTCCAACCTGGTAAATTGGACCCTTCTTTAATTACATATATATTTCCTACTGTGTTCCTTTCTTTAAATTAAATTGCATCCTAATCATCCATTCTAGCAAGATGGGGTCTCTACTTTAACTTCCCAGTTTGATGTCATGAGTTTCCAAGATATAGGCCCTCATTAAGTGTTTGGCAGTCTTTTGGCAAGACTGCAGCTGTGACGGTCACCAAAAGACCTCCTGTGTCTGCAGTATCCCACCCGCCGTATTAAGAATACACAATGAAGACCGCCAAACAAACAGCCACAAATCCGACACCGCCAGGACACTGGCAGGCGGTATAGATGTGGTTCCACCACCAGCAGCGACACACCAACAACTTTAGGCCCACCTTATTACAATCCACAAATCAGCACAGTGATCTTTCTATGGTGGAAAATCATTGGCAGTCTGAACCACAGTGGTCAGAACACACTCCTGTCAGAAAACAACACCACATTGGACAGGTGGAAGACCCCACACCTGATGCACACACCAGACCAGCACTATACAACACATCCGCACACAACCCACAAGCCTTTGAATAAAACCATAGATCAAGAGACAAGAGCAGCCACAATCATAAATCTAGCACCTACACACTAGAGGCACATATACACTTCTCACTCACCATACACCACACAACTGAACCAATAACACTATACACACATCACAGCTACACACAAACACCACAACCTAGCAGCATCCACAACCAAACTCCTGCACCCCACCTATCAGCCTACACTGTACCCTACACACGCAACACTCACCCCCTTCCAAAACACAACCACCATGTCCAGTCAAAAGCACCCACGCCTCCCTGACAAAGAGTTGCAGGTCATGATAGATTAAATCCTCAGGGCAGAGCCCCAACTCTTTGGAGCACAGGTTCAGCAAACCTCCATAGCCAGGGAAATGGAGTTATGGCATAGAATCATGAAAAGATCCACTCAGTAGGCAACCATCCATGCACAAGGGAGGACATCAGAAAGAGGTGGAATGACCTTAGGGGGAAAGTGCGCTCCATGGCGTCCAGGTACCAGCTGGTAGAGCTGAAGACTGGTAGTGGGCCCCCACCTTCTCCCCCATGGTTCACATCGTGAGAGAAGAAGGTCTTGGACATCCTGCATCCTGAGGGCCTGACTGGAATTCCTGGAGGACTAGACTCTGGTGAGTAACTAAGCCCTCTCCGTCTGTAGGCGTGCCATCATGTGTGGGACATTGCTGTTCCTCAGAATGTAGGAGTCTTGCACAGATTCAGGAAACTTGGCTGTCACTTGGGAGATGTATTGGTCTGCCACACACACACACCACCTGCAAATTGATGGAGCGGTAGTTTTTCCATTTCCTAAACACCTGTTGATTGGCACTAGGAGCGAACACGGCTATTTGAGTGCCATCTATGGTCCCTATCACATGAGGGATGTGTCCCACATCGTAGAAGTCTGCTTTCATGTAGGCCAAATCCCATCATTGGGGGAACCTGATGTAGCTGTCCAGGTATTTCAAAAAAGCACACAGTACATCCTTCAACACAAGACTAAACATGGACTGTGACATCCCTGCTGCCAAGCCCACTGTAACCTCAAAAGATCCTGTGGAACATCTCTTTGGGTAACATTGCTGCCTATGGGGAACTGGGGCCAATGGCAATCACCGCCGGTGTTGACGGTGCTGTACATGGTGGCTGTGACCAGCTTTTTCTGCCACCTTGCTCACTTGGCTCCTGACACTCTATCAAGCAAGACCTCAACATGCTGAACTCCTGTGTACTATCCCTAGGAGCCATCATGCCACATCCTGTAGGTGATTGGTCCCCTGCCCTCACTCAAGAGGAGCTGGAGAAGCTGGTAAGAGCTGCATGGGCCACCAGAGGAGCAGGTGAGCCCAATGCCTTAGTCATGTGTGATAGGGGCTTGTGTGATGGTGAACGGCGTTTTTGTACCGGTCCGGGAGTACATGCATGCAGGGGGCATGACGTTTAGGCATGTGAACTGTGAGGTGGGTATGTGTGGGCATTTGATAGTCTGCTGTTAATAGTCCACTGCTGTTGTATGGTGCCATTGTACATGACTTTCACCTTCTGTCTGTGTCACCATGAAGGTCAACGCCTATCAGAAGGAGGGGTTATGGCGTGCCATTGATAAGCAAATGTGGACCCTGGGGATCCATAGCCAGGGGAGCACCCATTGTCGCCAGAGGTGGGAGGATCTGAGGTGCTGGAACTGGAAGACACTGGAGCCCCGGCTGGGGATGTCCTCCCAATGCAGGAGGGGTGCCCATCAGACCATACCCCCCTAATGGCCTGCATTTTGGCAGTGGCTTACCCTGAGGTAGATTAGTGTTTGAGGGCAGCACAGCAGCCACCAGGGGTGAGAACTGACCTGTATCCTGGGACTTGGCTGCCCCTAATTGGGACTGGGTGCCTCAATGCTGGTAAAGTGCCATTGTAGTTAATGCTGCATTTGGAAATTGGCAATAGGCACCCTGGCAGAGTATATTTTGTAGATGTGTCCCCATGCTTTACTGTCAGTGGATTTACATCTCCCTGTTCCATACCTCTCTAAATCTGTAATGTGGTGATGCACTGATGATGTAGGCACATGTGTGACTCCATCCTGGACATACGATGGATGTGAGTTTCAGTAGCACTCTATACATTGTGTATGAGCAGCTTCATCTATCTGCATTAGTGGCTGTGACGTGTCAGCCCACTGCCATCTGTGTAGGCTACCTGCATATGCACCTGTGTGACTTTCCTTTCATCACTGGGTCTATGTAAATCATGTACTGTTTCTGGTGTAGACAGATTGTAGTTCTGGCATTACAGTTCCACCACAGATCTGGCCTTCATGGGACAGGAGTACTGGCCTGAGAACTGACTAGGCATACATAGGTGATTTGCTGACTGTAGGGTATGTGTAGGTAGGCAACCTGGAATGATGATACATGTAGATTTGATGAGGTCTGATTGCACAGATGTTGCATTCCTACGAGCAATACTTGTGGGGATGTGGCCTTCTAAACTATGGGTTGGTACTGGTGGTAGTAAGTGCCCCTGGAGATCCCTGATGTGTCACCATGGTGTGTATATGGCATGTATTACAAAGCCCTAGCTTATACTCTGCTGCATTGCTGACTGATTACCTACATCATGTCGACATGGTTAGTTGGGGGCACTTGAGATGGCATGTGACTCTTACAGCATGGCTTGGCTATTAGGTTGTGGAAAATTAGGAGTGGTTTGGATATTGCATGAACATGGCATGTTGGTGTGATGGAAATGTTGCAATCAGTCTCCTCTGGCTGCTTATGTGGTAGTGGGAGGTGTCTTAGGTGTACTGGCAGTAGTGTTTGTCCATGTGTGCCTAATGCATGGAGTTATTTACCTCCTGAAATGTGTGTTGTCTGGGGTAAGTGATAGGTTGAGCCAATTGTTGTATGGCATGTGTGATGGTGGAGTTGTCATGGTGCACAATTCAACTGGTGTAACAGCATGTGTAGTGGCACGGGAAGGGAAGCCCCTTGACACCTGAGACTTTGGACTGGCAAATGACCTTATGTGTAGTTGTACATGGTGCCTTATTTATTTGCTTGCATTTTAATACATCTGGGCCAACATGCTGTTGGCTTCAATGGTAACATACTTGTCCTGCCTTTCTTTTTACATGGGTGTTTAGTGTTTGTGGGTTTTGGTTTGTGTGTGTGTGTGTGTGTGTGTGTGTGTGAGACTTGGTGGGTGTGCTGGTTGTGTTAGCTCTTGTGCCTGGCTTGCATGTGTGTGTGTGTGTGTGGGCCTGTCATTGGTCCTGCTGTCATTGCTGTATTTTGTGTGCTTGATAAGTTTGTGTTTGTTCCATGCATATGTGTAGCCAACTTGTGTATAGTTTGTGTTGGCATGTGTAATGATGGTGTTGTGTGCCCTTGTGTGATTGTTGTGTATGCATGCATGTGTGTAGTGTTGGCTATGTCCTATGCGTTGTGTGTGGTGTGGGCATGGTATGACAAATGGATCATTGTACGGATGTGTGATAGTGCTGATTGGTTGTGTGGTGTTGTTACGTCTTGTATGTATGTGTTGCCATGTGGAGGTGTGCAGTGAGAATGTTTGTCGAAGCGTATATGTAGCTGCATTTGTAATGTCATTGTATGAGTCTGTGGTGTTGTGTATGATTGTGTTAGACAGTGGCAGTGCTGTATGTGTGCGGGTTGGTGTGTGTATGGTACATGTGTGGGCGTGTGTGTGTACGTGTGTGTATGTAGGTGTGTGTTCGGATAGGTGTGTGGTTATGTGTTTGTGTGTGTCTGTCGTAAGGCATCCCAGCTGTGTGTGGTGTATGTTGGTGTGTACTATTGCCTTTCCCTCCGGTGTGTGCTAGGTGTGTGTACTTACAGTTGTTGTCTTCATTGCCGTCGCTGGTTCCGGAGTCATTGTACGAGCAGGAGCAGTGGGATGAGCTCCAATTCAGATTCCATGTCGGCTCTAGGCAGCTCTGTGTTCCAGAAGGTGGGTGTTTCCTTTTATGGAGTTGGTTTCCGCCAGGGTTTTGGTGGCGGTGCGACCGCGGTGGAAATACTGGCGGTGTGCAGCCTCAAAATATGTCTGGGGGAAAATGGTCCCCACTGGTCTGGATGTGCTTACTGCCGTCAGCAGCAGCCTGACAGCACTGGTGGTACTGACGGTGTATTGGCTGTAAACTGTTGGGAAGACTGCCATGGTCATAATTTGGCGGTCTTCACCACCAGACCATTGGTCTGGGTACCGCCAAACTCATAATGAGGGCCATCGTGTTTTCCTGCAAAATTGTCTTGGACAGTATTCTTGTCAATAACGGTGTGCTGCGAGCATGAATCTGTGTAAACATTGACCTTTACGTTATCAAGAGCTATTTCACAAGTAGGATGATTTATGCCTTCACTCTTCTCTATAAAATTCACAAGGAAAACAATTTTGTTGTGATTATATCTATTTATCTTCTGTCAGTGTTTCTGTACTTCTTGGCAAAGTGTCCCCTTTTTTATACTTTCTACAGATCACATTTTTTGCAGGACACTTGGGAAAATTAGCCAGATGGTTGGTGTTGCTACATCTGTTGCTTTTCAATTTGTCAGATTTGTTAAGTTTCGTTATGGACTTTGTATGTGTACATTCTTTAGCTCATTTACTTCACATGTATTCAGATTTTTAATTACACTATTGATATCAGAGGGATTGTCTGGAACAATTTTGATATCCTTCATGCCCTATGTGTTAGCAATGTTTATGGCTTTTTGTAGGTTAGGATCATATGTTTCTCTTGGATTTCAGAATCATTAGTGCATCTTACTAACTGATCTTGTATCAATGAGTCTGTAAAGGTCCAATTTTGCAAATGGAGGACAGCCTCTAAGCATAGCAATGTATCATATCACGTTTTCATTCTTCCCTTGAACTTTGCTGAAAATGTTATGTCTCTCAAAAACAACAATAACATTTTCTTTAAAATGACTAACTAGTTTTTACTTAAGTGGCAACAGCACTCATTTTAAATAATGCAATTATCCTTTCTGCCAGCTCCATCCTACACTTCAAGAGTCAAAGAAGAGGCCATTCCAAAACATCTCCTAAACATACATACAGTCGGTGCTAGTTAGTGGAAGTTAACCACAACAATTTCTTCTATGGCAATGCGATGGACAGACTTTGAGCTGCACTCTGAATACTGCTATCACCACGGTACAGGATGAGGAAGTTCCTCAAGGATAGACCTTTGTAAATCACCAAGGGCAGGAAACAGTGAAAGATAGACTATTGGGGTGGAGGCACTCCACAGCACCCTACACAGCATCCTATCCTGGTGACCAGTAAAGAGGACACATTAATTGTGAGGTAAGCTACTTTATTAGCATGCAAAGAGTCTTCAGTTTCACCTCGCAGGGCTGATCTGACAGCACATTTACATTCTAAACCAACTCCTAATGGAACGTTCCCAGTGGCGGGAGGGAAAAGGAAAGGAGGGACTGCATGGATATAGGCTACAACATCATAACATTTTTGGAGCCCAGCTTTTCTTGCGCACTAATACAGCCCAGTGAGCAAGAGTCTTAGGAGAGTGGTAAGACCCCGGACTTTCTGTGTATTCCTGTTATTTGTTAAAAAGTGTTTTTACTCCTACTCGTGCCTGTTTATATTAGGCTCACTGTGTTTCAGCACACTTGGTGCTTCTAAACTGTTGTTTTTTACCTATGTTTGTTGCAATTTCCCTCCTAGTGGCTGATTTAAGTGCCCCCAGCGCCTCCTTGCAACACATTAGCAGCATTCATTTTTAAGCTAATGTGGCTCAATGAGGCCAAAAACGCAGCGCCAGATTTACAAAGTGGTGCAATGCAATCCTTTGTAATCCTTTGCGTTACACTATGCCTAGGCCAGGCATAATGTATGCAAAGGTGGCATCCCCTTGTTAGGGGGGCTGAAAAAATACCTCAAAGAAATCTAAAAGATTTATTTTCTTCACTTTTTTCAGCAATTTTAACGCCTGCTCAGAGCAGGAGTTTAAAGGAGGTACACCATTGTTTTCAATGGGTCTCAATGGGCTTTGCAGTATTAGCTTCAACATTTTTTACGCTAATCCTGCAAAGCTCCAAACTAGCGTCAAAAACTTTGACGCTAGTAACCCTAACTCCCGCCATGGTGTGCCGTATCTCAGATATGGTGCACGCATAGTGGCGTTAGGGGGCGCTTAGGGTCGCAAGAAAATTGTCACTGCTCTGCTTGCAGCCCAACTTTTCTTAAAACAGGGCCCTATTTTTTTACAAAGACTGCATAAGCTTTCCCCCCACCTTTTTTTCCAAAATGCTACATCCGCCTCAGTTGCTAACTCGATTGTGTTTAGGAGACTGCTTAAACTGCTCTTTATTTCAACAGTTTGGAAAGTGTCTGCACCACTTGTTTTTCCCTTGAAAAAGCCATGTATTTGAGCGTGTGACAAGCAGTATTTCCGTGGATTCAAATCTGTTCCTTACCTGGAGAGTAGACTCTGCTAGCTTGGAAGTGTGGATTCTGCCAGCCTACTGGATGAGGAACACAATATAGAAAAACAACCCTCTTGTGACTTTCACACAGTTATCACAACCAATAACACACCTGTTACATGCTCATAAATGCTCGATCACTCTCAAAAAACAAGAATCACATCTATGACCAGCTCACTGACACAACCTGACTTACTATTTGTAACAGTACTATGGTTGTGAGATGACATGGGCACAGTGTTGCATGAAGTCATTCCTCCAGGCGTTCAACCCATCACACAAAACCATATAGGCAAAAGAGGAGGTGGACCAGCTATTATATTCAAACAAACAATAAATCTCAGCAAAACAGAAAACATTTCAATACAAGGTTGTGAGGCCCTCTACTGTGAAATGTACACGTACAATAGCTCATATTTAAGTTGAAAGCTATTTATATTGGTTTTGGGTACCATGTTCTCTATGATATAATGGTAACTATTGTTATAAAGCATGAGTTCTACCAATACTCAAAGCTAATGAACCAACTGACACAGCTCACATGAGCTCGATGAAGGGTGCAATGATCCAAACCCCCACTGAAATACAGCCATCAGAGGCAACACAAAAATCCCTCACAATGATTTATTTGAAACTCCCTCATCAGAACACACCTATATGAAAAATCTACTGAGCAATTTCATCCTTCACAGGAAAGAATGCCCTTCGAGGTTGATGAATCTTTGGCCCAAGTAAATGGTGTGGTAGAACCACGTACACAATTTCAATGCAAACTCTATTAATTTACACACCATGACCAATGTAGCCACAGAAGGAAAACTCCAGTCGGAAAATAAAGTTAAGGGATTTATTACAAACTCAAGCTTAAAGTCATGTAGGCAATTTACATGAAAAAGTTGCAGAGTCACATAATCACGAAGGGTTGCCCAAGGTGACGAAATAAGTTCAGATGGACTAACATTAACAAAATTAAGCATTGAAGAAGAACCATGCATATCATCAGAAACAATGTCTGTGATACAGAAGGTAAGTGCCTCTCAGGATTAGCAATCATCAGTCAATTCAATTTAGCAGAGTCTTCATTTTAGCTGGGCACAGGAGAAACCCTAAAACTAATCAAATCAGAGAAATACATGTGTTGGATAAAACACATGTGAGCAAAAGACAAAAAGTACAAAAAATTTGAAAATAATTTGGAAAAATAATTCTGGGTCTCCAGTGTATTGGTCAGTCGAGCTTGTGGAGTACCACTATGTGGAAGTAGTTAAAAAACTCTGTGAGCTCAGGGGCATTCTGCCAGCAGGCAGAGCTGCTTGGCGTGCCCATTCACTCTACTTTTTTCACTTTCTCGAGTGCAATTTGCGTTCTTGCTTTACAAATATTGCACGAACTGCACCACACAGTTCGCCAAGGGGTGCAGGCCTGCCACATTTTCACTGAGGTGGAGGTGGGAGTACTTGTCTTTTTTGTGCAGCACCTCCTCCCCTCTATGCTGGCAGCAGGGGGAAGGCCTGGGACTGGTTACTCCCTTCACGAGACTCGACTGCTGCCGGGGAGAGTGGGACAGTTGGTTTGTCAGCACACTGGGGTCCATGCACCCAGCAGCAGTTGATACACCATTGGGCAGACATAATCGACAATGAACAGGAGCTGCTCAACCTGCTGGGTGTAGAGCTGTGGAGGCTCTGTGAGTAATAGTTATTTATTTGTTGTGTGTGTTTCACAATGCTAATTGTTTTTATAATAGGAGTGCTGACTCTCTGAGGTAAGTTAAGGCTATGTTTATTTATTATGTGGTCCAGTTTGAGCCAGCAAGGTGAGTCAGCACATCCTAATTGTACTTGTTCACACTCACTTGGGATGATTTAAGAAGCCATGCAGATAGAGACTTGTCCTGTCACCAAGAATAAGATAGTGGTGGTAGTAATTGTTAATATCAGTTGCTAGCATTCCCTTCTCTGAGTCTTTATGTAGCTTATGCAGTCCCTCCCAATCCCAACAGTATGTATGCATCTATGCTTTGAAAAAAATGGAAGCTGAGTGCCCCATCAATGGTGGTTGAGAAGCAAATATCATTTGTTGCAATATGAATGCATTGTTAGTGGTACATAGTTGTAAATGCAGGGCCGTATTTACAAGGCCCTTTGTGGATCGAAAATGGGAAATGTGCTCCTGTAGATTGTCGGAAAAGATTAAAATATCATCTATATAAACCACAGCAATCCGGTCGAGGAATTCTCGTAATATATCATTAACGAAATGCTGGAAGGCAGCGGGAGCATTGCATAACCCATAAGGCATCACTTGATATTCAAATAATCCGTATTGAGTCCGAAAAGCGGTTTTCCATTCATCCCCTGAAGCCACTCGAATCAAATGATATGCTCCTCGCAGGTCCAATTTGGTGTAGATTCTAGCATTCTTTACTTGATCTAATAAAACTGACACTAAAGGCAGTGGGTATCGATTCTTGATGGTAACCTGATTGAGGGCTCGATAATCAATGCAAGATCGAAGACTCCCATCCTTCTTTGGTATGAAAAATAGTGGGGATGACACTGGAGATTCAGAAGGACAAATAAAACCATTAGCAAGATATTGATCCAAATACTCTTTTAAATGTTGATTCTCTGCTTCGGTCAATGCGTATATTCTGCTACATGGCAATATCGCACCTGGCTCCAGTTCAATTTTGCAGTCGTAGGGTCGATGTGGTGGCAATTTCTCAGCCTCATTTTCATCAAAAACGGTGACTAAATCCTCATATTCTTTTGGGATTTCAGCTGTCTTTAGTGCACAGATCATTGAAGAGTGTGATGATAAACAGGCCGCTTGGGACTTGGTGGACACTTCCACTCCATCATGAAAGCAATTCTCTTTGCAGTAAGAGGAATTCATCTTGATCGTTCTGTTGCTCCAATCAATTTGTGGATTATGTTCTGTAAGCCAGGGCAGACCCAAAGTGAGTTGAAATTGTGGAGCATCTATCAAATTAAAGATTATCTGCTCCTGATGTCCACCAAAACCTTGCATTTGAATTGGTTTGGTCTGATGGGAAATGGGTCCTGAAGAAAGATTTGTTCCATCCACAGCTCTTACTACTTCCAAAGTAGATTTCTTGATAAATCGAATACCCATTTTACGAGCGTACTTGATATCACAGAAGTTGCCCGTAGCTCCAGAGTCTATCATAACTGAGATCCCTTGAATTGCCTTCTCAAGGGTCTTAACTGATACTGTTTGTACCAAATGTGGCGCTGCGGTTTGTAAGGTATTCGCCACTCGTTGATCTAAAGGACTTGTCTTGGGTTCTGCTTTCATCAGGGCAACTCCCTCTACTGATGAAGCTGGCCTTTTCCCGACTGAAGAGCTTTGGGTTTCTTGGGACAGTTTTTAACAAAATGCCCAGATGCACCGCAATATAAACATAGTTGATTCACTCTTCTTTTCTCTTTTTCTTCCTTAGATAAAGGACCTCGGATGGAACCAATTTGCATTGGTTCTTCTATCGTTATCCCTTCTCCGGCTCTCGTATGATCATTTCTTACACAATCAATTCTCAGGGGAAATGGTCGATACTCTCTTCTCTTTTCTGCTCTTCGTTCAGTTAACCAGTGGTCAATCTGTAACACAAGATCAATTAACTCTGAAATTTCGGTGGGTCTATTTGGAACTTGTGCTAAGGCATCTTTCAATTAATCTCTCAGTCCACGATAAAATATGGCGGCTCTTTTTGACTCCGGCCAGGCAGTCTCTACAATGAGTTTATTGAAATGAGCCAGATAGGCTACTAGATCTTTATTACCTTGCCTGATTTCCAGTAGTTCATTGTCAGTGGCTTGAGCTGCAGTTCGCCGATCAAATATTCTTAAGAACTCTTCCTTGAAATTTTGGAAATTATATAAAACAGGATAATTTCTGGAAATTATTGGCATGGACCATGCGGCCGCATCTCCTGTCAGATAAGACAATATAAATGCCACCTTGGACTGGTCGCGGAAAAAATGACTGGTCTACATAAAAAATGCAATGAGCATTGGGTCAGAAAAATCTGCACCTTATTTGGATCCCCACCGAAGCGCTCGGGTTGAGCCAAAGGAATAATAGGGGAAACCGCATGAATTACTTGAGTGGATATACCTGCAGACTGTGAAGGGCTAGGGATTTGTGAAAACACAGATTCATTTGATTTAGCGGTGTTCCCTAACTCATTTATTCGCTGTTTTATTTGGACTGTTTCTTCTATGGTGTTATTTAATTGTTTCTGTAACCCTTCCAAAACGGTGGCTAATGCTTTTATATCAATTCCTTCTGCCATTCTGCTCAGGAGGAAATCTGTTTTTTCCCTAAAATTAGGGTGATGGCACTTCAATCTGTCAGGATACTTCAATTCGATTTCCTCAGAAGCAGAAGATAACTCCTCAGTCCCGACCCGAGCTACTCACAACGAATATTAATCCTTCGTGCTGAGTACCCCGGAGGGGGAAAGGGGAATGGGATGGTAGAGAGACTGCCACAGAGATGATGAACGCCAGTACTCAGTCTGCCTCTTCACATCTAAGATTGGATACAGCACCTGCAAGAGTCACAGTCGCAATTACTAGGGACATACAACATCAGTTTTTCACTTTCTACTCTCAACACTTAATTCTCTTTAATTCTATTATTTCTTCACTCACCCTGAGTTCTCTGTAGCCTTGCTTCTCTCTATAAATGATAGCTCTTCTTAAAAAAATGCTTATTACTGATTCTGGAAGAACTTCTCAACCTTTGTTAGAGATTGGTTTGATGTTGCTATATATATATATATATAGTTAGTGATAATGCGTTCTTCAAATCAGCTGATGTTATTTAATTTCTCCTGTCTTATTGTGACTTCTGTCAATACTTGTATTTGTAAATGCTTGTTTATTAAAGTTTGTTTCTCCTTTCTTACTTCGACATTTGTTGCTAACTTGTATTTGTAAATGCTTGTTTATTACAGTTAGTTTCTCCTTCCTTACTTCGACATCTGTCGATAACTTGTAGTTGTAAATGCTTGTTTATTTAAGTTCGTTTCTCTTTTAAACTCTATTTTGCTTTATTACCATTGAATTTGTAAATGCTTATTTGTTAACAGTTCGTTTCTCCTTTAAACTTGGCCTTTGTTTATAACCTTGACATTTGTAGATACTTGCTCTTTTAAAGTTCGTTTTTTCTTTGACTTTAATATCTTAAACAAGAACCTTGTAAACATAAGGTTAAATCATACATTAACTCTGTAGCCTTGCCGACTTCCACGGGAACGGTCTACTATCGAACTCTTCGAATAAACCTTGACAATATTTATCCGTTTTCTGTAATATAATCTTCAAATGTAATTTTACCTCACAGGAGTTTCTGTTCTGAAGCGCGCTCTCTCTCCACACAGCTGATTCCTGTCAGACCTCAGTTGAAGTGCAAGGCTTCCAGCTGGAGAGCTCGTAACCTAGCAACCAACCGATTGCAAGACTAGAACTGTAACTAACCTTCAGGACTCACAGCGGCCATCTTGGATCTTCTCTTCTTGATTCTTCCTTTGAAATAAGCGCAAGATTACTCTGCAAACCTTCTTCCAGTTTGGGCTTTGCTGTCTCCACTGAGGATATCTCTTTGCTTTTCTCATGCACTTCTTTGATTTGACTTGGCAAGTTTGTGTGGTCATGACACTCACCCTGTGACAGGGAGGCGTGCCATGGGTGTTATGGTGGGTGTTTCAACATAACACCCATGGCATTTGACACATTCCCAGATTTACAAAGTTTTGTAAACCTGGGAATGCGTCAAAAGCCTACTCCTCCTGAGGGAAGGTGTAAGGGAGACACAATGAGGAGAAAAAACGTTATTTCTACTAATTTTTCCTTTTTCTATGTGTGCTGCAATCTGGCTTTTTGTTTGGGGAGAGGAGTGGGCCTGTTGTGGGTGAAAAGGGTGGGTTTTTGTATTTATTAAAATAAAAAAGGGATAATTTATTTTACTTGATCTCTGCCTCAAACGATTATTTTGTTGTTTTAGTTTGCACTGCTGTCTTTTAGTGTAGCCTGTTTTTTAAATCTGCTAAAAAAGTGTATGTCATTTACTTATACCATTGCTCTATTGCCCATTGCAACTATATTGACTACTAGGGGATGATTGTCATTGCCTATTTTGCCTACAAAAACCTAGATACACAAAGACAAGTAAGACAACATCTTCTTCCGTAGGAGTTAATTACTAACTAAATAAGTTAACTTCAATCCATAGTTCTTCTCTCACCTGAATAGATGAAGCGAGGGAGTCTTCTTGCTGCAGGGTGTTACCCCAAGGTGGCATCTTAAGAGGGTGGTAGGTAATAGTAGTAACAGGCTAGTCCACTAACTAGGAAGACAGAAGGTGCCACACCCACTTATGCGAACTATAACAGTAAGATTAATCAAAGGATTATCCATCACCGTCCACTATATTAAAATAAAACAGAGAGTTAGTGGTTCATATTATATCACTTCTTTAGGAAGACTGAGACCAGACTACCACAATGCTTTCACCACATCCACCCAAGCAAGTATGTGATCCATTTATGGTGTAAAATTAAGTCATACCTCAATAAATCACACAGCCCGGGGGTAGAGGGTTAGGGGGTTCGATGAATGGAAGGGAAAGGGGATATAGGGAAAGGTGTGACAAAGACAAACATTACACAAAAAAAATGACAATGTTCATCGGTGGATGAGCAGCAAATCATCATCAATCTTCTCTGGAAGGAAATAATGAAGGGATAAGTATGACACAGTTCAGTTAAATGCATTGCAAACAGTCCTTCAGCCTCAGAGAGACCCAAGACAGTATACCTCTAAATGTTATGTTTTCTAGGTTTGAAAAATACAAATAATGCAGTATTGAAGTTAACCCACCCATTTCTAAAAATTATGATTGTTAAAAGGAAAATTATACTGTATTGCCAAACTGGGCGGTGCATCTCCATATTTCTTGGAATGTTTGTCACCCTTGTGTGCCTACCTGAACCTATCCAGTAGGTAAGCTGGAATCTTGAGCTTTCAGCAAGTTTTGTTCATGTAGGAGAGGACTAGGAGAAGGCCTGCATATGAAAAACAATCAGTAAGGCCCTGATTTATACTTTTTTGTGCAAAACTGCACTAACCCAATTTTGCACCAAAAAGATTAGCACCGGCTTGCACCATTTCTGAGCATCAGCCGGGCACCATATTTATGGAATGGTGCAAGTGGGTGCAAAGAGTAGGCTAGCGTAAAAAAAATGACGATAACCGGGTGGGGCTGGCGGTTTGGAAGAAGGGGGTTTTGCACCAAAAAATTACTTTAGGCAGGTTAGAGTAAAAAAAAATGACTCTAACCAGCCTGTCTTCATTTTCTGACGCAAAACCATCCATACCAAATAACTGCTGTCTTAGATAAGACAGGAGTCATGCCCACAACCCCAATGGACAGCACAGGGGACCAGGGTCCCCTGAGCATGGCCATTGCATCCAGTGTCATGTAGGGGTGGCACATTTCAGGGCCCCCAATGGCACTAAAAAAAATACTTACCTGTACTTACCTATACCTCCCCGGGATGGGGTCACCAATTCTCTGCTGTCCCTCTGGTCTGGGTGTCCCTGGGGCCTGGGGAGGGCACCTGTGGGCTTATTCCATGGTGTTCCATCATGAAAATAGGCCCACAGGTCCCCTAACGCCTGCCCTTGCCCAGGCATTAAATACTGGTACAAAGCAAGCTTTGCACCATAATTTGACCCCTTTCCCCGCGTGATTTTAGCACAGGGGATAAATATGGTGCTAAGGCCATAGAGTCATTTCTTTACATGGGAATGCCTACTTTGCATCTCATTGATTCAAAGTAGGTTTCCACATGCAAAACATGACTTTAACTCCATAGATTTGGCGCTAGACGGGTCTAGGGCCAAAGTAGAAATATGGAGTTGGTTTTGCACTGTATGAACGTAAAACAAATTATGCTAATTCAGTGCAAAACAAGTATAAATATGCCCCCCACTGTATTATAGCGTGAAGGACAAAAGGAAGCAAGGCAAGCTTCAGGAGGAGTCAGGAGAGCACCAAGGAGACTCAGAGGCAGACCAAGAGCATAAAAAGGAATTTCACGTTTGAGTGAGCAATGTTGCAAAAACACACACAGCAGCATTTCCCAAGTCAGCGCATTTCTCTCCAGTCCACAAAGCTGAATGAGTACTAGGCCTCAGAGTCTTTGCCATCATCATGGTTTCTCATTAAAGTCAATAACTTTCTCCTTCCAGCTGTTGAGGTAGTCCCGTCCTGAGTCGTTTCATCCTCCTCCTCCTGATTCTGATTGACTCCGTCCCAGTTACAAACTGAGTGAGTTAGACCTGTGTAGTCAAGTTGAAGAACAAATAGAGAAACAGAACAAGAGTATTTTGTGCAGATTTGTGTTTGGTAACTAAAGTGACTGGTCCGTACTCTGAGGAACCAGAAAAAAGGAGTGGAGCCTGCAGGTAAATTTAACTAAGTTTGAAAAACCAATCACTTTCAGGAAAAATGATCACCCATCAGCCCCCAAACATTGCAAATCTTCAGAATCAAGTTTCCGAATGTGTTCAACTTCCTCCCTTACTGTCAGCCACCACATACATCATCATTAATCACTCACAATCACTCAATATATCACCACTCATTGGTGCAAAATTTAGCAGTTACCTGTTTCAATCCAAGTATGGTAGTTGAACAAATAGTATCCCCTCCATTAGTAGCAAATAGCAACACATTGGAATTTGGAATTGGCACTGGCAGTCTTTTAATCAACGTTCGTCTGGTGCAGCCTGCTAGGTGATGTAAAAACAAAGAATAGGCAATAACATGTGAGGGAGGTTGGAGGGATTGTCTCCAATGTCCTGAAGGGAATATGGAAGCTTCTTCACTACACACAGGTCCAACTCAGATCTAGCCATATAATATATGACAACAAATAGTGGGGCAGCACAAACATAATGTTCCACTAGCAAGAAAGAAAGAAAGAGAAAGAAAGAAAGAAAGAAAAAAAGAAAGAAAGAAAGAAAGAAAGACATATTTAAAAAGTTCTGTGGTGGCATAGGCATACTTAGTCTGGGAAGTAGAGTTCATCCTCAAACTCAGGAGATTTACCCAGAAGTTGGTCAGCAAACACACTTGATTCTGACCAATCATTCTCTTCCTCCTCCTTTGCTGCTTCGGTAACTGTATTAAATGGTTGGCATAAAATTATGGTTCCTTTTAATCATGGTCAATCTCTCCACATTTTGAGGCAAGAGACTGGTTCTTCTCACTGTAACAACTGCACCAGCTGTACTGGATACACATTCAGCAGACAAGCTGGCTACAAGACCAGCCAGATACTTTTTTGCCAGCCTGCTGAACTCTGGCCATTGGTGGATCTTCCTATCCCAATACATCAATGAGTTTTGATCCACATTCACCTCTTTTGGGTTATTTAGGTACTCCTGGAACATCCTCTTAAATGTCATTGGTGTTGCCACTCGCTCAACCTTTTTTACCTCTGCTACTGCACTGGACTTAAGACCTGCCACTTGAAACAAAGCAATTGCAAAGGTTTGACCCGATTCTTCTGATGCTGCTATTGCCAGTGTTATTGTTGCTAGTATTGGCTGCTGTGAGACAAGACTGCCCTCCCTGGAAGTTGAAGATGGCACTCTAGAACTTAAGTTCCAGCTGTTCTTCTAGTTCTCCGGTTTACTCAACAATCTACCTCTTGTATTTTGAAACATCCCTTTTAGAAAAAGGAATGAAAGAGGAAATAATTGTTTTGAAGCATTGATCAAGTAGGGTGGCACAGATGTACTCTTTGGACAATATAATGTCATTTTGCAGCCTTGCATTACAAGTCAAGAAATAGCTTAGGCTCTCAACTAAGGCATATGCTTCTGGACTTTCGTTCACATCTCTGAATGTGAACCTTTCAGACACCTTCTTTAGCTGGTACTGTAGCAGAAGCATTAACTGGATAGCTTGGCCCATCATATGGTCCTCCTTGCTAACTTCCCTTGTGAAAACCTCAAAAGGTAGCAGCATCCCTCTCAGGCATTTGACTAGGCCTCATTTGTCCGCATCCATAGTAATAACTTTCC
The DNA here is from genome assembly GCF_031143425.1 of Pleurodeles waltl. NCBI lineage: Eukaryota > Metazoa > Chordata > Amphibia > Caudata > Salamandridae > Pleurodeles > Pleurodeles waltl. The sequence continues at coordinate 513,140,874 of NC_090450.1, read as the reverse complement.
CAAATGCATCTCCTCTTCATAGAATTACATAGTCATTGATCGGTTGTGACTGCTCAACAGAGGTTGCAGCACATAATAGGGTGAGTTCCAACGTGTTGGCACCTCCTGTATCAGGGTTTTAACTGGTACTCTTTTACCACACTGAGTAATCCACAACTGTTTCTGGGCTTTAAAAGAATGGCTAAAATGAGTGCAGATTCATCTGTAGGTAGTCAATGTTGCTGACTATTTCTTATTTTATGAGAAAGTCTTGCATAACCAGGTTGATGCAGTGCGCCAAACACAGGACCCTGAAATAGCCACCGTCTGCCATGGCATTGACTATTTTACTGCCAGTGTCCGTGGCAACAAATCCAATTCAAAGACAACTGGGTCACAGCACTTCAGACACCTTGCTACTAAATTTGTCCAAGAGTTTTGCAGCTGTGTGGGATTTCTCCATGGTCAACATGGCTACAGCTGCATGCCACCAAATGCTCTAAAATCTTTCTTCAGGGCGAAGACATGTAGATAGCTTTTGCTTTACTCCCACAATAGAGATCTAGTGTGCATTTAATCTGTCGCCTGATAACATGTCTGTTGTCAGGTGGATAGTGTGGACAACACTTTACTGCAAAGCATGTCCAACCAATTGCAGCACATCCTGATGCAGCACAGGAAAAGCAACTCTGGCAAAACAGATCCAACTTGAAACCTTCCATTTTGGGCAGATGGCTGTCACAAACTCTAAGAATCCCACTCTTTTCACAAAAGAAAAAGGGAGGAGGTCTAGCACTAACATTTTTGCCAGCTTCCTATTTTACAAATGTTCCATTGGGTGTTTGTGGTTGTAGAGCCCCACCTGCCTAAACATGCCGGTAATTGTAGCCCGATTTTTCTCCATTTGTTGGGTCAGTGACGCAGGTGACTTTTGAGATGTAGGTGGTGGTAGACTCAATGTGCGTCATGGTGAAGTCACTGTATGTTGTGGTGTGTCCATCTGACTCTGAGTCTTCATATGCCGTTGTGAGGTCACTGAGGTGGGTGATTCCGGTGTACTGCTGGGGACAGGACTGCTTTTCGTACGATGTCACCCTCTTCTTTCTCAACTTCCACTGTGATTTGACCAGTTGTAACTGATGTTTCCTGGCTTTCCTCACCTTCACCAATGTGACCATGTTCAGCAATTTCTTTGAGGTGCTCCTCCTTCCACTGGATTGCATGATGTTTTTTCATATGGGACTACTATCCAAGGTGAACAAAGGATAGGTGAAAAAGGGAAATTCATCAGCATGTCAGAAGCTCGATCAAGAGTCTTCTGAAAAGGGATTGGAAAAGGTTTTTGAATCTCAAAGGGCATCTCAAAGAACATAGGCAAAGAGGAAGATACCTCTCCAAGAGGTACAGCATAAGGAGGCTTTTCTTTAATGAAGCATCTGGAAAAACAGCAAGGCATCTGACCAAAGTCCAACTAATCAACATTATATTAAAGTTCATTGAACATTCTGATTCACCAATGATATCAGTTCAATTTATGTTGAAGGGGCATCATACATTAAAAATTGGTCACACAACTCCAATCTGCAACATCCATATTCTTTCCCAAGTCTGTCATGGGAACATCTTCCTTCTGTATGACTCCACGTGAGCTTGAAACAATTGTATACAATGGCAGTCCATGTTCCTCTATATTCCATTCTCAAGGACGATAAGATGCTTTTTTTTTATGTTTAAACAAGAGAGAATATTACTAAAATCTGGTCTTCTCATGAGAATGTAGTGTTGGAGCATACATTTTAGGAATGCTTTTAGTGACCTAGAGGTCAGCAGAAGGTTTCATAGTTCACAACTTAAAGTAGAGAAAAGCTGCACTGACATATTTTAAAAGTGCTCATGTTTTCATTGGGGTTTTCGCCATTGTGCATATTGGATTTAACAATGTGCTAACAAGGTTTGAGTTATGCCGTAGTATATTTTAAACATTAAGGTAACTGCTAGTAGTCAAACGATGTATGATTTATAATGTTTAACGTATGATTTCTGAGTTTCAATAGATGTGAGCATAAAAAGTAATGCACTTCTCTGACATAGTTAATGTGATGCCTTAAAAAGTTTGAAATTCAAAATGAAATGTTTTACTTTTTCTGATGAAATATTATTGATGTTGAATTTACAAGTTTGCATATTATGTGTGTCTTAATAACACATATATTAATGTATTATATTTGGCTCTTCGAATGAGGCCCAGACCCACCACCAGAACCTTGAGACCATCACAGGTGAGTAGTTCCGCTTTACAAAAACTGATTGATTGATTGATTGATTGTGTTAGCATAACTAGGCCTGGGGACCTCGTATTTGCAGTCATGTACATGTGATGAATTCTTCTTCTTTCTCTAAAATAAATTGTTCCATTAGGTGGTTCTTATAAATAGTAAAGGGTTCCTTTGTTTAATTTTACACGACTTGCTTCTAAATGACCTTGGTTCTGGTACATTTAGGCCCGTGGACTAAATGTGAAATAAATTGTTTCTACCTACATGTGCTTTCACATAGGAAGAGGAAGAATCCATTGTATAACCTGGGAAGAATTTGTTTTGTTGCAACTGTTAGAAAAATTGTATCCTGTGAAGGATAAGAAAACACTTTAGCAATTCTGGTAGCAGAGTGACAGTTACTTCCCATAGGAGGGGTAACCAGATTTTTGTTCAGTGTTTCGCATGTATTATTGTTCAGTCTAAATATTTCCTAATCTGCAGCTTGTTCTATGGTTAATTTAAGAGGTTGATGAAATCCCAGTGTCATGTGTACAAGTGTAGTGCCGTGTAAGTATAAGTAGGGATTTGTGCTTGCAATGCATTTTGCTACAGATTGTGATGAAGTGTGACATTGTGAGGTGTTTGTGTAGTCATCACATTCAAAGTGATTGTGGCCTTTGTGCTAAATAATTGTCCGCAGTTGTTGTTGTTGATGGGTCTGTCAAGTTCTAAGACACTGGGGTGACACACAAGTGTAGAAGGCACTTGGTTAATTAATTGTCTGCAGTTAGGTACTGGTCATGAGATGTTGTTGACAGTGGCAGTAGTTTTTCCTTCAGTGAGTGTGAGTTATTGGTTGGTACTGGGTGAATCCTGAGTGCACACAGAGGATCCTTATCAAGCAGGCTGAGAATTACTGGTAAAGTTTCACTCACTGTGTAATTGTGAAAGCCTCCGTCAGATGTGTAAGCCATACAGCTTTCAAAAGCATTTGAACCCTATCCATAGTGTGCAGACAGCGTTTTACTTTTTCAAGCGCTCACAATATTTTGCATTTAGTATGTGCGTGAGTAATTGTGGAAGAGACAATTGCAAAGCAACTGCGGCTGCTGAGTGAAGTGAGTGACATCATTTGTACAGTGCTGGGATTGGTTGGTTGGTGAGAAAGCCTCGCTTGTATTGGTGAACAATATTGCATTGTCATTGGTTGAGAAGAACTTGCAAGAAGGATTGTGGGATGGACTTACTTCCTGGTTTAATTGAAATTAAAATTATTAATTGAGTCTGTGAAAATGAACTTTTCCAAGGCTTTAAGATATGAGATGAGAGGGGATGTGTTTATTCCAGTTAGGGAGGGTGAACAGGTAGCACCCGAAGGAACACCAGCACATGTGTTGTCAGAGGTGAGAGGAGTTTCAGCATGCATTTAGGTTAAACAGTGGTGCAGATCACTGAGAAGGAAGGTTCATTAGCATTTCCTTGTTACTGAACTTTTAAATTGAGGAGTTTAGAAAACTTGAGGAGAGTACTGTGCAAATTAAAGCTTCCTCCAAGACCTGCTCAATTTGAAGCCCTTGCTATTTGGGAACTTGTTGCCAGACAAAAAGAAACAGCAAAATGTGAGAGCAGAATGAAGAAAGCAGCTAAATCACTAGCTGAAGCTAGATAAGATGCAGAACGGTAAATGTGAAGAGCAGATATTAGATGGGGTGAGAATGTTTCCAGCTATCCCAAAGGAAGATGATGGGAGTACAAAACCTAAAACAAGAAAGAAACAGACAGCTAAAGCAGAACAGACTGCAGATGAGAGTAAAAAGACAGCTACACGTGAAAGTGACTCAGAAGATGAGTTTATAAAGCACCTTTTAATGAATCGCCCTGCCATACAACGTAGTTGAGGGAGCACTGCAGAATGTAGCCCCAAACGTGCAGACAGCTCCAGTTTCACAAAGCACGGTTCAGGTAGCTCCGAGTACACCTGTAAGTTCAGTGACCCAGGTGCCTGAAATTTATCCTACAGTTCCAGTTGTTAGTACATCACATCAAATTATGAGTCCAGTCATGAATCAGGAAATGCCAAACAATCATGTGAATCACAAGGTGTCTACACCTAATATGACAGCACCTGTACAAAATTTTAGTTAACATCAGACTATACCCATGTATACCTCAGTGCAGACAACACCAAATGCTATCAGAGTCAATCAGGACAGACTTTCAGTACAGTCTTAACTGGACAAATTTGACAGGACCTGATGCACTGACAATTTCTGTGACCACAGGTCCAGTTGTTCCATTGTATGTTTCAGGTAACCACGGAAGTAATATATAGACAACAACTCCTGTATTTGCAGGGATGTTACAGTGTGATATGTAGAGATCAATTTATTCAAACAATTCAGAATTGGAGAGAATAGCTTTGTTTGTTCCAATTTTGACCCCTACACAAATTGTAGATCCTAACCAGATGTAAAATCAAGTAGGATAGATAGTTGATGTGGGATGTCCGCAGGAAACTCCATGTCCTTGCATGCCCACACCAGATCAGATTGACAGTGTACATTGTAATACAACACAAAGAATGACAGAGATAAGCAATACTAGTTTGCTAATTTTTTCGGTGCAGCAGTTGACTGAGTGGTTAGACACTCTGAGACAAAGAAGAGCAACGGGTACAAGAAGTAGTAGTGTTAGAACACAAGAGACCCCAGAGAGAGAGACAGAGCAGCAAATGTTCCCAGGTTAAAATTAGAATTTTATGAGTAAATTGATGTAACACTTGAGCTGGAACTATTGGATATATACACTGAAGATTAATTGTGCTTCATATGCAAAGATGCCACACAAAGTACAGGACTGACTTATGACAAATTAGTAGAACTGGTTGAAAAATACGATATGGACTTAGAAAAGTTCAGTACCAAGGAAATTGCAAACATTGGTTCACCTAGCATGAGAATGTACATTAAGGAATTAGTTACGAACATTCCAAGATGGGGAGCATTGGATTAATGGGAAGGCAAAAAAGAGACCAAAAAAAGCAAAGCAGAATTTGCCCCTAGCTGGAGCTCATCTAATAGGATGTTCCAGGTGGTCAGCCTGACGGGAATATCGTAATATGACCAGGGAAGGCAGGCGCTATGACGGCTGCCTCCTCCCAAAGGATTTGGCGGTTGAAGGTTTCCACTCGCCAAAGTAGTAATGAGCTCCTATGTTCTGTTCATTGAAGGCTCCTGTTTAAGAGATACTGATGGAACTCTGAGAGCTGATTATGCAGTTTGCAGAGTCTCAGGAGTAATAGAAGGTCCATGGCTTTAAGGAGGCTTTTCTGCCCACGTAGCTAAATTAGTTACTCCTACTAGAGCATGCTGTACCACTGAACAGCTGAAAGTGACCAATTTCACTGGTAGTCAGTGTGATTTTGGTGTCGTTCCTGACTTCTGATAGTACTAGAGAGGCTTCAAACAAAAGGAGGGGATAGGAGGATTAATGGTCCAGTGTATATCCTCCAAAGAACCTAATAATAGAATATGATAAACTGTTCCAAAGGAATAGGGAGAAGGAGTAAAAGAGTCCTGATCATGAGGAGCAAGAGTCCTCACACACCATACTCGGTGTCATGCTTCATCATCGGACAGCTCCTCGTCAGACCGGCGCTGCAATGTCTGACGGGCTCCCCCCGAAGGGGGGCTCTTTGCCGGAGATCTTCTGTTTTGCCGATGATGCCGCGGAGCCAAGTATGGGTCCGTGGGGAAAGAAAACACAAGAGTAAAGGATAAAATTGGCTCAGGACCCTCACTAATAATTTTATTCTTTGATGTTGGGAAATGGCCAAGATTAAAAAATGGCAAGGGAGTGAAAATCGAGATAATGCTCAAACACTCACACAAGACAATCGAATAGAGGAAGTCGGTAATTATCCGAAATTCCTTAATATGCGGTCGACATGTTTCGCGTCTTCTTATGGTCCCAAAAGGATCCTATGACGTTTCTTCAGGACCTATTAAATAATTGGACTTCTTCAATTGAAACCAAGGTGAAAAAAATATATATAGACTCCTGGAATCTATCGTTCACAGTCAAGACGTCATCAGTCACTTACTGGGATGAAACAGGACTGGCTTTTTCCTATCAGTCACCCATCTCCACTAGAGAAAGTGCTCCATGGGGTCACGTAGGCCTGTTGCCCGATTCACAACAAATTTGTATATGTGTCGGTGTCCTAACGTAGCACCTACCCTCAGGCTCCGTTCCCGAATGAGTACTAGAGAGGCTTCATGACCTCTTCTGGATCACCTATCCAAAACGGTGATAGGGTTTACCAATTGTTGAAAACATTACAGTTACCTGTGAAAATTGCAGTTGTTAAATGTGCAGCACATCAAACGTCAAACTATTACATCTCATTGGGCAATGCCTATGCTGACCAAGTGGCATGCTACTGTGCACTCCATGGCACATCCTTTAGTGAGAAATGGAGTGATGGATGCAGCAGCAATGAGACAAACCAAAGTTTCTTTATGACAGCAATTGATACTCGGGAAGAAGTTAAGAGATTGCAGGAAGAAGTAACAGAAGAGGAATATAGAGGATGGAGTGGAGCAAGTTGTGTTCAAAGAGATGAGACTGATGTTTAGGTTTCCAGTGAAGGAAAAGCAGTGTTGCCAAATAGTTTGTTACCTTCAATGGTTAGGTATTACCATGGACAGACACTTTGGCAGAAAGGCCATTATCAGAACTTTCAGACAAACATGGTACAATCCCAGCTTCATTTTGGTTGCAGAAGCTGTGTGTCACAGATTTGTAACATATCAACAGATAAATGTCGGGAAATGCACTGTGGTTATTCTGAGCCACATAGGTAGTTCCGGAGGCCCTTTCAACAGAATACAACTTGATTTCATTGAAATTCCTGCTAGATATGCCTACTAGACACCAGGGAATTTGTTTATGTTAGGTAAACAAAGAAAGGGAGTGGCCCCTTGGCAAGAGTCGCTCCCCAAGGGGGGCATTTTAAAATAATGCCATTTCTGTCCCCCTTTGGGGCAGATTGGCCTATGTTAATTAGGCACATCTGCCCCTAAGAGGGGCAGAAACTTCTAGGCACCAGGGATCTTTTTTTTTTATAGGTGGGGAGTAACCCCTGGGGGACAAATTGATTCATTTTAGGCCATTTCTGCCTCCCTTGGGTGCAGGTCAGCCTATTTCTATCAGGCCGATCTGCCCCGGGGGAGGGGGGGGTCAGAAACCACTTAGGCACCCGGGATTGGTGTGTGTGTGTTTTGTTTGGGGGCAGCTGCTTGGGCAATCGTAGCTTCCCATAGGGGCGCATTACTATATTTTAAGGTCCATCTCCCCAAGGCCCAACTGCCCAAACATCATACCATACATCATACCATAAATCTTTTCAAAAAAGAGGGTGGGGGTATGGCCATATAAAAGAGGACAAAGTTGTTCTGCCCACTGGTGGGCAGATGGGGCTATTACCCTTGATCTACTCCCTGGGCGTCAGAAAACCTACTAGATGCCAGGGAATTTAAAAATAATTTAAAAAAGTGGGGTGGTGGCTATCAACTGAAGGGGGTAACAAAGGCAAGCAATGTTGCATTTCAGGGTGTTTCATATTGCAGGCACTAGGCCTACCCCCACAAGTGAGGTACCATTTTTATCGGGAGACTTGGGGAAACGCTGGGTGGAAGGATATTTGTGGCTCCTCTCAGATTCCAGAACTTTCTATCACTGAAATGTGAGGAAAAAGTGTTTTTTTTGGACAAATTTTGAGGTTTGCAAAAGATTCTGGGCAACAGAACCTGGTGAGACCCCCACTAGTCACCCTATCCTGGATTCTCCTGGGCATCTAGTTTTAAAAAATGCACAGGTATGGTAGGTTTTCCTAGGTGCTGGCTGAGCTAGAGCCCAAAATCCACAGCTAGTCACTTTCCAAAAAACACATCAGATTTCAATATAAAAATGTGATGTGTCCATGTTGCATTCCATGAGGAACAGGGTCAAGACTGATTTGCATATGGCCGGGTCCAAACTGGGGTGGCATGGTGAGCAAAAGAACGATGGATTAAACCCAGATCTATGACTGGGGGTGAGTGTTTGACAATGTTCAGCATTCCGTCCATCACTTGTTGTTTTTGCTTTGTCGCCCTAAGTGGGAAGGGTATGCCCAGACGTGGGTTCCGTGCTTCCCATGCCACTGGATTCAAGCTAGCCTGGCTGATGAGGGGTGAAACCCCGAAACCGGTCCCAGGATGCTTGTTTCCGGTCCAGTGAGGACCTGGCTTGGCAGGTCGGTCTGGACTGTTCCCATGAGGAACAGGGTCAAGACTGGTTTGCATATGGCTGGGTCCAAACTGGGGTGGCATGATGAGCAAAAGAACGATGGATTAAACCCAGATCTATGACTGGGGGTGAGTGTTTGACAATGTTCAGCATCCCGTCCATCACTTGTTGTTTTTGCATTTCTTGTCACAGGCATTAGGCCTACCAACACAAGTGAGGTACCATTTTTATTGGGAGACTTGGTCAAATACAGAATAGAAGAACAAGTGTTATTGTCCCATATTTTCCTCTACATTTTGTCCTTCCCAATGTAAGACAGTGTGTAAAAAAGACGTCTATTTGAGAAATGCCCTGTAATTCATATGCTATTATGGGGACCCCAGAATCCCGAGATGTGCAAATACCCTTATCTTGTGTCCATTTTGGAAACACAAAAGTTTCCTTGATACCTATTTTTCACTCTTTATATTTCACCAAATGAATTGCTGTATACCCGGTATACAATGGAAACCTATTGCAAGGTGCAGCTCGTTTATTGGCTCTGGGCACCTATGGTTCTTGATGAACCTACAAGCCCTATATATCCCCACAACCAGAAGAGTCCAGCAGACATAACGGTATGCTGCTTTAAAAAATCTGACATAGCTGGAAAAAGTTATAGAAAAAAACATGGACAGAAATTACTCTTTTTTTCACCTCAATTTCAATATTTTTTTTATTTTAGCTATTACTTTCTGTAGGAAGACCTTGAAGGATCTATACAAATGACCCTTTGCTGAATTCAGAATTTTGTCTACTTTCCAGAAATGTTTAGCTGTCCAAGATGCAGCATTGGTTTCATACCCATTTCTGTCACTACCTGGAAGGAGGCTGAAAGCACAAAAAATAATAAAAATGGGGCATGTCCCAGTAAAATGCCAAAATTGTGTTGAAAAATGTGGGTGTTTTATTCAAGTCTGCCTGTTCCTAAAAGCTGGGAAGATGGTGATGTTAGCACCATAAACACTTTGTTGATGCCATTTTCAGGGGGGAAATCCACAAGCTTTCTTCAGCAGCCCTTTTTTCCCATTTATTTTTTATTTTTTGGGGGCTAATCTCTTGATCTCCACCAGGGGAACCCACAAACTCTGGGTACCTCTAGAATCCCTAGGATATTGGAAAAAAAGGACTAAAATTTGGCCTGAATAGATTATGTGGACAAAATGTTATGAGGGCCTAAACGCAAACTGCCCCAAATAGCCAAAAATAAAGGCTCAGCACCTGAGGGGGGAAAAGCCTGGCAGCGAAGGGGTCAAAACATTAGTGTTTTTGATTAACTTAAGGCATAAACTGTCACATATTGATGATTTTTGTGGTACAAGGGACTCTACTAAAATTTAGACTACAGTGCTACCATTCAATATAATACTACTCTCTGTATATTTGGTATAGTCTTTCCACAAACATATATATCTGAAAAATACCATGGACCTGATTATGAGTAGATCCTGTCACATGGAATAATTATTTCAATCAACAGAAATTCAGCACTGAGCTTTATGGAACTTAGAACATGCAAAAATGATCACATATTCTAAGTTTTTGGGTATTAAGATGCAGTTTTTTGCTAGCAGCCCTAAATATATGTATTTTAAGGTAAATGCTGAGCCTTTTCCCCTTTCTTAAATCTGGCAGGTTGGAAATTTAACCAACATTTAACAAATGGTAAATTATTTATCTCACCTGGTAATTTTTGCACCCCTTGTAATTGTGATTCTGCCATAAACAGGTGGTTTGCAGGGATTGCAATTTAATGAGCCATGTACTATCAGACCATATGTGGCAATAAAAATGTGGAACAAAACATAACAGTAAAAGTTACGCTGCTCGGTTTTCTTTAAAAGCGTTAAGTGTGTACAAGTGTGCCTGTGTGTCTTTGTTTGTGGGGTTGTATGCAATGCCCACTCATGACATATTGATCCTAGCACAGTAGTCATTATTTTTGACATACTGTAGGAATAGTATAAGACAAGATGGTACCCATCCTGAGCATAATGATGACCATTTACTGTAAACACAGAGACATCCTTATGCTGCGGACGAGTAATTCTTGCAATATTGTGGACATTTATGGGACGATGTTCCTGACACTAATATAATGCTGGCTGTGGCATTATAATCTGAAGGGCATTGTGGGCATCCACTGCGTGGCTAGTCCTGCCACAGTGTTGTTGTGATATTGTGGGTAACCATACAGTCAGTCTGCCCACCTCTGATATAATGCTGGCTCTGGAATAATGGTGGTAATTTTTAGCATTTTACGTGCATCTATGGCACAAAGGTATCCACACATTTTATAATGACGATCCTGGCATAGCAGTTGCATAACACTGGTAGCTTCTTGTACACAATAGGAATTGCTATCATTAAGCAATAAAATATTTAATAGTTGCTTTTTAGCAAATTTCTGATATTTAAAAGTTCTTAAAAACTGTTTTCCCATTGTTAAATTCAATGGGTTCTTTCTGAATGTAGCAGTATTTTGTGGATGTAAAGCTCTAATGTATTGTCATGATTTGAACATGTGAGCAGAAAGTCACAGTATTTTTTCAGCAATAAGCATTTGATTAACTGAGTCACCCTTCCAACATGGTGATTCATGGACAAACAAGGCAGAATATATCCATAGTATACACAAGTATTTCATGAAAATGACAAACAGTTGTTTGGGCACGAAACTTGTATTTGCTAAAAACGATAATATGATAATTCAAGGCAAAATAGTAGTTTCCTGACAATTATAGTAACTGATAAATGAAAATAGAAAAATGTGTCCTTTGATAAACTGACCCAGAAAGTATTTGTAGACTACTTGATTGTATTTTTTAATGCAAGTATAAAGTTGATATTTGAATAATAATTACTACTTCTGTCTGAAACTGTATCCCGTAGGATTAGTATACTCTCCCGGCTGTTCCAACTTGTAAGGTCTCTGTAACTTAGCATTTTCTCAATATTTTCTTGGAAATGGTGCGTACACAAATTCCATGGAGAAGGCATGATTGGAATATATCAATGCTCTATATCAGAATCTATGTTTTCCAAAGCTAGTCTATCTGAAAACGATGTTGTAAATTGGCTATACAGACTCATTGTTTTCAAAATGTTGTCGTGTGATGACCTTCGCGACCCCTCTTCTGGAAAGGCCACGATGATCGCATTGCTCCCTAGGTCCGTGCCATGGAGGGCAGGTATTTGAGCCCCATCGCTCTCTAACAACCGCCACTGGATATAACACAAATCTTTGTTAACATTTCCTAGCTTTCTGACTGGCAACAATGTAAACAGAGAACAAGTGATCCTAATTACCATCTTTTAAACCGAGTTCATTTTTTACTGGACATAAAAATTACCACAACGTTCAAAAGATTCCATAGAGCAAGAATTTTTGTTTTCTCCGTCAGAGTGGTACAAACATACAATAAACTACTGAGCAATCTGTGGTGGACGTTTTAAAACTTCAAGAAAGAAAACACCTTTCACATGAGGCGCAACCTTTTAACGTTAACAAGTGAAAGTACCGTAATTGAATCAATGAACACAGGGACATTTCTTAATTAAAGGGGAGCTAGATGCATACCAGATTTTCTCTTCATAATTAAAGAAACATGGAAATGAAAAACCAGAGGGCTCTTATTTCTGTGTCGTAGGAAGCGGTGGAAAGCAACGCAGAGCAATCAACGAAGGTGTGTGCAAATAAGGATGCCTAGACAAAATATTCAGCTGAAAATATTGGAAGACATAAAAATTAGAAATTAAATATTGTGACATACACATATCATAATGCACAAATATTGCTGACAAGAATATCGTTTTAAAGAATATTGATATTTGTAATATTGTTTTCAGCAATATAGTTATTGAACGTATTGTTTTTTCATTATTTTATTATGTTTTAGTTGCTTTATTAATTTTATGTAACTGTTGTTTTAATAAATGTTTAATTTCTTTTAAAATACAGTTTGTAATTTTAAGTGATTTAAGCATTTTAATTTAATTATCAATAATTGTTTATAGTGTTGTAGCAGGTTGCAGGTTGTTAAGTTTGTAGTGGGATAGGGTGGGAAGTTAATTAGGTAGTAATTCATTATGAATTATTTAATACATTTTATTTACTCATATTATGGATATTTATTATGTAAATTATGTAATACAGATTTATTTTTGTTATATGCTAGTTGTTGGCTGTTTTGTTTGTAGGGGTAGTGGGTGTGAAATTATTTAACCCTTATGCTGCTAGGCCTTCACATCTCCCTGTACCCCGTCACCCTGTGCTAAATCTATTTGAGCTATTTGAGATAGTTTGTGCTTAAGCTTCCATAACTTTTTGTTCACATATGCTAGCCATGCCAAATTTGTGTCATTTTTTTTTCAACATCCTGGGTATTCCAAAAGTAGTCAGAGTTTGTGGATTCCCCTTGGAGGGCACTGGGAAATTAGGCAAAATATAGCTACATTTAGTTTTTTGGATGAAAAAAGGAAAAACAGTGATGCAGAAGAAAGTGTCTCTTTTTTCCTGCAATCTGCATCAACAAACGTTTTGTGGTGCTAAAATCACCTTCTTTCCAGCTTTCAGGAACAGGCAGACTTGATTTAGACAAACATTTTTTTACACAGTTTTGACAATTTACTGAGAGATAGCCCATTTTTCCTATTTTTTGTCTCATCAACCTCCCTCCAGTTTGTGGTAGAAACGGGAGTGAAACCCATGGCGGGTCAAGGAAAGCTATAGATTTCTAGAAAATAGTTTTTTCCAACAAAATGAAGTGTTGACAAAAAAAAAATGAAAATCAGTAGAAAAAATTGACATTTGTGTCAACGTTTTCATTTTTGACTCCTCATCACAATGGCAGATGTATAAAACTTATATACCATTACATTTGTTGAATCCTTCTGGTTGTGGGGTTATATAGAGTTTGTGGGTTTTCCAAGAACCCGGGGTACCCAGCGCCAATAACTGAGCTGCAGCATGGAAAGCTTTTTTATTGTGTACTGGGTATACAGCAATTCATTTGGTAAAATATAAATTGTGAGAAATAGGTAACAAGGGAACCTATGTATTTCCGAATTGGGCACAAGACATGGAGTTTAAAAGCAGGGGTTATTTGCAAATCCCTGAATTTGTGGGTACCCATACCAGCAGAATTTGAGGGTATTTCTCAAAATGACATCTTTCCTACCTATTGCCTTACCTTTGGAAGGTACAAATGCAAGTAAATGCAATTGGAAATAACACTTGTTCTACCATTCTGTGTTCCCCTTAGTCTCTCAAAACAAATGGTACCTCACTTGTGTGGTTAGGCCCAATGGCCGTGACATGAATGGACCCTGAACCTCAACATTTTCCATGTAAAACTGACCTGTTTTTTGCAAAGAGGGTAGCTGTGGGTTTTGGGCCTTAGCTCAGCTGGCACCCTGAGAAACCTAGCACACCTGGAATTTTTTTTAAACTAGAGACATAGAGAAATCCAGGGTAGAGTAACCTGCATGTTTCCCACCAGGCTGTGTTACCCAGAATCCCTTACAAACCTCAAACTTTGACCAAAAACACATTTTTCTCACATTTCTGTGATGTAAAGTTCTGGAATCTGCAGGAGGACAAAAACTTCCTTCTGTCCAGCATTCTCCTAAGTGTTCTGATAAAAAAATGTACCTCACTTGTGTGTGTAGGTCTAGTGCCTGCGACAGGAAATGGCCCTAAATGCAACATGGATACATCATATCTTTCCACCCAAAACTGACCCATTTTTTGCAAAGTCAGTAGCTGTGGTTTTTAAGCCTCAGCTCAGCCGACACCTAGGGAAACCTAGAAAACCTGTACATTTTTTAAAACTTGACACCCCGGGGAATCCAGGATGGTGTGACTTGCATGGTTCTCACCAGGTTGTGATACCCAAATTGCTTGCAAACCTAAAACTTCCACTAAAAAACACATTTTCCTCACATTTCTGTGATGGAGAGTTCTGGAAACTGCGGGCAATCACAAACTTCCTTCTATCTAGCATTCTTCTAAGTCTTCTGATAAAAATGGCACCTCACTTGTGTTGGCAGGCCTAGTGCTCGCAACAGGAGGGGACCCAAAACACAACATGGATATACCAAATTCTTCCACTCAAAACTGACCTGTTTTTTTTAAAAGTTGGTAGCTGTGGTTTTTGGGCCCGAGCTCAGCCAGAACCTAGGGAAACCTAGCACATCTGTACATTTTTGTAAACCAGATACACAGAGGAATCCAGAATGGGGTGACTTGCATGGCTTTCACCAGGTTGTGTCACCCAGAATCCGTTGCAAACCTCAAGCTTTCACAAAAAAAAAATCATTTTCCACACATTTGTGTGATGAAAGTTTTGGAATCTGCAGGGAGCCACAAACTTCCTTTCAGCTAGCATTCTCATAAGTCGTCCAATATAAATGGTACCTCACTTGTGTGGGTAGGCATGGTGCCTGCAACAAGAAAGGACCCAAAACGCAACATGGATATATTACATTTTCCACGCAAAACTGGCCCTTTTTGTAAAGTCGGTAACTGTGGTTTTTGGGTCCTAGCTCAGCTGGCACCTAGGAAAACCTAGAAAACCTGTACATTTTTGAAAACTAGACACCCATGGGAATCTAGGATGGGGTGACATGGGTGGCTTTTACCAGGTTGTTTTACCTAGTAACCTTTTCAAGCCTCAAATGTTGACTGAAAACATACCATGTCTTCACATTTCTGTGATGGAAATGTCTGGAATTCACAGGAGTCCACAAAATTCCTACCACCCAGCATTGCCCTACTTCTGCTGATAAAAATGCTATACCACCACTTGTATGGCTGGGCCTAGTGCCAGGGACAGAAACGGATCAAACCAAGGACAATAGAAGCCCTTGCATGGGGATTCCTATTGTCCTAGTGTCATAGTTGGACTCTTGCTCTGGGCAAGACTGCTTGTTTAAGGATGACATTTTTGTTTGTAGGTGACTAGGCAAATCCTACAACAAGTCAGCCCAACCTTCCCGGCTCACACAACAAAGATAGCTTTAATGGCATCTGGTAGGAATCCCTCTGATTATCTTGTCCTTGTGAGATGTATTCATACATACGTGGTAGGACAACTGACAAAGGTATGTTCCCAAACATTAGATAAGAATGCATGCTTGGGGCGGCAATTATATAAACAATTCCCTGAAAAGGTACATTATGTTACTGTCACACAGAAGTGGGAAAATATATAATGTGAATATCTACGTATCTCAATTATCTTTAACGCTGATAGTGACACTTTTACGGAGTAGCACTGATAATGTGAAACTAAAACATCTTCCTAACTATAAACATGGCAGCCATCTTGGAAGAAATAATTACATAAATGTGCTAAAACAGAGCATGCTAAGTAGGTTAAAAGTCACTAGGTGACAGGGACACAGGCCTACAAGCCAAAGGCTAAGCTAAACTACTGATTCCCATTAAAACAAAAAAAGATCCACTACATAGGCTGGATCCGTTTCTGTGGTTGGCACTAGGGGCACTAGGCCCAATCACACAAGTGACACAACATTTTTATTGTTTATATTTTCTATGATAGTGGAAAATAAAAAATGATTAACAAAAATTGTATTTTACATTGCATATATTAATGTTATTAATATTTAGAATGTATTACTAGGGACATAAATTTGTATATACATATTAATACATGGAAAATATTTTCAAAAATGATATAATGTAAAATATGCATTTTTATGAATGATGTTCTATATATGCATATATACACATATAAATACAAACACATGTGTGTTTATGTAAATATATATTTACTTCTGGTATGAACAATTAATGGAATATATATGATTTACATTACATTTATATAGGAAATATTTAACATTTACTACTTTAAACTATATTTAAAAAAACATAATTTTTGCCCATTTTTCGACAATATTAATGTCAACAATGTTTTTGGGGGGATATTTCTGTACTTACCATTATCACTATAGGAGCATGATATTGTGGTAAACAATATTATTGACACAATATTTTTGTCAACAATGTTGTTTAACATGATATTGTGTCATTGATCCATGAGGCTGTTGACTCATATGAGAACTGCACTCCTCAGTGACATCTGCGATGTGAACCTTTGTGTTACTGTTGATAGTCTCCGAAATGTTAATATACAGTATTGAGTGGTCTGTGTTTCCAAAATGAAAACTCAGCCTACAGATGCCTGCAGAAGATTTAGATGGTCATTATGACTCTGGCAATGACTATTAAACTAGGCGGTAATTTCTGCCAAATCATGACCACAGCGGTGATAACTCCCATAGACAGCCAATGTACCACACCACCCGGCAGGGTGTAAACACCACTGACCACGGCGGTAGCCATCAACAGCCAGGCGGAGGACAAGGTACCGCCCGCCATATTATGACATAGTAAACCACCAGGATTTCCAGGGCTGTACCAACACTATCAAAACCCTGATGGAAACAATACACAGAAGACAAAAGACTCATCATCAGAGACACAGAGAAGACCAACACCACCATGGAACCAGAACTTTAAGTCTTCCAGATGATCATCTACGCCATGCTCCATCTGGAACACCAACGCCGATGAAGACAACGACGGTGAGTACTGCCGCCTAGCACACAAGGGAGGGAGGGGGGAAAAGAACAGTGACACACACACACACAACAGACACCACACACACAACCAAATGCAGAGGAAAACCAGTCTCACAGGACACACGTCATAATAATGCAAGGACAACATTTAGCCAGAACTGATAGTGTCCGTTTTTGCCAACAGCCACCATATTGTTCATGTGACAAGAGATATATGAGTCACTGTTCAGAAAGGGCCAATGGGCAGTCCAAAGTACAAAAGGCCCACATGGCCACAGGACACAGTCCAAGGCCCAACTTGTTCCCTGACAAAATCCACACTACACTGTGCAGGGGCATCATGTTGGGAATGGCCAGACACCTCAGGGGGAAAGGGGATTGGGGGCACCTCAGCTGATGTGGGGAACTTGCCCACTGGTTCTGGAGGGGGTTCGTTGCCCATTTCTCTTTGCTGGGGAGTGCAAGGTCACAGTCCCTGAGGTGGGGAACATTCCCACTGGTTCTGGAGGGGGCTATATGCCCATTTCTCTTTGCTGGGGAGTGCAAGGTCACAGTCTCTGAGGTGGGGAACCTGCCTACTGGTTCTGAAGGGGGCTCCATGCCCATTTTCTTTATTGAGGAGTGCAAGGTCACACTCTCTGAGGTGGAGAACCTGCCCACTGGTTCTGGAGGCGGCTCCATGCCCATTTCTCTTTGCTGGGGAGTGCAAGGTCACCGTCTCTGAGGTGGGGAACTTGCCCATTGGTTGTGTAGGGGACACCTTGTACAACAGTCCCTGGAGGGTGGGCTACATGCCCTCTGCAGGAGGTGAGGGCTGCTATGTCCCAGCTGGAGGTGAGGCCTGCTGTGTCCCAGCTGGAGCTGAGGGCTGCTGTGTCCCAGCTGGAGGTGAGGGCTCCTTGCCCACTGCTGTTGGAGGGGAAACCCTTCCAGTCTCTGCTGGAGGTGAGGGCTCCTTGCCCAAAGCTGTTGGAGGGGACCTCTTGTCTCTCTTAGTTGGTGGAGTGGGAACCTTCCCTTTCTTGGGTGGTGGAGTGGGATCCTTCCCTCTCTTGGGTGGTGGAGTGGGATCCTTCCTTCTCTTGGGTGGTGGAGTGTGAACCTTTCTCTTCTTGCCTCCATGACTAGGAGGTGCCTCCACTGTCCCCGTGGACTGTTTGGCTGAGGTGCTGGGCTGGGTCGTTGTGACCCTGCTCTTACGGTCAGGACGGGGGTGGAGGGAAGAGTTCAAGTTGGACAAGGAAAAGCTTCTTAGGGACTGTGGGGCAGGATGAGGGAGAAGGGATGGGAGTGGAGGTTGAAGGAGTGGTTTTTCGAGGTGTATGCCTGCTAGACTTAGGTGCAGGTGCATGGGCAGTCTGCTGATGTGAGGTGGATGGCTGTTGGGTGTCTGAGTGCGTGCATTTGTGTCTCTTAGGGGGGCAGACAAGGTGGGAGAGGACACAGGGGACGGGTGGATGGATGTTGTGGAGGGGTCTGCAAGTGAGGTGTGCGCGCTGCTTGGTGTGGTGATGCAGTGCATGCAGGTGTGAGTGCAGATGTGACAGAGAGGGAGGAGGAGGAGACAGTGGAGGCAGTGGATGTTGTTGTGTGTGCAACTGTCTGTGGTTTGTGTGAGTGTTTGTGGTCTGAAGTGGGCTGCCTGTGTTTGTCTGTGCCACTCTTGTGTCCATCATGCACACTATCACAAGACAGACCGCATCTCCAAATGACACAATGCTTGCACACACATCTCCATGCAACCTTGTCACATGCATTGTGCCCAAGGTGTACTCACCTGCTGGTCTGGAGGCTCATACAGCTGTCCATACTGGGGTAGGTCCCCATCCACCAAGCGCTCCAACTCCTCTGAAGTGAAGGCAGGGGCCCTTTCCCCAGTCACACGGGCAATGGCAGGATCGAGATACAGGTCACAGCAGCACATGAAGTGTAGGTGTTGTCCTGTGGAAAGTCAGGAATCAAGTGAGGATTTAGATAGAAAACGACAGTCACGTCTGCGGCGGTTTACACCTTCACCGTCGCCGCTGATCCCCTTTGGCCACTGTACTCCATAGAGCCCCATATTAGCAATGAGGATTTGCACGGTGGTGCAAGACCGCCTTCCGCCATGACGCCAAACATCGGCAGAGTTACCTTACTTTCACCTGTCCCTAGTTATAGGACAGGCGGTCGCCATTTCATGGTGGTGGATCACATTCAGGTAATCCATAACTGCGTCATTGCTAAAAGTTGCTCATACATTGACAGTCCCATTGTCCCATTACATCAATGCTCAATGTGCACTGAGGAGGTGGTTCCATTGTTCAAATTGTGACAGCCTACTCACTCTTGTGTCCCTTAGATACCTACCACTGCGGATGAATAGGAGGAGGAGACAAGACCCCGTGTACAGACCCCTTGTGGACTTGGCTGCACTGGAGGACAGGCACATCATACTGACCTATAGACTGGACAGGGCCACAATCACAGACCTGTGTGCTAAATTGGACCCCGATGTGATGTCAGTTATCTGGCATCCCACTGGGATCCCCCCTCTTGTGCAGGTTCTATCAGTGCTACATTTTCTGGCAACTAGTTCTTTCCAAGTGACACTGGGTTGGCAGCAGGAATTTTACAGCCAATGTTCTCAATCATGCTGTCAAGGTTTTTGTCTGCCCTGGTGAAACACATGTTCAGCTACATTGTTTTCCCCCAGGTGGAAGATTTGGCCACTGTGAAGGCAGGATTCTATGCAATTGGACATATACCCAATAGAATTGGGGCTATTGGCAGTTCAGATATTACGTTTGTCCACCCCCTCGCCAGAATGAACAGGTGTTCAGGAATTGGAAAACTTTCCACTCACTCAGTATGCCTAGCTGACCAGTACATCTCCCACGTGTAGGAAGGTAGTCTCTTTCTAGCCTTGTTAACCCCACTTTTGGCCTGTTTGTGAGTATATGTCAGGGTGTTTTTACTGTCTCACTGGGTTCCTGCTAGCCAGGAACCCAGTGCTCATATTGGAAACCCTATTTGTCAGTGTGTTTTATATGTCTCACTGGGACCCTGCTAGCCAGGAACCCAGTACTCATAGTTTGTGGCCTAAATGTGTTCCCTGTGTGGTGCCTGTGTCACTGAGGCTCTGCTAACCAGAACCTCAGTGCTTATGCTCTCTCTGCCTTTGTAAATTGTCACTGCAGGCTAGTGACCATTTTCACCAATTCTGATTGGCAACTGGAACACCCTTATAATTCCCTAGTGTATGGTACATAGGTACCCAGGGTATTGGGGTTCTAGGAGATTCCTATGGGCTGCAGCATTTCTTTTGCCACCCATAGGGAGCTCAGACAATTCTTACACAGGACTGCCACTGCACCTTGAGTGAAATAACGTCCACATTATTTCACAGCCATTTTACACTGCACTTAAGTTACTTATAAGTCACCTATATGTCTAACTCTCACCCAGTGAAGGTTAGGTGCAAAGTTACTAAGTGTGAGGGCACCCTGGCACTGGCCAAGGTGCCCCCACATTGTTCAGGGCAATTTCCCCAGACTTTGTGAGTGTGGGGACACCATTACACGCATGCACTACATATAGGTCAATACCTATATGTAGCTTCACAATGGTAACTCCGAATATGGCCATGTAACATGTCTAAGATCATGGAATTGTCCTCCCATGGCAAATATGGTATTGGGGTGCCAATCCCATGCATCCCTGGGGCTCCAGCATGGACCCTGGGTACTGCCAAACTAGCTCTCTGGGGTTTTCACTGCAGCTACCACTGCTGCCAACCCACAGACAGGCTTCTGCCCTCCTGGGGTCTGGGCAGCCCAGTCCCAGGAAGGCATAATAAAGAATTTCCTCTTAGAGAGGGTGTTACACCCTCTCCCTTTGGAAATAGGTGTTAAGGGCTGGGGAGGAGTAGCCTCCCCTAGCTTCTAAATGCTTTGAAGGGCACAGATGGTGCCCTCCTTGCATAAGCCAGTCTACACCGGTTCAGGGATCCCCCAGCCCTTGCTCTGGCGCGAAACTGGACAAAGGAAAGGGGAATGACTACTCCCCTGTCCATCACCACCCCAAGAGTGATGCCCAGACCTCTGCCATCTTGAATGCAAAGGTGTGAGGGAACAATGGGGGCCTCTGAGTGGCCAGTGCCAGCAGGTGACATCAGAGACCCCTCCTGATAGGTGCTTACCTGGATAGGTGGCCAATCCTCCTCTGGGATATAGAGGAGCTCACAAGAGTTCCTCTGCATCTCCCTCTTCGACTTCTGTCAAGGATCGACCACTGACTACTCCAGGATGCCTGAAAACCACAACAAAGTAGCAAGAAGATTACCAGCAAAATTGTAGCACCTAATCCTGCCGGCTTTCTCGACTGTTTCCTGGTGGTGCATGCTCTGAGGGCTGTCTGCCTTCACCCTGCACTGGAAGCCAAGAAGAAATCTCCTGTGGGTCGACGGAATCTTCCCCCTGCTAAGGCAGGCACCAAACTTCTGCATCACCAGTCCTCTGGGTCCCCTCTCATCTTGACGAGCTTGGTCCCTGGAACACAGGAGCTGGATCCAAGTGACCCCGACAGTCCGGTGGTCCTTCTGTCCAAAGTTGGTGGAGGTAAGTCCTTGCCTCCCCACGCCAGACAGTAATACAGGGAGTGCAGAATTATTAGGCAAATGAGTATTTTGACCACATCATCCTCTTTATGCATGTTGTCTTACTCCAAGCTGTATAGGCTCGAAAGCCTACTACCAATTAAGCATATTAGGTGATGTGCATCTCTGTAATGAGAAGGGGTGTGGTCTAATGACATCAACACCCTATATCAGGTGTGCATAATTATTAGGCAACTTCCTTTCCTTTGGCAAAATGGGTCAAAAGAAGGACTTGACAGGCTCAGAAAAGTCAAAAATAGTGAGATATCTTGCAGAGGGATGCAGCACTCTTAAAATTGCAAAGCTTCTGAAGCGTGATCATCGAACAATCAAGCGTTTCATTCAAAATAGTCAACAGGGTCGCAAGAAGCGTGTGGAAAAACCAAGGCGCAAAATAACTGCCCATGAACTGAGAAAAGTCAAGCGTGCAGCTGCCACGATGCCACTTGCCACCAGTTTGGCCATATTTCAGAGCTGCAACATCACTGGAGTGCCCAAAAGCACAAGGTGTGCAATACTCAGAGACATGGCCAAGGTAAGAAAGGCTGAAAGACGACCACCACTGAACAAGACACACAAGCTGAAACGTCAAGACTGGGCCAAGAAATATCTCAAGACTGATTTTTCTAAGGTTTTATGGACTGATGAAATGAGAGTGAGTCTTGATGGGCCAGATGGATGGGCCCGTGGCTGGATTGGTAAAGGGCAGAGAGCTCCAGTCTGACTCAGATGCCAGCAAGGTGGAGGTGGAGTACTGGTTTGGGCTGGTATCATCAAAGATGAGCTTGTGGGGCCTTTTCGGGTTGAGGATGGAGTCAAGCTCAACTCCCAGTCCTACTGCCAGTTCCTGGAAGACACCGTCTTCAAGCAGTGGTACAGGAAGAAGTCTGCATCCTTCAAGAAAAACATGATTTTCATGCAGGACAATGCTCCATCACACGCGTCCAAGTACTCCACAGCGTGGCTGGCAAGAAAGGGTATAAAAGAAGGAAATCTAATGACATGGCCTCCTTGTTCACCTGATCTGAACCCCATTGAGAACCTGTGGTCCATCATCAAATGTGAGATTTACAAGGAGGGAAAACAGTACACCTCTCTGAACAGTGTCTGGGAGGCTGTGGTTGCTGCTGCACGCAATGTTGATGGTGAACAGATCAAAACACTGACAGAATCCATGGATGGCAGGCTTTTGAGTGTCCTTGCAAAGAAAGGTGGCTATATTGGTCACTGATTTGTTTTTGTATGTCAGAAATGTATATTTGTGAATGTTGAGATGTTATATTGGTTTCACTGGTAATAATAAATAATTGAAATGGGTATTTTTTTTTTTTTGTTAAGTTGCCTAATAATTATGCACAGTAATAGTCACCTGCACACACAGATATCCCCCTAACATAGCTAAAACTAAAAACAAACTAAAAACTACTTCCAAAAATATTCAGCTTTGATATTAATGAGTTTTTTGGGTTCATTGAGAACATGGTTGTTGTTCAATAATAAAATTAATCCTCAAAAATACAACTTGCCTAATAATTCTGCACTCCCTGTACTGTGTACTGCATGAACTGCAGCTGCTAGGGCTTCTGTGCACTTTTGCAAGGAATCCTTTGTGCACAGCACAGCCCAGGTCCCCAGCACTCCATCCTGCATTGCTCAACTTGCTGAGTTGACCACCGACTTCGTGGGACCCTCCTTTGTAGTGTTGAGATGACCGCCATGCTCAGCTTTCTTGAATGCCTGTTCAAGTAATTCTGCGGGTGCTGCCTGCTTCTGCGTGGGCTCTCTGTGCTGCTGAGCACCCCCCTGTCTCCTCCTCCAAAGGGCGACCTCCTGGTCCTTCCTGGGCCGAGGTAGCACCAATTTTCTTTAACCACAACTCTTGCAAATAGCAAGGCTTTTTTGTGGTCTTTCTGTGTGGAAACAACTCTGCATCCTCCAACATGCCATAGGACATCTTCTGTGCAAAGGAGAAGTTCCTGGCACCTTCCATTGTTGCAGAATCTTCAGCTTCTTCCACCCAGAGGCAGCCCTTTTGCACCTTCATCCAGGGTTTATTGGGCTTCTGCCCCCCCTGGACACTTGCGTGACTCTTGGACTTGGTCCCCTTCCTTTACAGGTCCTCAGGCCCAGGAATCCATCTTCAGTACCTTGCAGTCAGTTGTTACCTTTGCAGAATCTCCTATCACGACTTTGGTGTGTTTCTGGGGAAGTAGGGTCAATTTACTCCTACTTTTCAGGGTCTTGGGGTGGGGTATCTTGGACACCCTTAGGGGCATATTTATACTCTGTTTGCGCCGGATTTGCGTCGTTTTTTTTTTACGCAAATCTGACGCAAAACTAACTCCATATTTATACTTTGGCGTTAGACCCGTCTAGCGCCAAAGATCTTGGAGTTTGCGTCATTTTTTAGCGTGGACACATTCCTTGCGTTAGCGATATGCAAGGTAGGCGTTCCCTTCTAAAAAATGACTTCAAGGCATGTGCGCCGTATTTATACTCCCGGGCAAAAATGACGCCCGGGAGTGGGTGGTTAAAAAAAAATGATGTCCAGCCGCTTTTGCGTCATTTTTTAACGCCTGGTCAGGGCAGGCGTTAAGGGACCTGTGGGCTCGGAAGGAGCCCAGAGGTGCCCTCCCATGCCCCCAGGGACACCCCCTGCCACCCTTGCCCACCCCAGGAGGACGCCCGACGATGGAGGGACCCATCCCAGGGAACTTAAGGTAAGTTCAGGTAAGTATTTTTTTTTTTTTTTTTTTGTGGCATAGGGGGGCCTGATTTGTGCCCCCCTACATGCCACTATGCCCAATGACCATGCCCAGGGGACAGAAGTCCCCTGGGCATGGCCATTGGGCAAGGGGGCATGACTCCTGTCTTTGCTAAGACAGGAGTCATGTCAATGGAGGGTGGGAGTCAAAATAAATGGCGCTAATCGGGTTGAGGCAGATTTTTTTGCCTCAGACCGACTTGCCCCATTCTTTGACGCCTAAGCTCCATTTTCCCCTACGCCGGCGCTGCCTGGTGTGGGTCATTTTTTTTAACGCACACCAGTCAGCTCCGCCGGCTAACGTCATTCCATAAATAAGGCGCCAGCATGGCGCTTTGGAATGGCGTTAGCCGGCGTTAAATTTTTTGACGCACAACTGCGTTGGCGCAGTTGTGCGCCAAAAAGTATAAATACGGCCCTTAATGTTTTCTTACACTCCCAGTGACCCTCTACACACTACACTAGGCCTGGGGCCCATTCATGGTTCACATTCCACTTTTAGAGTATATGGTTTGTGTTGCCCCTAGGCCTATTGTATTCTACAGTGTTTGCACTACTTTTCTAACTGTTTACTTACCTGATTTTGGTTTGTGTGTATATTTTGTGTATTTTACTTACCTCCTAAGGGAGTATATCCTCTGAGATATTTTTGCCACATTGTCACTAAAATAAAGTACCTTTATTTTTAGTAACACTGAGTATTGTGATTCTTGTGATATAGTGCTATATGATATGAGTGGTATAGTAGGAGCTTTGCATGCCTCCTAGTTCAGCCTAAGCTGCTCTGCTATAGCTACCTCTATCAGCCTAAGCTGCTAGAACACTACTAATCTACTAATAAGGGATAACTGGACCTGGCACAAGGTGTAAGTACCATCAGGGTACCCACTATAAGCCAGGCCAGCCTCCTACACCACGTCACTGCCATGTATCCTGGGTGGGTGCATGATGCCTTCGCCCTGAGGAATAGTAGCATCCCCAATCCGATGGCACAACTACAGAGGCACAGGATGTAGATAATTGGTGAGTCTGACTCCCCACCCAATATATGTCAGTGAATGCCTTCTGGTTTAAACCAAATACCATTGTGTGAGGCTAATGTTTGTTCCTCAATACTTGCAGGCAATTCTGGCTACCAAAACCTATTGTGGCTCCTGTCCCCTATGTGGAATGCCAGGACAGGGGGTGAGAATCGTGATAATATTGTACATGGGCGAACCAGGAGAATTATTGACAGGACCTTTGGCCTCCTAAAGGGAAGGTTCAGATACCTCCATCTAACAGGAGGATTCCTGTGCTACTCACCCGAGAAAGTCTGCCAGATAGTAGTGACATGATGCATGTTGCACAACCTGGTCCTCAGACAACATGTGCCTTATCTGCAGAAGGAGGAGACTGGAAATGCCCCTGTGGGACAGTGGACCCTGAGGGCAGTGAGGATGAGGAGGCAGAGGATGAGGATGTGGACAACAGAACATCAGTTATACGTCAATACTTCCAATGACACACAGGTGAAACAGTGGAACTGACCATTCCTCTGATTATTGATGTTTTCTGTGTGGCTGTAGCAGGATGGCATTCACTTCCTTTGCATCTCTACTGACTGTCACCTATGGCTTCTAATTTTGCAGATGTTGGTGACATAACAACTGTATACTGATGTGATGACTACAGACAGCTACACGTCATTAAACATATGCTATAACAGTGCTCAGATCATTTGTACATGAAGTCACTGTTTTCATATATGCACATTTTCATCATATAAAACACTTACACTCAGGTTGTGTTCAATGGTGTTTATTGTAGTGCAAATAATTGACGGAAAAGTGCAATGGAATGGGGTGATGGTTGAGCAAAGTCCAGGGTATTGTTCCAGTCTGTTTGTAGCACAGGTTGAGTGTCCAAGGGGCCATAGGAAGGGGAGCAAAGTCAGTTCAAAGTGGACAAGGTGACAGGGTGGGACACAAGGGGGACAATCAGAAGAGTCTAATTACTTGGCGGTGGTCTTGGCAAGTGTCCCTGGCTTCTGTCTGGGTGGCAGGGAACATTTGTGGGGCGGTTCACCTTCTGCAGGGAGAGAGATGCTGGTAGCCTGTGGTTCCTTGGCAGGGCCTCCTGCCCACTATCTGCAGCCGAAATGGTGGGCTGGTCAGTAGAATGGGTAGTGGTAGGGGCCCGCTGGTGTGCTGTCCATTCCCTCATGAGGTTGGCCACATCTGCCAGCACCCCTGCTATGGAGACCATGGTGGTATTGAGGGCCTGCAAATCCTCCCTGATCTCCTGATGGTTTACCTCCTACAGTTGCTTGTTCTCCTGCATATTGGTAAGGATCTGGCCCATCTTGTCCTGGGATTGTTGGTAAGGACATTAGTGACTGCCTCCTGGAGAGTCGGTTCCGTGGGCCTGTCCTCCTCCTGGCGCACAGCAGTCCTCCCAGTGTCCCTGTTCACCTGTGCCTCTGTCCCCTGAATGGTGTGCCCACTGCCACTGACCCCAGGTCCCTGATTGTCTTGTGGTTGAGGTGTGGACTGGGGACTGGGGAACCTGTACAGGTGGGCACACTGCTGATTCACTTGTCCTGGGGACAGAGGTGTGGGGACGTTTGGGTGGGTGCTGTGGTGTTGGATACAGATGGGGGAGGCTCTGTGATGGACTGTGAGAGGGCTGGGGTGACTGACTGATTAGTAGTCCTTGATGTGCCAGGTAGTTTATCCAGATCCTGACGTCCATAGTTACTATCATCAGTGGGGGCATCTTCTGTTGGGGGGCTGGATAGTCGTGGCACTTCCTCGCCGCTGAGATTGGCTGGGGCACCTGTGGGGTTGTAAGTGATGTATTATACTTAATGTCTGTGACATATTGTACATCCCTAGCTTCCCCTCTATTGTTGCTGTTGCCCTGCCACCTTTGTTTGTGTATGGTGATATATTGTGGGATTGTTAGTTCTCCATGCTGCGCATGCTTTGGTGATGGGTGTCCATGAAGGGCTGGGAGGGTTGACCATGCATTGGTATAGCATGCAGGGCTCGGCATTGGGGTTAGTCAGATGTGTAGGTGCAGTGTGTAGGATGGAGTGGAGCGATGGGAGTGAGAGTGAGGGGATGTGATGGCATGCAGGTATGGGGGTGAGGAGTAGTAAATATTGACTTACCAGTGTCCAGTCCTCCTGCTACTCCAATGAGTCCTTCAGGATGCAGTATTGCTAAGACTTGCTCCTCCCATGCTATGAGCTCTGGGGGAGGAGGTGGGGGTCCACCACCAGTCCTCTGGATGGTGAGCTGGTGCCTTGCTTCCATGGAAAATACCTTCCCCCGTAGGTCGTTCCAGCTCTTCCTGATGTCATCCCTTGTTCTTAGGTGCTGTCCCATGGCGTTCACCCTGTCCATGATTCTCTGCCATAGCTCCATCTTCCTGGCAATGGATATTTGCTGTACCTGTGCTCCAAACCGCTGTGGCTGTACCCTATTTCCTCCACCATGACCCACAACTCCTCATCAGTGAAACGGGGGTGCCTTAGTGAGGACATGGGTGTTGTGTGGTGTGTGTTGTGTGTTGTGCAGTGGGAGTTAAGTGATGGGGTGGGGTGTGGGATGTGGGGTGCATGACGGATGTATGGTTCTTTGTGGTGTGTGTGTGTGTGTGTAGTTGTCTCAGTGGTCTTCGTGTTAGTCTTGTAGCGATTATTGGTATTTGTAAAGAGTTGTGTGTAATGTGGGTCTGTGTTTTATAGTGCTATGGGTGGGTGTGGTGTGTGTATCAGTGTCAGGTGTGATTTTCGTTAAGGCCAATGTTGTGTTTTTTTGCATTTGGGTGGTCATTTTGAGCGTACCAGTGTGTACCACCAATGGTTTACCCCCATTGAATGTCTGCCATGGTGATTCATTGGTCATAATGTGGTGGGCGTTGTTTTGTTGGCGTAATGGTTTGGGTGTTCATTCGGACACTTTATCACTGACCTTTGGGCTGGCTGATTTGTGTATGAGGCAGTATTCTATCTGTTTTGTGTGTGTGTGTCATAATATGGCGAACGGAAATTCGCCACCGCAGCAGTATGTTGGCGGCTGTCACTGTGGCGGTAAACGGCATTTACCGCCAATGTCATAATGAGGGCCTTAGTTTGCTACACATGTTTTTACTTGGCAAATGGTGCTTGCAGGTAAATTGGTAGGAAGTCATTGCTTGCAGAGGAACTGGCAGAAGTCATGCTCGGTGAGCCCATGTCGGTGTCAGTGCAGCCCCCAAGGAATGTAGAGGAAACCAAAGCTAGCACAAGACATGGGAGGGGTACTCACAATGGAGTCATTGTACTGGAGGTGGCCACAGTTTACACAATTCATGTTGCTGAAGACAACTGCATAATTGTCATAACTGCATAATAGCAGGCCTCCCAGTGTCCCTGTTCACCTGTGCCTCTGACCCCTGAATGGAGTGCCCACTGCCACTGACCCCAGGTCCCTGATTGTCTTTGGGGTGAGGTGTGGACTGGGGAACCTGTAGAGGTGGGCACACTGCTGATTAATTTGTCCTGGGGACAGAGGTGTGGGGACGTTGGGTGGGTGCTTTGGTGTTGGATACAGATGGGGGAGGCTCTGTGATGGACTGTGAGAGGGCTGGGGTGACTGACTGATTAGTAGTCCTTGATGGGCCAGGTAATTCATCCAGATCCTGACGTCCATAGTTACTATCATCAGTGGGGGCATCTTCTGTTGGGGGACTGGATAGTCGTGGCACTTCCTCGCCGCTGAGATTGGCTGGGTCACCTGTGGGGTTGTAAGTGATATATTATACTTAGGGGCATATTTATACTCCGTTTGCGCCGAATTTGCGTCATTTTTTTCGGCGCAAAACTAACGCCATATTTATACTTTAAAGTATGAGGAATGAGCGTCATTTTTTTGCATGAACGCCTTCCTTGCGTTAATGAGATGCAAGGTAGGCGTTCCCGTCTAAAAAAATGACTGCGACGCAAATGCGTCGTATTTATACTCCCGGGCAAAAATCACGCCCGGGAGTGGGCGGGGCAAAAAACCCCGCATTTGCACCTCTTTTTAACGCCTGGGTCAGGGCAGGCGTTATGGGGCATATTTATACTCCGTTTGCGCCGAATTTGCGTCATTTTTTCCGACGCAAATTCGGCGCAAAACTAACGCCATATTTATATTTTGGCGTTAGACGCGTCTAGCGCCAAAGTATGAGGAATGAGCGTCATTTTTTTGCGTGAACGCCTTCCTTGCGTTAATGAGATGCAAGGTAGGCGTTCCCGTCTAAAAAAATGACTGCGACGCAAATGCGTTGTATTTATACTCCCGGGCAAAAATCACGCCCGGGAGTGGGCGGGGCAAAAAAACCCACATTTGCGCCTCTTTTTAACGCCTGGGTCGGGGCAGGCGTTAAGGGACCTGTGGGCTCAAAATGAGCCCACAGCTGCCCTCCCATGACCCCAGGGACCCCCCCTGCCACCCTTGCCCACCCCAGGAGGACACCCAAGGATGGAGGGACCCATCCCAGGGACATTCAGGTAAGTATAGGTAAGTATAATTTTTTTTTTTTTTTCAAATTTTTTTTTGGCATAGTGGGGCCTGATTTGTGCCCCCCTACATGCCACAATGCCCAATGACCATGCCCAGGGGACATAAGTCCCCTGGGCATGGCCATTGGGCAAGGGGGCATGACTCCTGTCTTTACTAAGACAGGAGTCATGTAAATGGCGTCTGGGCGTCGTTAAAAATGGCGCAAATCGGGTGGAGGCGATTTTTTTGCCTCTACCTGACTTGCCCCATTTTAAGACGCCCTAACGCCATTTTCCCCAACGCCGGCGCTGCCTGGTGTACGTGTTTTTTTTCCACGCACACCAGGCAGCGCCGGTCTGCTAGCGCCGGCTAACGCCATTGAATAAATACGGCGCCAGCATGGCGCTTCAGAATGGCGTTAGCCGGCGCTAATTTTTTTGACGCAAAACTGCGATAGCGCAGTTTTGCGTCAAAAAGTATAAATATGGCCCTTAATGTCTGTGACATATTGTACATCCCTAACTTCCCCTCTATTGTTGCTGTTGCCCTGCCACCTTTGTTTGCGTATGGTGATATATTGTGGGATTGTTAGTTCTCCATGCTGTGCATGCTTTGGTGATGGGTGTACATGAAAGGCTGGGAGGGCTGACCATGCATTGGTATAGCATGCAGGGCTTAGCATTGGGGTTAGTCAGATGTGTAGGTGCAGTGTTTAGGATGGAGTGGAGTGATGGGAGTGAGAGTGAGGGGATGTGATGGCATGCAGGTTTGGGGATGAGGAGTAGTAAATATTGACTCACCAGTGCCCAGTCCTCCTGCTACTCCAATGAGTCCCTCAGTATGCAGTATAGATAAGACTTGCTCCTCCCATGCTATGAGCTCTGGGGGAGGAGGTGGGTGTCCACCACCAGTCCTCTGGATGGTGTGCTGGTGCCTTGCTTCCATTCAACATACCTTCCCCCCGTAGGTCGTTCCAGCTCTTCCTGATGTCATCCCTTGTTCTTTGGTGCTGTCCCATGGCGTTCACCCTGTCCACGATTCTCTGCCATAGCTCCATCTTCCTGGCAATGGATATTTGCTGTACCTGTGCTCCAAACCGCTGTGGCTGTACCCTATTTCCTCCACCATGACCCGCAACTCCTCATCAGTGAAACGGGGGTGCCTTAGTGAGGACATGGGTGTTGTGCAGTGGGAGTTAAGTGATGTGGTGGGATGTGGGGTGCATGACGGATGTATGGTTCTTTGTGGTGTGTGTGTGTGTGTGTGTGTGTAGTTGTCTCAGTGGTCTTCGTGTTAGTCTTGTAGCGATTATTGGTATTTGTAAAGAGTTGTGTGTAATGTGGTTCTGTGTTTTATAGTGTTATGGGTGGGTGTGGTGTGTGTATCAGTGTCAGGTGTGATTTTCGTTAAGGCCAATGTTGTGTTTTTTTGCATTTGGGTGGTCATTTTGAGCGTACCAGTGGGTTCCACCAATGGTTTACCCCCATTGAATGTCCGCCGTGGTGATTCATTGGTCATAATGTGGTGGGCGTTGTTTTGTTGGCGTAACGGTTTTGGTGTTCATACGGACACTTTATCACTGACCTTTGGGCTGGCTGATTTGTGTATGAGCCAGTATTCTATCTGGGGGGGGGGGGGGGGGGGGGGGGGGGGGGTGTGTGTGTGTGTGTGTGTGTGTGTGTGTGTGTGTGTGTGTGTGTGTGTGTGTGTGTGTGTGTGTGTGTGTGTGTGTGTGTGTGTGTGTGTGTGTGTGTGTGTGTGTGTGTGTGTGTGTGTGTGTGTGTGTGTGTGTGTGTGTGTGTGTGTGTGTGTGTGTGTGTGTGTGTGTGTGTGTGTGTGTGTGTGTGTGTGTGTGTGTGTGTGTGTGTGTGTGTGTGTGTGTGTGTGTGTGTGTGTGTGTGTGTGTGTGTGTGTGTGTGTGTGTGTGTGTGTGTGTGATAATATGGCGAACGGAAATTCGCCACCACAGCAGTATGTTGGCGGCTGTCACCGTGGCGGTAAACGGCATTTACTGCCAATGTCATAATGAGGGCCTTAGTTTGCTACACATGTTTTTACTTGGCAAATGGTGCTTGCAGGTAAATTGGTAGGAAGTAATTGCTTGCAGAGGAACTGGCAGAAGTCATGCTCGGTGAGCCCATGTCGGTATCAGTGCAGCCCCCAAGGAACGTAGAGGAAACCAAAGCTAGCACAAGACATGGGAGGGGTACTCACAATGGAGTCATTGCACTGGAGGTGGCCACAGTTTACACAATTCATGTTGCTGAAGACAACTGCATAATTTCCTATTGTTGAGTTCTTATGTTGGAGCTTAACAACCAGGTTTGCTCGAAGTGTCGTTGAAAATGTCACACATAAGGCCAGTAAATATAATTTATTAGCAGAGCGAACACAGGAACATCGCACCTATGCAAACTGAAAATGGTAAACTGAAAATTAGGCAGCTATGCCCATGGTAACTTTATCACTCAATGTCATGAAGGCATTATACAAGTTGATTGACCCCTATTTATCATTTTGGAAGGTAAGGTGCGTGTGGGTCCCATAATTCAGAAGTACATTTGGGCCCGTCATGCTGCCAATATGTCCAGGGTGTTGGTAAATGGGGAACAATAGTTGTTTTTCTCGATTCCACAGGCATAAGGCTGTGTTGTCCCATTTCCACTCTTATATTTGCCCCAGTAGTGAAACACTTAGCATAAAAAATAAGACAGGAGCAAGGTTTAGAATGGTTGCCCATTGGTACATCTTCATTGAGAGGAAGCATTCCAACAATTCTGCTATCCTGGATCCTAAGGGGCAATCTCGAAAATGAAAGTAAATCTAAATGTATCGGAAATGAAGAGCATATGGTTGAATCTTGGATCTGTGGTGTGACTTAATACAATTTGTTTCTCAATGAATTAGTGATATCATATATAGGAACCTTTGTACCATATGGCACATGAATTGTGGAAGGACAATTATCCATCTTTAATTGCAGATTTTAAATGACACATCAATAGATGACTTTATCCATTCATACTTTGGTTAGGATTTGCGGCCAAGCAAAAATTCAATATTCTTCCTGGTGACTTTTGCATGTGTAGGACGAACTATACCGCCCAGACTCCCTTGCTAGCTGCTGCTGCTGCTGAGGGTACTGAATAAAAAGGAGGCTGGCAGTAGAGATATAAAGTGATTACGTTGACACGCCGTATAAGAGGTGCACTCTGGTGACAGTGGACTGGCAGGAAGGAACTACACCTTCCAGGCTTATTGTTATGTGGTGCGCCGCTACAGTGAAAAGAGGAGGATGGTAGCAGTGCTATAAACAGATTCACTCAGCCCACTAAACAGGATGAACGCAGGTGGTGCCTGAGCAAAGACCAGTCCAAGATCTGGCCTGTCAGCATCTTGATTGAAGCCTGGCTGGGCACCCTCCTCTTTGTTCCTGTCTTACGGGCATCGATTTAGTGTCTAAAATGGGAAACAACACAACACTTTCTTTTCAGTTGATTAGTCCATCTCCCTCCAATACCATTGTGAGGTTTTGGGCCATTGTCATGTGCATATAAATGATGATATAAACTCTACCGAACACCAATTACCAGAAACTAAAATACTTTGAAATGTATCGAACCCTCCTAACATGAACACTGATCACAGTGCAATGATCAAGCCCTGTGTTTTCAGATCCCGGCTGATTGGAGAGGTTGTTGTGCATATTCCTCGGCCTGTGGATATTCATTGTAGCTCATCACCTTGAAAAAAGATGAACAAAAACTACTACAGATCCCTGTTAGAAATGGGGTCTTTGGGTGGCCGTGAGGTTACCCTCTGTCCTAGCAATAACCCTCACTCTAGTCAGGGCAAAGGAGAAGCACAACTGGTGAACCCCCAACCGCCCCCTTGGTAGCTTGGCATGAGCTAGCAGGCTTAACTCAGAAGCAATTTGTAAAGTGTTTGTACCAACATACACAGTAATACAGTGAAAACGCTACAAAATGGACACCACACCAATTTAGAAAAAATATGAATTTTCAGAATAATAAGAGTCTTACTCCATAGAAAACAATAGAAACATTAATTTTACACAAGGTACCTGGTTTGTGTCAAAAATAAAGCCGCAAGGGCGAGCGTGCGTCGGAAAAGTCTTTGCCAAGCAGACAACCTACAGGCATGATTGGACTCACAGCTACCCTCAAGGAACCTGAGACCACCCCCATTCAAAGGGAACCTGCGCCACTCTGCACAGGTGCTCAGAATTGTCTACTGCAACTACTTGGTGAAGTACATGGGAATCTATCTGCTCATCAGACACCAGGTGACTTCTCACCGTAGTCACACTGGCTCCTGTGTCTCTCAGCGCCTCCACCCTCTGTCAATTGATGGTCGCCCACTGCCTATATTTCTTAGTGTCCTCAGTCATGAGGGTCCTCTGGACCATCTAGCTGTCCCCTAGTGGGAGAAGGGTAATTTCAGCTGGCTCCCACCCACCTGGAACCAACTCCTCCCCAAGAGCTAAACTGGCCAAACCCCATGACTGAGCACCAGTGGGTGCCTGTGTCCTCTTGGGATATTTGGGATCGATCACATGGAAAGCCCTTGCAGGGACCTTTCTCTGCAGGTTTCCCTGTAGAGACACATGGTTCATTTTCTGCTGGGGGCTGGGAATCCTTACCAGGGAACTAGGTTGGGGCCATATAGAGAACTCCCACTGTTTACCCTTACTCCCCCACTTCTTCTGATGGGGTCCTTGCCCACCCTTGGCGTGGTCTCCTCCATACCTCTTCTGGACCCTGGTGCTCTCCCACCGGTCTGCCTCCTGAGCAAGCTTTTTGGGGTCAGCCGGCTTGCTATTAATTAGGTGCTGGTGCAGCCCTGGAAAAAAAAGACTCGACAAAGGCTCCCAAGCAATCAAATTGTACAGCCCCTCATAAGTTGTCACCCTGCTGCTCTTCACCCATCCACCCATCCATCCATCCATCCATCCATCCATCCAGTGACCTGCAAAAAAGAGTCAACACATTCCAACCAAGTTTGGGATTCTTTCTTTTTGTAGGACCTAAACGTATCCCTGTACTGATCAGGGGTGAGACCATATCTTGTAAGTAGGGTATCATTCATGATAGAATAGTTGACCCCTTGAGGAACCCCTAAGGATGTCAGAGTGTCTCTCCCCTCTACCTCAAAGTACTGCCACAGACCCGCC
Source organism: Pleurodeles waltl (assembly GCF_031143425.1). Classification (NCBI taxonomy): domain Eukaryota; kingdom Metazoa; phylum Chordata; class Amphibia; order Caudata; family Salamandridae; genus Pleurodeles; species Pleurodeles waltl. The sequence goes on along the minus strand of NC_090450.1, from coordinate 513,105,593 downwards.
CCCAATGTGCTTCAGGGACCATGTTCATGTGGAGAGTTGACTCGTACCCCGTAAACCACAGATAGATGTCATCCTCCCTCTTATAATCATTTACCAAGTCCTTTGGAATGTGTACCCTCCTTTCATGCTGCACTGAGCTACTGCTGCCACCATCTCTGCTAGACTGGCTCCTCTGATCCAGCGCTCTTAAACTGAGCGCATGAGCCAATAGCATCTTTTTCTCCTCTATGGCCAGCCTTCTCTCTTCCATCTTCATTTTAAGCTTCTCTAATTGCAGCTGGTGCAACCTCTCTGCCTGTCTGTCTGTCTTGCAACTCCTCAGGAGTCAGACCCTAGGATGACACCCTTCTACCTGCCCTGGAGACCCTCCCCCCAGGCAGAACAGGCACATTCACAACCACATTATGAATACTCTGCACCTCCTCACCTTCATCCTCCTCCTCTGTGTGCCTCCCATCCTCCTCGGTGGCCTCCCAGGCCCTCAATGCCTTTTGCAGCTCCTCCTTCCTGGCGGAGCTCTTGATTGGGCAGGCAAGATCCTTCGAAAATTTCGTAAGCTGAGCCACTGTGTACTCCTCCAATTTCTGCAACTCAAAAACAGCTTTTATAGACACAGCTGGTGCATCCCCAGATTGAGATATGTTGGTAAGGTTCACTCAAAGGTGCAAAGTTAAAAAAAGAAGAGAGAGTTCCCAAGAGAAGTTAAAAACATCAGAAACCACCAAAAATATGGAAGCAGAAAAAAGTCCAAAAAGGAAAAAAAAAAAAAAAAAACAAGACAAGTAGTATGTGGTCACGTAATGGTCTGCACTGAAAAAAGTAGTGCACACTTAATCAATGTCAAGTACAAACACAAGATCAATCCTCACCTTGATCACCAATGTTAGAAATGGGGCCTTTGATTGGCAGTTAGGTTACCCCCTGTCCAAGCAAGGGCCCTCACTCTAGTCAGGGCAAAGGAGAAACACACGTGGTTAACACCCACTCACTCCCTTTGTAGCTTGGCAAGAGCAGGCAGGCTTAACGCAGAAGCAATGTGTAAAGTATTTGTATCAACACACACAGTAATACAGTGCAAACACTACAAAATTGACACCACAACCAAACAAGACCAAAATGACAAAAATCTGACATACACAAGTCAAGATATGAATTTTCAGAATAGTATGAGTCTTACTTCATAGAAAACAATGAAAATGTTGATTTTACACAAAGTACTTGATTTGCGTAAAAAATAAAGCTCCATGGGCGAGCGTGCATCAGAAAAGTCAGTGATGTGTCAATTCCTTCCTCGCAAGTAAGGCCGTGTGTCGTTTCTTCTCTGGTGGGGTCGGCGATGTGTCGTTTTTCTCCCTCGCAAGAGAGCGATGTGTCAATTTTCAGACGGGCCACCTCGGATACATGCAGGTTCATGATGACCTTGTTGCCCAGGAACAATGAGTGAATAATCAGCTTGCACAGTGTTGGAAAACCACGCTGCGAGGGGTTTGTGTCGTTATCAGCAGCTGCAAGCGGGTGTTGCATCATTTCTCTAGCTGCGATGCATCAATCTCACAGCTGCGATGCAGGTGGAGCATCGATTTTTGCCGCGAAGTGGGTGGCACATCATTTGTCAGCCACGTTGCAGGTGGTATGTCAAAAATTTCCCTGCACAGTGTTCTGTATGTGGATTTCAGCCCTTGTTCTGCTAACTTCACATGTCAAGGGCCCAGGGAATGAATAGGACACCACTTGGCATGGCAGGAGTCTCAGCAGAGAGACCAGATACTGGCAGAAGAAGTCTTTGATGGCCCTGAGACTTCAAAACAGGAGGGAAGCTCAGTTCAAGCCCTTGGAGATTCTTTTCAAGCAGGAATGAGCAACAAACTCCAGTCTTTGTGCCCTTTCACAGGCAGAAGCAGCAACTGCAAGATAGCCCAACAAAGCACAGACACAGGCAGGGGCAGCTCTTCTCCTTGGCAGAGGTTCCTTTTGATCCCAGAAGTAATCTGAGAATGTGGGGTTGTAGGTCTACTACTTATACCGCTTTCTGCCTTTGAAGTAGGCAAACTTCAAATGAAAGTCTCTGTTGTTCACAAGATCCTGACTTGCCCAGGCAAGGCCCCAGACACACACCAGGGAGTTGGAGACTGCACTGGGTGCGGACAGGCACAGCCCATTCCTGTGTAAGTGACCATTCCTCCCTCCAATCTAGCTGAGATAGCACATCAGGATATGGAAGCTACTCTCCAGCTCCCTTTGTCTCACTGTCTAGGGGGGGATTCACAAACAGCCCAACTGTCAGTCTGACCAGACAGGGAATTAACAAACAGGCAGTCACAGAATAGTTTAGGCAGGAAAATGCCCACTTTCTAAAAGTGGCATTTTCAAGCTGACAATTTAAAAAACAACTTTACCAAAAAATATATTTTTTTTAAATTGTGAGTTCAGAGACACTAAACTCCTCATCTCCATCTGCTCCCAAAGAGAATCTGTACTTAAAAGTTATTTAAAGGCAGCCCCCATGTTAACCTATGAGAGAGATAGACCTTGCAACAGTAAAAAAATAATTTGGCAGTATTTCACTGTTAGGATATGTAAAACACACCAGTACATGTCCCACCTTTAACAACCTGTGCACCCTGCCCATTGGGGTACCTACGGCCTACCTTATGGGTGCCTTACATGTATAAAAAGGGAAGGTTTGGGCCTGGCAAGTGGGTACACTTGCCAGGTCGAATTGGCAGTTTAAAACTGCACATACAGACACTGCAGTGGCAGGTCTGAGACATATTTACAGGGTTACTCAAGTGGGTGGCACAATCAGTGCTGCAGGCCCACTAGTAGCATTTAATCTATAGGCCCTGGGCACCTCTAGTGCCCTTTACTAGGGACGTAGCAGTAAAGCAAATATGCCAATCATGGATAAACCAATCACACATGCATTTTACACAGGGAACACTTGTACTTTAGCTCTGGTCAGCAGTGGTAAAGTGCCCAGAGTACCAAAAACAGCAAAAACGGAGTCCAGCACACAGTCAAAACCTTGGAAGCAGAGGCAAAAAAGACAGGGGCGACCACACCAAGGATGCCAGGTCTAACAATGCCTCAAAAATGTTCCTGAGTTACTCTGTTTCGGGTTATATGTTACAAAGTAACATTTTGTATGTTACAAAGTCACACATAACAAACCTGTCTTCTCATTTGGCTGCTATTGAATATTTGCCTGGAACGCTGATAGGTTAACCTAAGCCACTTCTGGTTACAACAGATTTCAACTTTTGATGTTGATGAGCAGATTCTTGCTGTTTACAATAATATTAAATGGCCTCTTTTGTAGTATCACTACTCAAACTTCAGGACAGACAGACCTTTTCTCGTATGGTCCCTTAAGTCTTTTTTCAGAGAGCCAACCCTAATTCCAATCAATCCTGAGTCAAGGAAGCCAAGATATATCACAGTCATACTTGCAACTAAAGAACACAATTGTTCACTGGTTTAACACACATTTTAGTGTTCGTCTCAAATTGAATAATGACATAAACACAGTAAAAACAGTTGCCTAGGTATGTAACTGGGGGCATGGAACAGGGTGAAACAATGGGTTGGTGGTTGTGTTGTGGTTAATTTAAAAAAGCCCACATTAGTAGAGTATATTTTCTCCTCAATGTGGTACATGTCTAAATCCAGTAGCAGATTTAAGGTGGGCTTTTTCAAGGTATTTTACAAGCCTCACATTTGTACCAATTCCTTGTCTCAGTCTTGAGGGTGGAAGAGAATCCAGATTGCTGCATCCCACAGATATTACCATAAATCATAATCTCTAACAGATTTACTCCCCTGACAATTTTAGATAAAAAAAACTGTCTCTGTCCCAAAGCTACCTTTGTTGGAAATTCTGATGCAGGTTCCATAATAAACAAGTATGATTCTGTGAATAATAACTGCGCAGGTGTATCTGTTCTGTTAAAATGTGTCTACTGGAATGTTGCAGTGCTATAGCACACAATTTTAAATCCAAACTAGTTTTTTTTTTCACACAAGTTTTGTTATTATTCAACAAATACCATGGGCTAGGAACAATTGCCATACAGATGGTTATTCAAAATATGCTTTCGAGTTTGTCTCTCCAAGTCATACAGAAAACGGGTGGAATTCATATATTTTTGGCTACATCACTCAATTGTAAGGTTACAATTTTGAGTACCAACTTTCCTAGTATACAAGCTTTAATTTGAAATCTGAGTTGTGGAGTGAAGTTTATGGTATTTAGCTATTATAATAATAATTTACCTTGTAACAATTGCACTAATATTATATATTTGAGCATGCCCAAACTTGACTGCATATTGGCCCACCGTTTTACAGGAAACAGGCCACATCGCTGAGCTGTGTATCCCAAATACTCTTATGACCCACCTAATCATCATATTGCCGTGTTCTAATAAAACCAGGGAAGAAACCCAGTTTGTTGATGTGGCACTTTGTTTTTGTGTATTGTTCCCACACGCTGAGGCAAAGGGAAGCTAGGAGTTGGCAAAATGGGCTACTCTGAGTTAACTAGGGTGAGGAGCTGTAACGTACCACACTTGCACATCACAAAGACTCTGCCGGAGCACACTCACAAAAGGGTTTGACACTAGTCTTTTGTGACTCCGGGCAATCTCGGGCCAGGCCATGGTGGCAGGAAAATCTAAGCACTTCTAGATGATGAAATCCTCCAGAAGCTGTACTCTCTTCAACGTGGGCACAGGTATAAATATTGGACCCCACATCCCATCTCTACAGTACATTTCTGCCACTGTAGACTCAGCAGGAAGAGGGACTGGTGTGTTGTTAAAAGGACTGACACTCTGCTGGACTGCTTCTCTGAAAGACCGCCCTGCTGGATGGCTTAGCTGAAATACTGGACCTCAGTACCCAGCTCTGCAGTACATTTCTGGCACTGTGGACTCAGCAGGAAGAAGGAGTGGTGTGCTGCTGAAAGGACTGTCATTCTGCTGTCCTGCTGTGCTGACCTGCTGCTATCTTGCCTGCGTAAGAAGGACTGGACCTGCATCTCTAAACCCAGGACCGCCAAGTGACTCCAAGGGCTAGTTGGCTGGCCACCTGATCTGAAGCCTCAGGGACATAAGAGGCTTCCAACAACCTAAAACACTTGCATTCTACCATATGTGAGTTCTACCCTGCCAAGTGGTGTCACTGAGTGATGCCAATCATTGGAAGTGGGCCTGAAAGTGCTCTGCTAGACCATCTCTGGATCCAGCACAACCGAAGCATCTCCTCTGCTGCATGGCACAATCCCAAGCAAAACCGGTGCCTTGCCTCTGCTGCACGGACATTCCTGGTGCAAGGACTTTGCATTGCCCTCACAGCCCACAGTCTCATTGGAACTGCCACTGTGCAACACATTCTAGATGAAGGACTTTGCATTTGCAAGCCCCCTCCTCAATGGCCTCTTTGACAACTATGCAGGACATCACATTGCAGCCTCGCAACTCCTCTGAAATGATGATGCATAATGCATTTCCCACCAGGACCGCAGATTGCCTTGACTGCACCATGCATTCTTGATGCTGGACTCCACAACTCTTTGCAACCAGGATTTAAGGTATTCTTGTTCACTGACCTAATTGGGTCCCTGTAGCTGCCTACCCTCCATCACGGTTAGCGTGAACTTGTACTAACGAGTGGTGCTTTGCGCTTTTCAGTGCCATTTTCACTTAAAACTTTAAAATTCATGTCTCCGGTTCTGCCAATTGGATTTTTGTCATTTTGAACATGATTTATTGATTGAATTTTGCTCTATTGTTCTACATTGGTGTGGGATTTTTCTTGGTCTGTGTTCACTTTATTACTGTTTGAAGTACTGCATACATACTTTATACATTGCCTCTTGATAAGCAGGTAGGTAGTACTTTATTGTATAATTAATTAAGTCCCAGGATGTACAATCATTGCATTATAGAACAGTTATTCAGTAAGGACTGGCAGACCTGGTTTCAGGTGCCAGGAAGGTACCCTGTCAGCTCATAAACCAATGACTCCCAATGCCAATCAACAAGCTCTGCTCTTGTTTGTACTTTAATAATAATTGTACTTGCATGTGATCAATTGCCTCAGAGGGAGTTTGCTGCTGCATGATTATGGCAACACATTTGGCACACCTTGCCAGGGCCCACAAAGCAATGCTCTTAAATCAGTTTAAAGATGCATCCTGGCATGTTGGCACCTCAAGAGCCAGGAAAACTGGTCTAATTAATGACATCATGTCCTGTTGTAACACAAGGCAGCAGCATAACAGATGTATCCAAGATCCATGATGGTAAAAACATAACCTACACTCCCCTTTGTCTCTGCTACCTGTCCAGACAGGATTAAAATCTCTTATTGGCAGTAATAACAGTCTTATATATAGTATCTGATGGCATATGTCCACATTTATAGATTCCACAAAGTACTGTTGTGGTTTCCCTGCAAGATAGGAGTTGTTCAGTGGCTGGACCAGTAACAACTTGTCTATAGATGATAGATCTTTCTCATTCGTGGTCTCTTTTTATTGCTGGTTAGTGGTTTTCCTCCAGATGTTAAATGGAACTTCACCTCTTTGAAGATCTGTTTCTTCAATCTTAAGAGTCCTTATTGTATCCCTAACTTGGGCATGCCCAGGATTGCCCGGAGTTTCAAAGATGTATTTTAGGTGTACTTTTAGTGACTTTGACTGTGCCTTTGTGGTCATGATATAATATTACAATGTGGAGGCTTAACAATGTAATGTTAGTGTTGCCAGCCACAGTTCCAGCCTTAACTTGGACCGTTGTGCGTGTCGCAGGTATTGAAACATTTTCCTGCCTGCTCTGCAGTGGATTTGTTCCAAAATTGAATCTAGGGCACCTGGGTATGCATGGTGGCAGTACTGTGAAGCCGGTAAGAAAGTAGCCTTTGTTACTCTTAGTATTGGCTCCGCTGAGGCACTGCTCAGCATCTGATATAGTTGGCTGATTCCAATTGTGATGGCATCGCCTCTTATCTTCATAGCATTTATCTATCTGTGCCATTAGAAAGCTGTTTTCACTAAACCATACACCCAGGTAGTTGTACTTACTGCTGTGCTGATTGTTTTACTGCCAAGACATCAGGAGGCAATCCTTTTGCTCTTGTGTCACCTGAAAAGTAAAACCTTTGTTTTAATCTGATTTGTCTAGAGATGTTTGGCCAGAGTAAAGGCTTTCAGGGCTTTCACTGCCCACTGCAGTCCGGTTTCAGTGCAATCTATAATCACTATGTCATCTGCATATTGAATTGTTTGCAGCTTGATGTTTCCTAGTTTAAGCAGGACCGGGCTGCACGACTTTTACCCTGATCAGCTGTGTGCAGATTGAAAAGCAATGTGGCAAAGACACAGCCCTGCTTTAGGCCATGATTAGTGCTGATTTTCCAGGTAATCCTACAAGGGCATGTTTGCAATTGGACTCGTCCCAGTGTACAGTGAAATTACAGCTCCTAGCAGTATAGGAAGTATACTCCATCCGTCAAGCTTCCTCCAAAGGTTTGGCCTGTCATCCCGATCAAACGCTGTGCTATATTTGATGAAGCAGCAGAAAAGTGGCAGGTTGTTATTCTGAGTGGCTTAATACCTCATGTAGGATAATGAGAGGATGTTGTCCACAGTAGACGTCCCAGCTCAGAAGCCTGACTGAAAAAAAATAGTAAGATGTCTTGCTCTTGAACCCACCACTCTAGTTGCTCCAACAGAACTCAGGCATAGGCTTTTTCTTCCACATCATAGAGAGCAATTAGAAGGTAATGTGCAGCCACTGTCTAGTCCCCCTTTTTATACATAGGGCAGAGAGTTGACCTTCTCCAGTCATCAGGAACAGTCACAGTTTGAAGTGCGCAATTTAAAAGAGGGGACAGCAACCTTGGCCAATTTTCAGGGTTACCTTCTGAACAGGCTTTCTGGAAATCCATTCAGGCCCGGCTCCTATCCTTTCTTATTCACCTGATGGATGATCCTTTCAAGCTGCTTGCTGGTTATTTGATCGGCTACTGCGCATTGTGCATATTCTAAAAGTGATGGTTCCTGCCACTTAGGGGGTCATTCTGACCCTGGCGGTCAGTGTTAAAGCGGCGGCCAACCCGCCAACAGGCTGGCGGCCCAAAAAAATGAATTCTGACCCTGGCGGGAACCGCCAACACAGGCCGCCGCATTAACACTCCGACCGCCACGGCGGTACAAACAAACAGCGAGCGGTCACCGCCAACAGGCAGGCGGCAGACAATGTACCGGCCACCCTATCACGACTCACCAATCCGCCACCTTTTCCGGGGCGGGAGCCCCGCCGATAAAAACACGGCGGAAACAGACATCTCCAATGGAAAACGCTTACCTCGACACACTCCACGCGGAATCGGAACAGCGTGGAACCCGAACTCCACATCCTCCCAGCCATTGCCTTCCTGCTCTTCTTCCAGGATCACGAACGTCGCCGCAGACGACAACGGTGAGTACTGCACCTACGACACAGGGGAGGGGGGAGGAGGAAAGGTTACGGGCACACACATACGCCACACACCCACCCCCACCCTCACCCCCACCGAAATACCTACACACCTATGCAGATAAAAAAGTCAGAGTGACACCCCCAAACCCCCCCCCAAAAAAACAAAGACAAAAGGCAATGAATGTAAAAGTAGAACTATATTATTGCAACAATAAAGTATAGCGACCTTAGCAATATATGAAGAATTAATACACATCTAGAACTATATCCATACAAGTAGCAAAAGTCTGGCCCAGTCTTTCAAAGTCCAAATGTCCGTGGGCCAATGTGCAGCAACACATGGGCAAAGCCCACACACGAGATCGAGTCCATTGGAGAGAACACTGCTGGGGCATCACAAAAATAAAAAACAGGCACCTCAGGGGGAAGGGAAGGGGGGGCACCTCAGCCACATGAGTCCACGACGCCAGATCCACGAAGGCCCTCCATTCCCACTGTGCCATCCTGGGGAGTGCAAAGCCACAGTCTCACAAGTCTCTACAGTGGGTGGATTGCCCACTGTTACATCTAGGGGAGTGCAAAGCCACAGTCCATCAGGTGGATTACAGAGACCACTGGTCATGGAGGAGGCATGGTGGGCAGAGTGCGTCGTGAAGGCCTGCCCGACACAGAACCGGGACTGCCAATGGGCCAGCGGTGCTTGACAGGAAGGGCCCAGCGGAGCGGTGCTTGAGACGGCGGTGCCCAGCGGAGCGGTGCTTGAGACGGCGGTGCCCAGCGGAGCGGTGCTTGACAGGAAGGGCCCAGCGGAGCGGTGCTTGAGACGGCGGTGCCCAGCGGAGCGGTGCTTGACAGGAAGGGCCCAGCGGAGCGGTGCTTGAGACGCCGGTGCCCAGCGGAGCGGTGCTTGACAGGAAGGGCCCAGCGGAGCGGTGCTTGACAGGAAGGGCCCAGCGGAGCGGTGCTTGACAGGAAGGGCCCAGCGGAGCGGTGCTTGACAGGAAGGGCCCAGCGGAGCGGTGCTTGACAGGAAGGGCCCAGCGGAGCGGTGCTTGACAGGAAGGGCCCAGCGGAGCGGTGCTTGACAGGAAGGGCCCAGCGGAGCGGTGCTTGAGACGGCGGTGCCCAGCGGAGCGGTGCTTGAGACGGCGGTGCCCAGCGGAGCGGTGCTTGACAGGAAGGGCCCAGCGGAGCGGTGATTGACAGGAAGGGCCCAGCGGAGCGGTGCTTGAGACGGCGGTGCCCAGCGGAGCGGTGCTTGAGACGGCGGTGCCCAGCGGAGCGGTGCTTGACAGGAAGGGCCCAGCGGAGCGGTGCTTGACAGGAAGGGCCCAGCGGAGCGGTGCTTGACAGGAAGGGCCCAGCGGAGCGGTGCTTGACAGGAAGGGCCCAGCGGAGCGGTGCTTGACAGGAAGGGCCCAGCGGAGCGGTGCTTGACAGGAAGGGCCCTGTTCATCGGTGCTTCTCACGGCGGGCCCTGTTCAGCAGTGCTTGAGACGGCGGGGCCCTGTTCAGCGGTGCCTGTCTTGTGTTTCCAGTGAACCACACCTGGCCAATACTTGCCGCTCAGTCTGCATCGGACCTTTCCGTTGCGGGGCCCTCCTGTGATGGAGTCCTGGGGCCCTGGGTCTCCTCCGATACCCCCGGAATGGGGCTGGTGGGGCCCTCATGGCCAGGTCGGCTGCTCCCTGCCTTTTGCTCCTTGCTGCCCTTGCCCTCCTTGGCAGACTGTCCGTGGCCCTTGGCTCCCTTACCCGATGTGGCAGGTGACGGTGCAAGGCTACCCTCCTTGGGGGCAGGCGTATCAGGCCTGTCGCGCCTGCCCTTCAGTTTTTTGCTCCTCTTCCCAGGGGGGGGCTGGCTGTGCCTTTGCTGCTGGACGATGTCCCAGCCCAAGGAAAGGGTGGACTCCAAAAACCAGGCACGACGTTCTTGGGAGTTGCTGGGCTGGTGGTGGCTGAGGTGTTTGTGGAACTCTTATGGGATGGAGGGGGTGGGTCAGGTGAGGAAAAGAGGTCAAGTTTAGAGAGGAAAATTTTCTTTGGAGCCATGGGAAGGGTAGCTGGAGTGGGTATGGGAGTGGAGGAAGAGGATATGGTTGTAGGAGAGTCAAGTGTGCTGTCTTTGGGTGCAGGTGCTTGGGCAGGAGGCTGACGTGAGGTGGATGGCTGTTGTTTGGGTGCCTGCCTGCGTTTGTGTGGTTGGGAAGTGGGGGTGACAGACACACTGGGAGAGGACACAGGGGACGTGTACATGGCAGTGGGGGTGGTGACTGCACGTGTGCGGACTGGTCTGGAGGGTGTGCTGGTGATGGGTGCAATGGCTGATGGTGGTGCGCTTGCAGGTGTGTGTGGAGACGTCACAGGGAGGGAGGAGGGAGACGAGGAGGTGGGGGACACAGAGGAGGTAGTGACTGTTGGCATGTCTGCATCTGGATGTTGCTTGGGTGAATGCTTGTGTGTCCTGTGGTGCTTATGTCTGGATGAGCTGCCCTTGGGTGTTGAGGTGTGTGCAGGCTGGTCTGTAGGTGTGGATGGGATAGGCAGAGGAACAGGGGAGTGGGACTGGGTGGAGGGAGTCAGAAGAGGGAGGCTGGAGACAGGGACAATCGCTGCACCCTGGATGGCATTCAAAAGGGTAGACTGCCCAACAATGATGGTCCTCACTGAGGGCAGCAGGGGTGACTGGGGCAGGGCCTGAGGTGCCTGCGGCGAAGGAGATTTCCGGCTTCCTGGCCTTGCGGGCACGGGCCGAAGGCCGAGGGGCTGCTGGGAGGGCGGAGCTGGTGCGCTGGGTGGCGGCTGTACCTGTAGGATCGGTGGGCACGGATGTTGCCGCCACCGCAAGGGAGCTCCCTTCCGAGGACGTGTCGGTGTCGCTGACGTCTCCACGGGTCCCCGTGGTGGAGCCCCCCTCGCTCTCCGTCTCACTGGTCAAGTCGGAGTCCGTTGCATGGCCCTCCGGGGCCATGTGAGATGCAGCTCCCTCTTGCACTGATGCCACTTCTCCTCCGCCTGATGATGCTAATGCACACATTCACAGAAAAACAAAGAAAATGGGGGGGGGTGGAAAACATAAAGACAAGTTGAGTGCATGCATTGGGGACACCGTTGGCGGAGAGGACAGACACAGAAGCCCCCTGCACTACGCTGCGCACTTGGGGTACACTACTCATTCACTGGGACATGCCCTACAAGCCTATGGGCGACAACTGCCCACACAGTATACACTGGTCCATGAATCGCGTTACTAGGCACCCTACAGAGGTGGGGGGCGGGGGCACCGGACCATACCTCAGGGACGGGCCTATCCTACAGAAATCGCCTTGGCCTAGGGATACCCACAGCCCTCCTCCCCCACCCAGGCACCTCCACTGCGCGCAAAATAGCTGAATGTGCTGGTACTCACCCCCTTGTGTCTGCTGTGATGTCCTCAAGCGCCCATCTAAATCGGGGTAGGCCACCGCCAGGTTCCGGGACATCAGGGGGGGTCAAGGTACGACTGGCACCCCTCCTAGGTTGGGAGGCCATCCCCAGCAGAGCCTCCGTGGTCTTCCTGCTCCCTCGGCGGATGTCCTCCCACCTCTTGCGGCAGTGGGTGCCCCTTCTGTTGTGGACCCCCAGGGCCCGGACGTCCTTGGCGATGGCACGCCAAATGTCAATCTTCTGATGGGCGCTGATCTATGTGACATGTACAGGGGGGGAAGAGAAACATCATCACTTTTCTGCATGCTCGATGTGAGTGGCCCCCCCCTCCCCAACCTTGCCATGTGGCACATGCTCTCATCTGTCGTGCCATGCATTCGTCATTCTCTGCCCTCCCCTCCATCGTACATCCTCCCCACTCAACCCAGGCATTGGGCACTATGCATTCCCCCCCCCCGTGTACTCACCTGTTGGTCTGGAGGCCCGTAGAGTAGCGCATACTGGGGGAGGACCCCGTCCATGAGCTTCTCCAACTCCTCGGAACTGAAGGCGGGGGCCCTTTCCCCAGTCGCAGCAGCCATTGTCACTTCCAGACCGAGGTCACAGCAGCACTTGCAGTATAGGTCCTCTCCTGTGGATGCTCAGGTCTCGTGTGATCAAGCAGAGAGAAAATGGCGGTTACGGCCACGGCGGTGCGTACCGCGGCGGTGCGTACCGCGACCGCCGGCGCTCACCGCCATTGGCTCCTGAAACCCATAGGGTTCAATGTTGTCCAATGCGGCTTTGCGCCGCGGACTGCGACCGCCTACCGCCACGGTGTGCCATGCTTGCGCAATGACCTCACTTCACATTGTCACACTTCACAGGTCAGGCAGCCGCGATTTCAAGGGCCCACATGGCTTAATTCCTACTGCGTCACACATGGCTAGGCCTTGCACCGACAATCATACTAGCCATTCAATCCCGAGAGATTTGTGTACTGTGCATGCTGTGGGCACTTACCTGTGGGTTGCTTGACTCTGTGCTCCATGTTGTCCTTCCTAGGCATCGTCCGCTGGGACTTGCGAGGAGACGGAGGAATCTTCCCGTGTACAGACCGCTGGTGGACCTGTCGACAATGGAAGAAAGACACGTCATACTCACCTACAGACTCAACGGTGCCACTATACAGGAACTGTGTGCCCAGCTGGAGCCAGACCTGATGTCACCCATCCGCCAACCCACAGGGATTCCGCCTATAGTGCAGGTGCTGTCAGTACTGCATTTTTTTGCCAGTGGATCATTTCAAACTACCGTGGCCATTTCATCTGGGATGTCTCAGCCTATGTTTTCAAAGGTGTTGTCCAGAGTGTTGTCTGCCCTGATGAAATACATGCGGAGCTACATCATTTTCCCTGAGGTGGGTGACTTGCCTACAGTGAAGGGTGATTTCTATGCCCTTGGACACATTCCCAATATCATTGGTGCCATTGATGGTACCCATGTGGCTTTGGTTCCCCCAAAAGATGATGAGCAGGTGTACAGGAACCGAAAAAGTTATAATTCGATGAATGTCCAGGTGGTCTGTTTGGCTGACCAGTACATCTCCCATTTAAATGCCAAGTTCCCAGGGTCAGTGCATGACGCGTACATCATGCGAAATAGCAGCATCCCTTATGTGATGGAACAGCTACAGAGACACCGTGTGTGGCTAATTGGTGACTCTGGTTACCCAAACCTGCCTTGGCTATTGACCCCAGTGAGGAATCCCAGGACCAGGGCAGAGGAACGGTACAATGAGGCCCATGGGCGTACCAGGAGGGTGATTGAGCGGACCTTCGGCCTCCTGAAGGCCAGGTTTAGGTGCCTGCATATGACTGGTGGATCCCTAATGTACTCACCAAGGAAGGTGTGTCATATCATCGTGGCCTGCTGCATGCTTCACAACCTGGCTTTGCGACGCCAGGTGCCTTTCCTGCAGGAGGATGGTCCAGATGGTGGTGTTGTGGCCGCTGTGGAGCCTGCGGAGAGTGAAGAGGAGGAAGACGAAGAGGACGACACAGACAACAGGGACAGAGTGATACTGCATTATTTCCAGTGACACACAGGTAATAATCTACTCCTGCTTTGTATTATATCTGTAACTGTAGTGGCTCTCTACTGTCTGACCTTTCACCCCAATGTATGGTAACTTAGTTGTGTATATCACTTCCTATTTCAGTGATCTGATCCCCAAGGAGTGCCCTCTGTTTTTTTTCCCCATGGACTACCGCTGTGTGACACTGGTATGTTGTCATCGCAATGTAAATAGAAATGTTTTGTTGGTTATATCGAATACATTTGGTTTAAATAAATAGATAGCAGAATCCAGTTGGTTTTTGTGCAATAATTGTGTTTATTGAAGTTTTCAAATAGGTGTATAGTTCAAAAAGGGTGATGGGTGATGGTGGAGGCATGTCCATGGCAGTGTCCAGACTGTCGTTCCTACAGGTCCATTGTCCATATGCCTGTGGAAGGTGGAGCAGGGGCAGTTCAAGGTTGGACAGGGTTAACAAGTGGGACAGTGGGATGACATCCGGGGGTTTCCGTGCATGGCGGGGGTCTTGACATCCTACTCTGTCTTCTTCCTAGATCTCAGGCCTTTCTTGCGGGGTGGTTCTTGTTCTGCAGGGGGTGGGGTCCGGGAGGGCCATTGCTGTTGTGTCGGGGCCTCCTGACCACTAGCGCCGGCGGAGGTGGTGGGCTGTTCTTCCTCCATGCTAGTGGCAGGGGCCCTTTGGGGGGGCCACATGGTCCCGCAAAGTGGTGACAATCTGGTTGAGTGCAACCACCATTGTACCCATTGCGGAACTGATGCTGCGCAGTTCTTCCCGGAACCCCATATTCTGTTGCTCATGCAGAAGCAGGATCTCCTGCAACCTGGCTAGGACCGTCGCCATCGTCTCTTGGGAATGGTGGTACGCTCCCATGATGGTGGTGAGGGCCTCTTGGACAGTGGGTTCCCTAGGCCTGTCCTCCCTCTGTCGCACAGCAGCCCTCCCAGTTCGTCTTTGTTCCTGGGCCTCTGTCCCCTGGACGGTGTGCCCACTACCAGTGCCCCCAGGTCCCTGTTGTTGTTGGGGTTGTGGGTTACCCTGGGTGCCCTGTACTGGTAGACACACCGCTGCTTGACCTGTCCTGGAGACAGAAGCATGGGCCCACTGGGTGGGTGCTGTGCTGGTGTTTCCAGAGGGGGGTAGGTCTGCTGTGCCTGTGGCTGACTGAGGGTAACCGACTGTCCAGAGGTCCCCGATGGTCCGGGCTGGTCATCAGGTTCTAGGTCGACAGAGCTGCTGTCATCACTGGGGGCCTGTTCTGGGGGTGGGATGGACAAATCTGGACCCTCCTGGCCGGTGTGTTGGCGTTCGGGCCCTGCAGGGGTAAAATAGTATGGTTATTGATTTTGTGTGTGCCATGGCGTGCGATTTGTGGGTGCCCTTGTCCCCCAGTGCTGGCAGTTCCATGTGGGAGGAGTTGTGAGGGTGGTTTGTTGGGGGGGATGGGTATGTGCAGTGGTCATGCTTAGGTGATGGGTGTCCATGGTTTGTGTTGGCATTTAGGGGTTGGGGTTGGGTTGGGTGGGTTGTGCTGGTGAGACATTAACAGGGAGTATGTGTGCTGGGGATTAGGGGTGAGGGTGGGGGTGGGGGTGTGGGTTGGCATGCTGGTGGTTGGGGGGGGTGAAGTAGTTGAGATTAGACTTACCAGAGTCCATTCCTCCGCCTACTCCAGCGAGGCCCTCAGGATGCAGGATGTTCAAGACCTCTTGCTCCCATGCTGTGAATTCGGGTGGAGTGGGTGGGGGTCCGCCGCCAGTCTTCTGCACAGCGATGTTGTGTCTTGACACCATCGACCGCACCTTCCCCCGTAGGTCGTTCCAGCGCTTTCGGATGTCTTCCCGATTTCTGGGATGCTGTCCCACAGAGTTGACCCTGTTGACGATCCTTTGCCATAGCTCCGCCTTCCTGGCTATTGTGGTGTGCTGCACCTGTGTGCCGAAGAGCTGGGGCTCTACCCTCATTATTTCCTCCACCATGACCCTGAGTTCTTGGTCCGAGAACCTGGGGTGTCTTTGGGGTGCCATGGGGTGGTGTGGATGAGGTGTGGGGTGGTGTTTGTGGTGATGAGTGTGGTGGTGTGTGGTGTTTTGTGCGTAGATGTGGTGTGGGTGATGATGTTGGGTTCCTGTGTGTGTTGTGCTTTGCGTTCCCTGTGCTCTCTATCTGTGTATTGCGCCTTGTCTCTGAATTTCGATTTGTGGGGGCTTGTGGGTGATGTGGGTGTGTGTTTTATATGGTGATGGGTGTGTGGGTGTGTTGTTTGTATGTGTATCAGGTGTGTGTATTTCAAATTGTCCAATGTGGCTGTGTTTTGTAAAGGTGTGTGTATTTTGAGCGCGGCGGTGTGTCCCGCCAATGGAATACCGCGGTTGAAAGACCGTGGATTCGTGGGTCGTAATGGCATGGGCGTGTTTGTGTTGGCGTGACGGTGGAGGTTTGGTCATCTCCAGTTTATCGCTGACCGCTGATGAGGCGGGCTTCAGTGGATGTCGGGTTTTTGGCGGTTTGGCAGTTGTGGGTCAGAATGACCATGGCGGTTTACCGCGGCCGCGGCGGTATGATGGCGGTCTTCTGACCGGCGGTAAGAGCCTTTTACCGCCGAGGTCAGAATGACCCCCTTAGTGTCACTGCCCCACATCCCAGTAGCCAACTCCCTAATGGGTGTGGCCCGGAAAAAGGTATGCTTGGAGACCATTCCCTTCATCCCAGTTGCTGGCTCCATGGCGAGTGTAGCCCTGGTGGAGTCAGGCGTGTGAAATGTTGCTACATGGTGGCTGGGTTCCAGCAGGGCTGCCTGGTTGTCAGTCGATAGATCCAGTAAGTATCTTGCTCCGGCTGCTTCTGAGATGCAATTCTTTTTTGTTTCCTTGATCTTTTTAGGTTATTATCATACCCCCAGAAGTGTGCTTGATTTTGTTCTCTTAACAGGTAGAATATTGTTGCAAATTCCTTTTGATTTCTTGCCTCCTGTCTGTCCCAAACTGTTTTTTTAATGAATTGTGCATATTCTTTTGACCATCCCCACTGCAGTTGTAGATTTAGTTTACAAGCCCACTGGGCTCTGTGGAGGTCTCTTTTTGAGGCGATAATGCTTTGTTAAACTTCTGCCTACATCAGGTTGCATAGGCCTGTTTACATCCCACATCAAAACAGATCTGAGATCTTTCACACAGATCTCCCCCATTGGAATACCAAGTCCTGTTACCTTGCTTGTGGTGCCAGTTCTTGCCTGCGTAGGTCATCAGGTTCTAGGTTCTAGGTATAGAAGGTATCGACATCTCCTATTTCTGGCTTTGATGTGCTCATTTTGCTGCTCGTATTTTATTGTATCTGCCAATGTGTTGAATCTGTTTTTTTAACTTATTGGGGCTGTGTTTTATTTGTTTAATCAGCACTAGGTGCTGTGCTCCTTTTTTTTGTTCTTTTACTATATCAGTAAGGGCTACTTTTTTAGAAAAAATAACAAAAAAATAAGAAAAAATATTCCTGTTTTTACCTTTGTGCAGGTTTAGAACGTGGGAGCTACGGGGGGCTTTTTTAAATTCATTTTGTTCTTTCTTTAACTTTTAACTTTGGGGCCATTCTACCTGAGGCATTCGGCATTTTTCTGCCCTGACTGGCGGCCATTACCCGGCCGTTTTGCGGCTGCCATTTTGGTCTCCGCTCTAGTTGTTTGTGGTGTGGAGCTTGGTCGGCCTGCCCACATGAAACATTTAAACACGGGCGGCCGCCGGCTCCTCGAAGGTATAGACATCTCCTATTTCTGGCTTTGATGTGCTCATTTTCTGCTCGTATTTTATTGTATCTGCCAAAGTGTTGAATCTGGTTTTTTAACTTATTGGGGCTGTGTTTTATTTGTTTAATCAGCACTAGGTGCTGTGCTCCTTTTTTTTTGTTCTTTTACTATATCAGTAAGGGCTACTTTTTTTTAGAGAAGATAACCCAAAATAAGAAAAAATATTCCTGTTTTTACCTTTGTGCAGGTTTAGAACATGGGAGCTACGGGGAGCTTTTTTTAATTCATTTTGTTCTTTCTTTAACTTTTAACTTTGGGGCCATTCTACCTGAGGCATTCAGCGTTTTTCTGCCCTGACCGGCGGCCATTATCCGGCTGTTTTGCGGCGGCCATTTTGGCCTCTGCTCTAGTTGTTTGTGGTGTGGAGCTTGGTGGGCCTGCCCACATGAAACATTTAAGCACGGGCGGCCGCCGGCCACACAGCGGACACGCGCAGCAGGTGCGCCGCTGGCGCGCCAAAGGCAAGCCCGTGTGCGCCCGTCCGCGCCCTGACGCTCCCAGGGATGCTGCCCTTTTCTCTATCAATAGGTTGAGCTACCTTCCTCTCAATTGCATGCCCTTAGAAGTCACCCGCCATGCCCTGTTAAGGTAAACATGCTTCATTCCGCTACCTGCTTTTCCTGTCCTGATTGTTTCTGGACCCCTCCGACTACTCCTCTGATTCCCCCTCACCTACAGTCGGGCAACATGTTACTCCTCAACTGCCGTTCTTTACCAGCACACGCTTTATATATTTATACACTTTTGGAAGAATCTATCCCCAATGCCCTGTTCCTAACGGAAACTTGGCTCAATGAGGACTCATCAGTTGACATCTGTAGGTCCCTGCCCCCCCTCCTACTCTATAACCCATATGGACAGATCACAGAATAGAGGTGGTGGTATAGCAATTATTCACAAAAAGACCATTAAGTGTCTGACATCGCCTCTTAGGATCCCAGACTGTGAAGGTATGACCTTTTCCCTATATCCATCAGCCACCTTTACCTTCTCTGGAATTCTTCTTTATCTCCCACCTGGCCCTTGTGCCTCCTTTTTAGAAGTGCTACCCGAGGCTGTGGCTAGCCTCGTAGGTAAGACCCTGAATTTAACCATACTCTGGGATTTTAATATTCATTTCGATAATCCAGACTGCCCTTCGGCAAAAACCCTACTGGCCTCCTTTAATGCGTTAGACATGACCCAATTTGTCATGGGTCCGACTCACGTGAAAGGCCATACTCTGGATCTGCTTATCAGCAATATCTCAGATTTTGCCATCTCTTCATCACTGCCTTTATTATGGACTGATCATTTTCTCCTCTCATTTAACTTCCCCTATGATGACCCCAGAGACCCCCAGCCTAAGCTAACCACCTCGAGTCGCACTTGTTCAAAATTGCTACCCAATTTTTGGCACACCGCACTTTGTACTTCCACCAGATTCCGTGGTGACTCTCCCTTGAATACTCCGGAACATTGACAGCTGGATCTCTACCACTTTGGATCTAGTACTGCCCACCAAACTAAGAATAAAAAAAAAACACCTCAAATCTAAGCCATGGTACTCTCCCTCACTATTAGATTAGAACTTAGAACAAACTGTAAAAAGTTAGAAAGAACTTGGAGAAAGGACTACAGCTCTTCAGCCAAAGAAAATTACAAGCAAGCCATCAGAAATTATCATCAGAACATTAAGGCAGCTCAAACTAGCTTTATAGCAGGAGAATAGAAAACCCTTCCACTTCTCAGAAGGAAATATTCCAGATTTTTAAAGAGCTTACTACTATTCATATGTCGCCCCCCCCCCCATGGAAGCTTCTGTTAGTCATAGTAACTCTCTAGCAGCTCATTTCCAGGACAAGGTTACGAAGATTTATACTGATTTCTCGTTGTCCTCCTCCCAGAAGTCATCTGATGAGCTGGCAGTGAATTCCCTACCGGCTGGGCCTTCACTAACTACGTTCTTACCGCTCACAGATGTGCTAACCCTTAAATTACTCAGTGCTATTAAATCTGGCTCCCCTTTGGATCCTGCCCCTCCGTCCACTCTGATAAAAGCCACAAACATTGTTATCTCCCCTCTGACTAGAATACTTAATAATTCCCTTAGCTCGGGCCTCCTCCCTCAATCTCTTAAACATGCTATTGTAAAACCTCTTCTTAAAAAGCCTAAACTTGACCCCTCAGTCCTGAATAACTACAGACCCATTGCTCTTCTCCCCATTCTAGCCAAGATACTAGAGAAACATGTAAATCTACAACTGATGAGCTATCTGGAGAGTAATTTGCTCCTTCACCCCACCCAAATGGGTTTTAGAGCACAACACAGCACTGAGTCTGCGCTTCTAACAGTGACCGAATCTGCCCGTCAACTATTAGACCAGGGAGGACATGCATCCATTATTCTCCTGGATCTTAGCGCAGCTTTTGATACGGTTCACCATTCTCTTCTCTGCGACAGACTCATCAAGGTAGGCGTGGGAGGCCCTGCGCTCTCCTTGTTTTCTTCCTTTCTCACAGGAAGAACCTTCCAAGTTCTGGACCGCTCTTTTTTGTCAGATATCGTCCCTCTAACTTGTGGAGTCCCTCAGGGGTCCTCTTTAAGTCCAACTCTTTTTAATATCTACCTATCCTCCTTGGCTAAAGTAGTTACTCCCTATAATCTTTCAGTGGTCACCTACGCTGATGATACTCAATTAGTGGTTTCCCTCTCCAGTACTGGGAATTCTCCCTCCGTCAACTTATCTTGCTGTATGAGGGATATCGGCGACCTGATAATTCAATCCAAACTCAAATTTAATGATGGCAAATCTGAAGGTCTCCTTTTAGGCAATGGCTCTCCTGCCTCCCCTTTAACGTGTTAATCAGAGGCCTTCACCAGTCTCCCTCCTCCTAAAGGACAGGTAAAAAGCTTAGGTTTTGTATTGGACTCCCGTCTCACGATGAAACTACAAGCTAAGAAAATTTCCTCGGTTTGTTTTGGTCTTATTAGATCTCTTAGGAAGATTCTCAATCTTTTTCCCGCCCTGTCCAGAAGGATCCTGGTCCAGGCATCGATTCTTTCCCGCCTGGACTATAGGAATTCTCTTTATCTTAGCTCCCCGGAATACGTGGTAAGGAAGCTGCAGATTGTACAGAACACGGCAGCTAGGCTCCTTATGAACTCCCCCAGACATCTATCTGCCAAGCCAGCTCTTGTAGCACTCCTTTGGCTGCCGGTCAAACAGCGCATATATTTTAAATCCATGTGCATCACTCACAGAGCGATTCATAACAAAGGCCCATTTTTCCCTCAGAAAACACATTTCCATTCACGCTCCTCTGAGACACCTCAGATCTTCTTCTGCCCGGCAGATCCATATACCCCGCGTCTATAGATTATGGAGTGGAAACTCCTTTACTATAAAGGCTGCCCATCTCTGGAATGCCTTACCTCTTGAGCTTCGCCATGAACCCTCTGAATCTCTTTTTAGGAAGAGATTGAAAACCATTCTCTTTAGTCACTAGTCTGCCCTTCATGTTTTTTCTGGATCTTCTTGTACCTTCCTCGCTGGGATGCCCTAGGGTAGCTTCGCGCTTTATAAATGCATAAAACTAAACTAAACTAAACTAAACTAAACATATCCAAGCAATAGTTGTTGATGTACACTCTGCTCTACATTTTATTCTTCTGACTAATTTTTTTCCCCTGTCAACCTGCCTGCTTGTCTACATTCCACGCCAGGTTGAACTATAATGTTCAGAGAACACTTTATGGATTATGGTCACTCCCTGTCCTTTCTTTGGAGTCAAAATTTGCTAACTGTGAGGCTAGACATTCAGAAAGAAACACATAATTAATTGTTGATTGGCCTTTACAGGTCAGGAGAAACAACTGCTCTTTCTCTTGTACTGATGCCTCTCATTGAGCAGATACCAGTTTGTAAGTCAATAGAAAGTTCAGTATAGTATATCCCACATCCTCCCGGTTGGTACTGTAAAGTGGTGCCGCCAGACCAGGAATGTTAAGGTCCCTTGTGATTATGAATTCATGACCAGGATAGTCCAAGGCAAGTGATTCCAGGCTGTCCAGCAGATCTTGGACTATCATTAGCTTGGGATTGAGATAGCAGTTCACCAGTATTAGGTTGTTAGCCGTCCGGTTAAGTTTCAGGTCTGTGAAAGACAGAGTTTGGGCAACAGTGCTGGTAAAATTCAGTGGGGCAGCCACCAGGTTGCTCGAGTGCTTAATGAAAATTGTAAGCCCCCCAAACAGGCTTGTTCTTGATGCAGATTTATGGATCTCATAAAAGCCTGACAAAATTGTGGTAGCAAGGGCCCAGGTCTCCTGAAGACAGAGAATATCACACATTTCTTGGTAGTTTATTGCTTTCTTTCTCAATCTGTTACTTTTGAGGCCACCCGCATTTCATGAGAGTACTGTTAGCAAGAACTTTCATCCTAAAGCCATTGTGTCGGTGGCACCTCATGATGTTAGGAATGGTAACTCTGTCTTTTAGGCACAGCTGACACCTGCTTCCTAGACTCCCTGTGCGCATCTCTTGGGGAGTCAAAACATACCTCCCTCTGATGTTGACAACATTGGATTGTAAGGGCACATGAGCCCTCGCTTGCTAAGGCCCAGCCATGGTTCCATTCCAATTGCACCCTTCAGTACAGTCTGTATCTTTGATCTAAATGTGGATTTAGGAGAAACAATGTGTATTTCACTGGCGAGGGGATATGGAGGTCAATGCTCCATTCCTCAAAATTGGCCCTTTCTGCCTATACAGCGTCCCATTGCACCTCTCTTTTCCATTCTGTTATGGTCACTTCTCTGGTTGAATTTAATTGAGGCAGTCCAAATTTGACCCAATCCAGGTCCTCAGAGGGTATGCTCTTTAATGCAGGTATGTGACTGAACAGCTGCAGCAGGTTTCCTCTGTTAAGGGTGTCCATAGGACATTTTGGAGTATAGCAGGGTATGAAGAGCATTTCTGAATGTATATGCCACCCCACTCACTCGTGAGCTGGATGATAGGCTGCTGCTTGTCTAGCTGGGCAATGGAAAATCTTCTGCTGAGTGACCCCAGGTGAGGTAAAAAAAACTGTTGGCTGCAGGGCTTTTGTAATCTCATCTCTTTTGGTGACCGATCAGGGCGTCCCATCAAGAGAATTCCAATTGTAACCCTCCACTTTCTGTGCTCAATGGAGGTCTCTCACTTCTGGCCCTAGGAGGTCAGATGACTTGCTACATTTTAGTGACTGCCTAGAATGGATTGTAGCCTGGAATTTCCGCGATCTTCCATTTGGAATGAGTACCTTGGTCCATCCTTTCTCTTTGTGTACCTAGGGGCTCACAAGTCATCATTTCACCTCCCTGTTTTAGGGAGGGGCCCCATGTCCAGCCACTGCATCTTCCAAGGGGTCCAGATTTTGAGTAATATTTGGGACTGTCTAGCCACCACGCTCAAGAGTTCTCCTGTTTGGGAGTTTCTCATCCCCTTAAATGAGTGCTAAGGAGGTTGTAACAGTGGCTGGTTGCTAGAGATCGCGGACTGGAAATTTGTCTGTGTCTATGGCACGAAGATTGGAAAAAGTTGCCAGAGTTTGTGTCTTTATGTTCTTTGGTAGTTTTAGTTGGTTTGTTGAACAGTGTAGATATTTTTTAGTAAACAGTGCTTCTTTGTTTTTTTTTTAAAGTTTTTTTTTGCCCTTCTTCATATACTCGATGTTGAGGCTCAAGAACCATTCCGTTATCAGTGGCCTTGTGTGGCCCTCTTGCTTCTGCCGCCTTGTTACACTACTGAGTGCTCCTCCTCTCTGCCGTCCCCTGCTGCTCGGTAAGCTTCGTGATTGTCAAACAGAAGGTTGCCTGTTCCAGTTTGTTGGCTGTGTGAACCTAGAATTTCAAGGGGGTGACGGTTACAGCAGTGCAGTGATTAATATGACTAACATCCTCCATCATGGTCACATTAAGTATCTTCTAAGTACCTTCTGTGCCAAGCTAAAAGAGAATTGAGCACAGGTTAATTTAGGGTTTACTGATGACTCAACCTGGCAAGGATTGTGGTTGCTTTTTGAGAAGGATTACTGCTTACTCCTAAAAAAGGTTTGAGTAATTCTTCATTTTGTGTTGCATTCCTTTTTTTGGTTTAAGAAAAAGGTTGCTTTATTTAAAAGTAATTGCAGACAAGGTGTTCTCCTCACCCCAGCAGGCCACCATCCCATTGATTGTAGCCAATTATAGTGGATTGCAATTTGTGGCCTACCTAATTGATATTGGTGAGGTAAGTCGAATTGGGCTCTACTATGATTCTGTATTTTGTGAACTTACCTATTAATACACAGGTCAGTTTGAAAACTGTTGATGCATTTGGTAGAGGAAGGTGTTCAAATTGCAACCACTAATATCAAATCCAGTTTAGTACATTCAAAATAGTAAATCACAATTTGTGAATTGTTATTAGTTGCAATTTAGTATTTATTATTTAAAAACGTTGTGCATGTGGCCCTAATTTGTTTTAGGGATTGAATTGGAAAATCTGAGACCATAACCCTTTAATTCCCTGTCTGTCTTTCCAAGCTCATTGAGCATGCCCATAAAGTATCCTAAATTTGAGGTTAACAAAAAATGGTTTAAGGATAAAATCGTATAATATGAACCATAAATCATTGTTAGCTAGTTCACCCTCTTACTCTTGTTTATTCTCTTGTGGGATGCATGATTTATTTATTTGTCAGGATGATCTGGCTACCCTAACTATGATTCTGGCTGCCCATGATAACTTGCACTTGTTTGGAAGTCATGCCTTACTCTACTTTGTAAACATTCCCTGGTCAAATGCACAAATAACATAATTATGGATATTTTAATCCAGGACGACTTCTGGGTAGCCCACTTCTCCAAAATGTACTCAAGCTGTGCAACATCTGCTGGCTCTTCCTTAACCCTCTTAACACACTCAACTGTGCATTGTAAGACCTTGATTAGTTTTCTATCAGAAGTTAAAAAAGTGACAGCCATTCAGGAAGGGCCCCTGGCTTGGATGATGCCCCAATGGACGTACATAATTACAACTTAGATATATGGGCACCATTACATAAGAACATATTAAACAAAGGCCTGAAGTTCAAGGTTGCCCGAGTCTTGGTCCATATCATTATAGTACCTGCCTTCATAAAAGGTGCCAAAGATGTTATCATCAGATTTCACTAATTAATTAAATTGTGAAAATTGTTAAAATATCCTGATAAATAGGTTATCTGACTGAACTACAAAGAACAAGGTCCTTTTGGAGAGTCAATGTGGTTTAGGGTGGAGCTGGGAATGTCCTTAACTTATATTTTCTGCTGAAGAAATGCAGGGCAGTCAAACAGGGTGCTACTCACATAGACTTCATGAACATGAGCCTAGCACAGCTATGACTGTGTAAACAGAGCGAAACTCTCAACCTTAGATCTGATCCGGACAGTGTTCATTTTATGCATCACTTGTACTTAAATCTCTTTGGGAGTCATGGTGACTACACAGAAATATTTAACCATAGCCGTGGACGTTGACAAATTTGCATTGTTGCACTTTAACATATATAGAAATATTTTGGAATTTTTTAGTGCAAAATGGACAGGATATGCTAAAAATTGGCTTCCCTCTGATTTGTATGCGTTGATGTGCTTTGATGATGTAATGTTGAGGGCTCGTATGGCAAATTGGATAAATCTGCTGGTTGATTTATTCGTACAATTTATGGATGAGCTAGATTTAAGCACTAAGGTCCATATTTATGAAAAATGGTGCACAACTGCAGTAATGCATTTGGGCATCCTTTTTCTTAACGCCGGCTAACACCATTCCTTAAAGCCATCCATGCACCACATTTATGTATTGACGCACAATGGCGCTAAGGGATGGCTAGCTTAAAAAAAGAAATGGTGCTAGACGGGGAGGGGGGAATGGCATTAGGGGGAATCGCGCTAGTGGCTCAGAAGTGATGCTAGGCTGGTTAGCAGCAAAATATCTGCTGCTAATCGGCCTAGCATCATTTTCTGATGCACAAGCAGCCAAATAATGACTCCTGTCTAAGTTTAGACAGGAGTCATGCCCACCACCCCAATGCCCACCAAAGGGTCCCCTGGGCAAGCCAGTGCCAGGCAGGGGGCCCCATGCAAGGGCCCCCAGTGTCATCCCATACACTTACAAAAATACTTACCTGCAACTTACCTGGGATGGGCTCTCTCCACCAGTAGTGTTCCTGTGGTGTGGGTGGTGGTGTTTCTGGGGGTTGGGTGGGCATCTCTGTGGCCATTCCACTGTGTTTCACCATGGAAATTGGCGTATCTGGACCTTAACGCCTGGTCTGACCCAGGCGTTAAATAATGGCGCTAAGCGGGCTCAGCACCATTATTCAGGTCCTCCTGCGCCAGGAGATAAATATGGCGCTAAGGGGTTAGCATTGTGTTTAGGATGGGAATGCCTACCTTGCACTTCATTGACGCAAGGTGGGTTTGTGCATCCTAGACATGGCGCTAACTCCAATATTTTGACGCTAGACGGGTCTAGTGTCAAAATATAAATATGGAGTTAGGTTTAGCACAATTTTAGTGTCAAAATAAATGGCCCTAAAGCGACACTAACCATCCATAAATTTGGGCCTAAGTTGTGAAACCCACCTGTAATGGTTGTTGGTCTTAAATCTACCAGAAGGAGGAGTATTAATATTAAGGGCATGTCTGTCCTGAGGGCTGACTCTTTTTCTTATCTTTGTGTCCCCTTTGTGTCAAAGGTAGGCTCTTATCCTCTTACACCTATGCTGAACATTTATAATTCAAAATGTGTATCTATCACTTGTTTTGGGGCAGGTATTTGGGTATATTATGACACCAGCAATAGACAAACTAAGGATAAAAGACTTTTCAGGTGTCTACTTTCGCTACTTCCAACTACACCAGCCTTTCTCTGCCTTGAGGAACTTGAGAAAACGTTTCTAGAGAATTTAATGAAACAACTTTTAACAGAGATGTCATCAAAGGCTGTTTAGCCGTGGATGGTGGTCTTAGATTATGATTGGCGTATATTAAATCCATGTGTCGTTAGCTTGGAAGCGCAGAACTGTGTTTAAAGCCTTCTTGCAGCACTAAACAACATCTTTGCTGGTTCAAAACTGAATTTAATAAAAAACTGTAAGAGTTGTGAAACTACTCCTCATATCGAGGTCTATTGCGACTCTTTTCATAATGCCCATCACAGATGTCTTTTGGTATGATTGGTCCATTAATCCCTCATCTTTCCATGTGATTGGTTTTATCGTGACTACCCCAGAAATATGGTCCTAAGGCCATAGAGTCATTTTTTGCTTGGGAACACCTACTTTGCATCTCATTGATGCAAAGTAGGTTTCCACGTCCAAAAAATGAATTAAACTCCATAAATTCGGCACTAGATGGGTCTAGCGCCAAAGTATAACTACGGAGTTAGTTTTGCACCAAATTTGCGTAAAAAGAAAATGAAGCAAATTTGGCGCAAAACAGGTATAAATATACCCCTCTGTCCTTTCCACCACATCTACAAAGATTGCACTTTGCGCTTTACATTGTTTATTCTTTTTATTCTTCACATCAACAGGGGTATTTTTAATGTTTTCTTAAGTCACTGAACTGTAACCAGGCCATACAGACCCTATTTGTGTCTTTGTAACAAATGCTTATGAATAAACTGTCTTGCATGGTCTTTGTCAGTTTTCTTAAAGAATGCTTTGAAATCAGAAGAGGCATTTCAGTCTGATTATTTTATAATACTTTTTTTTGTCATGCCAACACCATATGCAATGAAATGTTTTGTTCAGAAACCTGTTTATTTTTATCTGTTTCTCGATTATGTTTGTGTATATCTAGATTTTATATTTGGTATTGCATTATACTTAGGCCCGAAATTAAGAAAAGTGGCGCTGCAACCAATGCAGCTCCACTTTTTTTGCACCCCTTAGCGCCCCCTAATGTCACCATGTGTGTGCCGTATTTAATATACGGTGCTGCATGGCGCAGGATAGGGGCAATAGCGTCAAAATGACCATATTGATGTACAGTGCAGGATTAGCGCCAAAATGTTGGCACTAATCCTGCAGAGTACTTAGAAGCCCATTGAAAACAATGGTATGTCCCCTTTTAATGCCTGCTCTGTGCAGGTGTTGTAAATAGACGCTAACAATGGGGCAGTGGAATTTTTTTTAGATTCCACTGCATAATTTTTGTGGTCCCCCTAATGAGGGAATGCCCTCCTTGCATACATTATGCCTGGAGCAGGCATAATGTGGAGCAAGCGGTTACAAACGGTTACAAAGTGGCGCAATGCATGCAGGCATAGTTAAGAAAAGTGGCGCTGCACACAGTGCAGTGCCACTTTTCTTGCGCCCCTCAGGTCCCCCTAATGCCACCATGTGTAGACTGCATTTAAGATATGGCACACCATGGCTGTAGTTAGGGGACTTGCGTCATAATTTTTGACGCTAGTCCGGAGCTTTGCAGAGCTCTGTAAAGCCCATTGAGGCCCATTGAAATCAATGGTATTTTAACGCCTGCTCTCAGCGGGCGTTAAAAGTGCAAAAAGAAATGAAGTAAGGAAATCTGTTAGATTTCTTTGTGCCATTTTTTTCAGCCCCCTAATGGGGGAATGCCCCCTTTGCATACATTATGCCTGGTGCAGACACAATGTAGTGCAAAGGGTTACAAAGTTGCGCAATGCATGCACTGCACCAATTTGTAAATATGGCGCTGGGATTTTGCCCTCATTGTGCCACATTAGCATTAAAGAAAATGACGCTAATGTGGCGCAAGAAGGCGCTAGGGGCTCTTAAATATGCCCCTTAGGATATTGAGAAATTGATGCAGGCTAATAGGAGAGAAAGCATTCTAAATATAGAAAATTACTACACTGCAGCTCAAGTAAGAAAAGCACTTGAATGATTGTCAGGAGCTACTGAAAAACATTGGCCTCACATGAAATGTGCCTTGCTGAGTAAACTGGCTAAGCATCTTTTGTGTCATTCTTGGCAACGGAGAGGATCAATTGTCTAGGTTTGCCTGTTATATCCCCTCTTATGGAGACGGAGGACAACTTGTTAAAAACACGAGCATCACCTCCATCCCGTCCCACTTCTCACAAGTGCATCACCACGCCTATCTTAACCCGGGACGAACGGGGCAACATTTTATAAAATAGAAGACAGGAGATTGCCAGATTTTGAGGGATATTTTTTTTGTAGGTAGATTTAAAAATGTGATTCATACGAAAGGGAGTTTCACTAGATGAACTGGAGAGTCTGAACTATTTGCAATTATGTAACTGGGTTGTATTTCCTGGTATTAGAGAGACCGGGTTAATTTCACATTTTTTTCTGAAATTGTTCCCTTCATATACACCTTCTACAGGTCTTATTACCAAGATACCGTTCGGGCTCCTCTGAAATTGCCCATCATGACACATGGGAAAAGACTGGCTGCAATCAGCCAGTCCTGGGACAGGACACAACAGTCATACGCATTGTAAGTAGTCTTTAAGGCCCAGATTTAAGAGGGCCTAGCGCCTCCTTTCACCACATTAGCGAATTATTATTTTTTCACGTTGATGTGGCTCAACAAGGCTAAGTTTGCCGCGCCATACTTACAAAATGGCACAATGCATGCATTGTGCCGCTTTGTAACCCCTTGCACATCTCAATATGTCTGTGCCAGACATAATGTATGCGGGGGGGGGCGTTCCCCCATTAGGGGGACCACAATTATGGTGCAGTGGAATCTATACGATTCCACTGCGCCATTTCTGCTGGCTATTTTTAACGCCTGCACGGAGCAGGTGTTAAAAGGAGGCACACCATTGTTTTCAATGGGCCCCTACGTACTTTGCAGGATTAGCGTCAACATGTTTGCCGCTAATCCTGCAAAGTACAACAATGGAGTCAAAAAGTTTGACTCTATTGTCCCTAACCTGTGCCATACTGGGCCGTATGTTTAATATGGTGCACACATGGTGGCGTTAGGGGGGCACTAAGGGGCGCATGAAAAGTGGCATTGAATAATATGCAGCGCCACTTTTCTTTAATGTGGGCCTAAGAGTTTCCAAGTGACATTAAATTTATTTTAGTCATTTCTTAAATCATAGGTTAACATTGTCCATAGTATCTTCGTACATTCAGCCTCTAATAGTGATGTTGGTTCTTCCAGTTGAAATGACAACAGCAAAGACTTTGGTAAGAAATCCCACCATCTACATGAAATGTGCCAAAATATACAACCCAAAATAAAATATTGTATAATTGGTGCAGGATTATCTGCCTATTAAAACAAAGATGCATCCAAGCAGAGATGTTAAGTGCTGGAGAAAATGTAATATTACATATTAATCTTACCCTTCGTTGCAAATGCATTGGTGAGATGTGTTGAGCTACATTGGGGGACTTTGGCATACTAAACACTGCCGGACCAGCATTCAGTTGAGATGATATTATGAAAGGCATGTTAAAAAATATTTTGCCTCGTACAGTCCAAATGCTGTCAACAGCAAAAAACAATAACAGCAGCCAACTGGAAGAAGTCACACCTTCATTAGAGGTTGACTCCTCGAGGATACTATGCACAATTATAGAAGTGTTAACCTATGATTTGAGAATTGAATGACATAAATTTGATGCTACTTGAAAACTCTTTAAGACTACTAATAACATAGATCATTGTTGTGTCCAATCCTAGGACTGGCTTAATGTCAGAATGAAAAATTGCTCCGCATTCATCGAGCAGGAAATAATTGACCACATTCTATTTTCTAGCTCGGGAGTTGGCGTTGTCTAACTTCACTTAGGGTATTGGAAACCCAAGGACAAAGATGCAAGATCTTTAACATAGAGAAATAAGCCCTGGCAAAGCCAATTGGTCTGACCTTTGTGGGGGGTTTTTCTTTCTTTGCTTTACAGTAGTGTGGGTGTAGAATAAGTGTACATTGTATGTGCTTTTGAGAATAAAATAGCCTTTAATGTTTTCCTGATTAATTGATGCACGATGGTGTACTTTTGTCATAAAGTGTAATTATGTGAAGAGGTATTGTATATCATGGAGTGGCATGTAGCAGAGTGCAATTATGTGGTGTGGTGTTGATATCAATATCATGGCATGGTGTGGAATTCTGCAGTGTGGATAGGATGTATGTGGTGTGTAGTGGGATTATGTGGTTTGGTTTGGAATTATGTGGCATGGAATGGAATTGTCTGGTATTAAATTGTTTGGCATGGATCTGTGTGGTGTTGAGCGAAATTATGTTGAGTGGTATTAGGTGGCAGGTTGTGGAGTGTATTCGTGTGGAGTGTTGCTATGTGGTAGAGAGTGTATCTTATGTGGAGTGTATTTATGTGGTATGGATTAGAGTGCAATTATATGGAGTTCAGTTATTGGATGTTTAGTGGTATTATGTGGATTGTACTGTGTTGAATTGTGTGGCACTGGATTGTCTGGTGTGGAATAGCGTGGCTTTGTGTGGAATTATGTGGCATGGTGTGGAGTGAAATTAGGCAGAGTGGAATTATGTGGCATATTGCGGGGTTTAATTTTGTGCAGTGTAATCATGTGTTTTGGAGTTGAGTGTAAATGTGTGAAGTGGAATTATGTAGGTTGAAGTGGAATTATATGTATTGGAATTATCTGGAGTTGACTTGTGTTGTGTGGAGTGTAATTATTTGGTTTGGAGTGGAGTGGTATTAAGTTGCATGGAGTGGTATTATGTAAAGTGGAATTAGGTGGCATGGAGCGAAGTGGAAATATGTGGAGCTGAGTTTTTAGGATTGTGACTATGTGGCATGGAATGGAATGATATGGAGTGGAATTGTCTGTAGTTGAGTTGCGTGCCATGGAATTATGAGATGCTTAAATGTGTTGTGTGTAGTGGAATTATGCAGTGTGGATTTGTGTGTTGTGAAATTATGAGGCACTTAATTGTGTGGCATTGTGTTGAATTATGTGGAGTGTAATGGATATTGTCTTCAAGGGCCAGCTTGTCTACTATCTACTACAGTGCTTAGGGAACAACCTTCATGGGAGCTGAGAGGTCTGCCTCTGCACTAAAGAAGCTTAGAGGTAGAATGTGCTACAGAAATGGCAATGGCTTCAAACTAACATAACATGCCACTTTAACCTTTGATGCAATTATGTAGAGTGCAAGAAAAAGTTGTCATGTACACTCAGTCCACGCACTCTGCTCGGTTATACACACATTTTACATTTAGAAATGCAGAAACGTTTTTTGTACATGATTACACCAATTCTGTGAAACCATAACAGAGTTGAATTTTGTCTATATGTGAATTTTGATGGCATTCTGGTAACCTATGAGTTGTTAGAATGTAGTAAAAAAAAAAAAAAAGGAATCAGAAATTATACACACCTTTGTTTTGATCAATCTGCATGAAATGTTACAAAATCAAACAGAATGGAATTCATTTTTTTTGTGAAATTTTGTGCATATTTGAAAGTGAGGCAAAAGTTATAAGCAAAGCAAAAATGCTTTTGATTGGGAAATGGGATCTAAACATAATTACAGCGTTGCTAGTGCACATCTGTAATAAAAAGCAAAAAAGAGACGTGAGGATGGCAGAGATTGGATAACCACAGAGAGGGCCAGGAGAGAGAGAAGGCCATTCTGAGAGAGAGGAAGGAATGTGACCCAAGAATTCAGAAACACTGGAAATTGAAGCATATAAAAAAGAATTTTGCAGAAAAAGTACTTCATAACAATGATTATGAAAATCTTGTCCCACTTAGAATTTCTCACCAACAAATATGCCCATACTGGAGTTAAAATAATAAATTAACTTGAAATAAAAATGTGTACTAAATTATTTTTGATTAAATAAATAAATTCAGGTCAGCATCATTGTAGGGAGCGATTTTTTAAGCTGGTGATTTAGGCAAACTGAGTCTGTTTTTGGAAAAAGTGTTTGCGCAGTCCGTCTTCACATAGAACAAGGATGTCTGAATAACGGTACATCGAGGAGAGATGGCGAATACTGGACATAGTGAGATGGATTCCAGTATGAGCAGAGCAAGGTAGGAAAGAGAGAGGGGTGGAAGGGAAGCTGGCCTTTCTGCAGAGACAGTGGTTGCTATTGAAAGAGAGAGCAAGTAGCTGAGCGAAGAAAGAGAGCGATCCTGATGTGGAAATTTTTCACCTGAGGAAAGTTTGAAAAATATTGCAAAACACAGCATGACTTTTAAAGAATGTCACTCAATTTCATGCAAAGAAAAACATGAAAAGAGAAATTATCTATACAGCCAACACATTTCTTCCCACTTGATTTTCTCAAGGCTGCAAAACAATATATTGAAAGCCACAATTATAATAATAAACTCTTAATTACAATGTATTATAAGACGAGCCTTAAAACATTTTCGTAAAATACCCCATGGGCCACATTCAAAACTCTAAATGAAAATCATGGACAGAAATGGCATAACTGTATTCCACAAATCCAGGATCCTGGTGTACAAAAGTCACAGTGCTGTGCATTCCAGTCAATTAGCAAATATCAACCTAACTTGTTTTGGTGAAACAAAAGATCAGTAGCCCATGCTCTGTCCCCTGGTAAGACACCCAAACAAAAATAGTACTGCGAGCTAATTTGCATGTTAGAAAATAGTCCCTTTAAAGTATAGTGCCCACAATGGTGATGTGAACACATAAGTTGAAATAGGTAGACAGCACTATGTGCAACATCAATTCTCTTTCAAAAGTGACCACAGAGAGAATAACATAACATAACCTCTGGCTCGAGAAGCATTCATTCTAATCCCAACAGCTTAGTTAAAATGAAGGACACTGGAAAACAAAGAAGGAGGAGATTTCTAAGCAGCCATGCCTCACGAGGCTCCGGTGGGGAAAGAAGATTACGACCTTCAGATGGAGTGCTAGCTAGCTAATATAAATGAGATGAGAACAAGATTTACAGGCCTGATTTCAATCCTTTGAATGCTTGAAATAGAAAGGCGGGGAGCAGCTGTGTGAACAGAAAGCTTTCCCATGCAGTGGAGAGACCTCGCAACAACCTGACAGAGGAAGAAAATGGAAGAAGAGTCTTGGTAAGTGCTTGTATTTTTCCCTTGGTTTACTGTTTCTGGCTTTCCCTCTTCAGCTATTGTCTCTTCCTTGTCTCTATTTCCTCTCTTTTCCTTCTCTTTATCTCCCTATGTGCACCTCTCCTGTGCTTTCCCTTCTCTGTTAGGATGTTGCTTTTACTTTTTCTCTCTATCTTCTTTTCTTTCCCTTATCTCTTCTTGTTCTTTTCTGTGTTTCTCTATCGCACTAGTTAGTTGCTTCTTTTCCTCATTCTCCAGCCATTACTACAATTCTTCATTTTTATACACCCCTCTCTGAAACTCCCCTCACCTACCCCGTGTCTGTTATACTTGTAGTGCGGTCTCCTTCAGTCCCTCTTTATTGTTTCCCCACCCGTCCTCCCCACCCCTGTCCCAGCTACTCGTAGGCACCTGGATATGCCAAGCTTCTCCAGAAGCGTGGCGGGCTGCTGCATTCCGCTTCCCTGAGTCTGGTCCTTCTGTCCCCCGATTGGGACAAACGACGTCCTGATTCCTCCACTCCTCTCATCCCCGGTTGGGACAGCCGGCTCCTCGGTCTCCCTGGTTTCTTCGTCCCCGATTGGGACGGACTGCTCTTGGGTTTCTCTGGTCCTTCTGTTCACGTCCTCGTCCACTACTCCATCTTCCTCCTTGTTTGCCACCTTCTTTTCGAAACCCGATGTCGGGATTCTTAAGCTTCCGCTTTCCCGCCGCGACCTCCTTGCGGCGCCCGGATTGGCTAGAAGCCTGATGACTTCCGGGTCCTCAGTGGCAGTGCCAGCACTAGTAGGGGAATTGTGCGGGCCGACCCAGTCCGGCACGTCACACATCCTGTCATGGAAGAAGCTCTTCAGAGATTGGGATGACTTGGGGGCAGACCTTATAAAGTGAGTAGGCATACATAGTGTTCATATGTAGCAATCAGTGAAAGGGTTGTATGTTCACTTCCCTTATGGGTGTGCTGGTGAGGGATTGTTCAGTTAAAGTCTACGTTTACTGTCATCAAGGAAAACCCCCTGTTGCCTTATTTTTTTTCTCGGGTTTATGGATCTTTGACCTTGATGGAGCTTAATCAGGAATTGTACATCACATTAAATTATCATAACAATTTCTAGTCTATTTTAGTCAATAAAGAAAGTTTGGTATTAGTTTCAGGGCTTTATTATTCAAATAATTTTAGTAGTTCATCCTTATTAAAGTCACAAGAAAAATTCATTATTATCAGTCATTAGTTTTGTCAGAAACCAATTATCAAAATAAGTAATCAATAATCATAATAAAATGCATTAAGCACATCCCATAAAGGAAAAGAATCCCTATTCTTGGAATGAGAAGGAAAATGTATTTGTCCAGAAACCCATTAAGAGTTCTGAATTGAAAAGAAATTATCAAACATAAAGCTTCAGCTCTGTGATTCAATAATCTATCAAAGTAGTCCATCAAAGCAGAACTTCACATGAAGAGAGGTTCCAGAAACTCAATTGAGTCTACAGCAAGAGTTAAAGGGCAAAGAAAAGTGGCAAGTGAATGAGGAGTGGGTGAGTGGTAATCTTCTCTAGAAACATGCACTATTATAAGCAGACAAAATCAATGTTTCAAATTCATGTTGCTTCTTTCTTCAGTCGACCAATCAGCTTTCGATGTACTCATGGGAATGTGTTCACTCCCTGTCTTCTCATAGGATCACAATATACTTTTAAGACCGGAACTATTTCTTATTATGCAGCTGTTTTATTTAATTTCTCATGATTCATCCTCCCATTCAAGACTGTATTCCTCTGTGTGAACTTTTATATATAAGCTTCTAAACAAAAAGTCTATTTACTTGGTAACAGTGGTCATTTTCGAAGTAGAAACATCTGTGAAAACAAAAAGCAAAACATATTTTGCACAACAGCTATTCATTGTGAAAACAAGTCTTTCAAGAAAGTCAAGCTCAAGTCTTGTGTTGATTCAACAATTTCTTAGCTTTGTTAACTATAACTTGGCAGTGTCTCAGTATTTCAGGCATAGCACGTTTAAGTATGATTGACTACTACAATTTTGCATTTAACAGATGTTTTAAGCATGATTAGCTTTACATGCATCTCAACATTTTTTCTCAACATTTTAAAAATGCATCTTCAGGTGAAGTCTTCTCCAACGCAGTTTGTCCATATTTAGGCCTAGAGATACTGGTCAGCTATCAATTTAATGGAAAATAGGTACACTGAGTGAAGATACTCTGTCACCTTTGTGATTTCTGTAGTTCTTAAGTACATGAAGAATTATCCTAGTTCGCTGGGTCAGCCATGCTCAGATTGCAGGATTTTGTTCCCTAACTGGGCCAAGTTAATTGCTCTACTAGCCAGCATGAGGATCAGGGGCCTCCCCTCCCCACAAAATAAAGCCATTTAATAGTGCTTTGCCCAGTTCCTTGGAATAAAAGAGGTGAGGAGGAAATCTGTCTGTCCTAATTAACACTTCACACTGAATGTGGCCTAGAAAAGCCCAAGCCCACAAAAACAAAGAAAGAAGGCCAGACTTCTGGAGCCAAACACAGGAGGGGGTCCCCTTTAAAATGTTGGTGAGAATGGTAGAAGCGGCTGTATCAGATGAGGGTGGGGCTGAGAATCTCAGTGAAGGCCTTTCCATAAACAATGTCACCATCTTTAAATGTCCCAGAAAGTGTGCTGGAGATCTGGGGCTCAATGGGGTGATCATGTGGCACCTAAACATTGGGCCACCTTCCAGAACTTTCTACCCCATGAAAAATTCCTACACAAGAGGGAAACTGTTAGGAACTCACTGGATCTGGGAACAACAGTGCCAGAAGAGTGCCTAGCTGAAAGGAGAAGACACCTGACTCTTCTGCAAGGATGGATGTAAGGACTATGACTCCAACTGGCAGCCAGCCACTTGTAATGTTTCTCCAGGGCCAGTGATGCCTGCACCCGAATACCCTCTGAGGGACAGTAAAGGACTTGACCAGCTTGGGGAGACCCTTGAGGGCTCCCCTGGATCGTTTGTGAACTGGTAATGCAGCTGGGTGACCCTCAGCAGGAGGGTAGCCCCTTAATCAGCTGCTGACACCCAGATGGCTACAGCCTTGGGCCTGGGGAGTGTGGTAGGTAGGGTATTCGGCTGACAGGCTGCAGAGAGGTATGTGCAGAAGCCCTTCGACACAGGCAGGTGCCTGGAGCCCATACAGATGACAGGTCCCACAGCAGAGTTAGGAAATTAAGCCCCAGGAACCAAAGTAAAGTTCAGAGGAAATAAGGCCAGAAGAAAAAGATTCTCTTGGCTAGAGCAGGCCATTGGGAGCAAAACAGCTCTAAAAGTGCAAAAATAAGGTCATACAAGGTAGGAAATATCAAACTGCAGCAGCTCAGTCACACCCGGGGAGGGGGTGAGGTGGAATGAAACGCACTGCATAGTGCTCTGCCTGAATTGTTCACAATGCCCTTAGAAAGGGGCAAGCCCTCAAGGTCTGCATAACCTCCTTTTTTAAATTAAATTTGATGGGCACAATGCATGCATGAGCCACCTCCCCAGAACAACCTTTAATCGTGGGGACTCCGTCCCAGAGGCCAAAAAGAATTCCACTTATGCCAAGGGACCCCATCTCCCTGGGACAGAAGCACAAAGTATTGAACACACCATGTTCTAGGCCCACTGTTCCTAGGGAGGCTAGAGCCGGGAATCTATGCAACGTGCCTCTTCTGCTTTCTATGCCTGGTGGTGAGGAAAAGGCACCACAGGCAGCTCCCTACCTGCATTCATGTAGGTGGGAAAAAAAGGAGTGGTTGGCCCCCAAACCAGCTGCTGGAGTCTGGTGGGGTGCTTAGGAGCCAGCTAATATCAGGTTGTTCTTGAGGTTCCCCTATGCATCCCTTATAGGGAAATAGCTGTAGGCTCCCCAGGTGGGGCAGTGGCCTTAGTTAAGAATTGATGCTGCATATAAAATGAAACATGGGTCAGAAAGCCTCTTGATAATTATTCATAGCTGGAGCTTTGGATCACCCCAAAAGCCCTCAAGAAACTCAAAAAATCACAAAATCACATAATTGCCCCAGGGAAAGCAGGGGCACTACCAAAAACCTTAGTGTGTATTTGGGAGACTGTACGAAGTACAGCAGACCCGACAGAAGACACCTCACAAAGTTGCCATCATTCTTTCAGAGTTTTGTATTTATTTTCCTGGGAGAAGTCTTCACTTACTTTAAATTGCTCCTGGAGCTAATATTTTTGTGCACAGGCTCTGAATGGTAAGACCCCTTTTGGTTGGTTCTAGCAATTCAGTGGGTTCAAGTTAAAAGACTATAGAGACACATGTGCATATGTAATTAAATTGATAATCCTTTACTGACAATGACATTATTGACATTGCAAAAGGTATATTGTATACTCACAGTTATGAAACTATGTGATTGACAATCTTGCCGCCATAAGAGCCTGGTGGGACTCCAAGTCCCAGGCTCCTTCCTGTTGCTGCCTGCACCTGGGGCCACTTGCTGCTGATCGTGGGCGCTGTTAAGCGCGCCGCGCAACACTTCTCTTCTCTTGCCGCCATAAGAGCCTGGTGGGACTCCAAGTCCCAGGCTCCTTCCTGTTGCTGCCTGCACCTGGGGCCACTTGCTGCTGATCGCGGGCGCTATTAAGCGCGCCGCGCAACACTTCTCTTCTCTTGGCGCCATAAGAGCCTGGTGGGACTCCAAATCCCAGGCTCCTTCCTGTTGCTGCCTGCACCTGGGGCCACTTGCTGCTGATCGCGGGCGCTATTTAGCACGCCGCGCAACACTCCTCTTCTCTTGCCGCCATAAGAGCCTGGTGGGACTCCAAGTCCCAGGCTCCTTCCTGTTGCTGCCTGCACCTGGGGCCACTTGCTGCTGATCGCGGGTGCTATTCAGCGCGCCGCGCAACACCGCTGCGCGGGACGCGCCCGTCCGAACCCGTCGGAGACCGAAGGAGGCCGGGCTGGGCCCCCCCTCTGGGCCCTGAGGTACGCTACTAGCCTGTTTAGCACTGGGAGGCACTTCCAAAACTCCTTCTTGCATTGCTTTTTTAGCTTTAGCAAATGGGGAAGCGTAAGGCAAAAGGTAGCCCTGCACTGGGCTCTGCAAAATCCAAAATATCCAAAACTAATAAGGCCATGTTACCACATACTAACTGTGTTTCTAAGGAAATAGATGATTTGATTGAAGAAGTTGAACAGTTTTTAAACAATTAGGAGAGGGTGAGACGAAAGGAGCCGAAACCTGGTACCCTCATCCCGTTTTTGACCCCAAGTTCGCATACTGCCCCCAAATCACAAACTATTACTTTACCTCACCAGGCGTCAGCCCTCCAAGGCCCCACTAACATTGGCAGTTCTCCTTCTCCATCTGCACCCCATCTTGATCCTGAAGTATTAAATGACAATGTCACATACTCCACAATTCCTTGTTCTAACCATTTTTCCTCTCTGGGCCCCCAAGTTCTGGAAAATCCTTTATTAATTTCCACGACTCTGTCACATGCGGAGAGTGTTCCTTTACCAAATGACTTGCCAGCACTGGTGTTTAGCCTCAACAGTGAAATAGGTGAGCTGAAATCTTTACTGCTTGAAATCACTACTCTTCTTAAAGGCAAATTTCTTCTCCCTATTGGCGAGTCCAAGCCAAACTCTACAACATCCAAAAACTCACATGTAAAAATTGTTTCCTCAACTGAGTCCCTGCCACCGCCATTAAGCGCACCTGCCTTTATGGAAGGGCAGCGCTCTCATAGCCAGAATATGTCCCTTTTTTAACGTAATATTCCTCTTCCTTCTAATGTCCCTTTTAAATGGGACACTACTAAAGCTCCCCACCAAAATTTTAACCCAACTAAGAATAATTATATATATATATGTGAAATGTTCCACCTTTGCCCCCCAATACACGAGAAGATAAAGCCTCACTAGCCAATAAGGCCTTGAATTGGCTAAGATACGTTAGAGGATGTGGCTCAGTTATCCACGATGATATTCTATCTGCGGAACGAGCAAATGGTCTTCCTGGTTGTTGAGAAACTTAGGCCCATATTTATACTTTTTGACGCACAACTGCGCCAACGCAGTTGTGCTTAAAAAATGTTAACGCCGGCTAACGCCATTCCAAAGTGCCATGCGGGCGCCTTATTTATTGGATGACGTTAGCCGGCGCTGCGGACTGGTGTGCGTCAAAAAAAATGACTCACACCAGGCAGCGCCGGTGAGGGAAAAATGGAGGTTTGGCGTCAAGAAATGGGGCAAGTCAGGTCTGAGTCAAAATTTTGGCCTCAACCCGATTTGCGCCATTTTTTCTGACACCCAACCCCCATTGAAATGACTCCTGTCTTAGCAAAGACAGGAGTCATGCCCCCTTGCCCAATGGCCATGCCCAGGGGACATATGTCCCCTGGGCATGGTCATTGGGCATAGTGGCATGTAGGGGGGCACAAATCAGGCCCCCCTATGCCACAAAAAAAATACAAAAAAAAATACTTACCTGAACTTACCTTAATTTCCCTGGGATGGGTCCCTCCATCCTTGGGTGTCCTGTTGGGGTGGGCAAGGGTGGCAGGGGGTGTCCCTGGGGGCATGGGAGGGCACCTCTGGGCTCCTTCTGAGCCCACAGTTCCCTTAACGCCTGCCCTGACCCAGGCGTTAAAAAACGGCGCCCATCATTTTTTGGAAGGGAACGCCTACCTTGCATATAATTAACGCAAGGCTGGTTCCCCTTCTAAAAAATGACGAACATGGTGGAACTTTGACGCCCGCGGGTCGGACGTCAAAGTATAAATATGGGGCAGTGTTTGCGCCGAATGTGCGTCAAAAAATTTTACGCACATTCGGCGCAAACAGAATATAAATATGCCCCTTAATCTCAAACATTCCCATCTGGTAACAGGTCTTCTAGATATAGAAGCACGCAATATAAATAGGAAGTCACCTGCTATTTTTCTCAGCGCCAGTCGCCCCACTGATGGCCATATGAAGCCTAACTTTCCCTCTAGAACAGCCAATTGGGTCTCGGGCTGTTCTTCAGTCCACCAAGACATTAGGCCATCAGGCTATCAGGCCTCAAAAGGTATATCATCTGACCCTGCCCAATTGATCAGCTCCGATCCTACTTTTAGTGGCCAACCAGTATCCAATTTCGATCTTCAGGGGGCCACTTCTGACATTGATTGACTATACTCTACTAATCCTTACGCCTCCATTTCCAGTCCAGATCGACGGGCTACAGGCTCCTCATTCTATCCGCCTAGTACAGGTGCTGCTTCCTCTCTGGGTTCACAACTTGCTAACATCAATAATTTCACAAATCCGCTTATGGAGAAGCTTATTGACAGCGACCTTCCAGATGACACTCTCGTGAAATCAAGCTGCTTTACTGCCCACACACCAGCAAAACTTTTGTCCTGGAATGTGGCTGGCATCAACGGCAAACTCGCAGACAATGAGTGGGGGGCATTTGTTGAAAATTTTAATGTATGTATGTTCCAGGAAACATGGGCCAAAAACTGCACGTATAGACAGGGGTTTAGTTCTTTTTTTAAACCGGCTATGCCGTCTTTAGCAGGTAGGGCAGCAGGGGGCTTATGTACTTGGGTAAAACCGACAGAGGTAGGAGGAATAAAGGAGATATATGTGGACTCCCATGACATTTTGGCTATTGCTATCCAACCAATCTCAGGCCCCCCTGTTCTTTGTATAAATATTTACAGTAGGCCGGGACCTTCTAACAATTGCTCTACTATTATTGAGCTATTAAACACTCTAATCTCAGATTTTCGTCTTAAATACCATATTATAATAGCAGGGGATTTCAATGTCCAACTTGAATTCAACTTAGACCTCATAGAGGTTATGCAGCCTGAAGATAGTGTATGGAACATCCCTCCCCATTCCATCCAGCAAAACTCATACAAACCTAGCGTTAGGGCAATGCAGGTAATAGATCTTATGCTATCACATGGTCTCCGTCTTGGCAATGGCCGTTTTCCAGCTGACACCCCTGCAAGACCAACCTTTTTAGGGGTCTTTATAGCAATAAACTAGATTACATCTTCTTTGATCTAAGAGTATGGCACAACATAATAGATGTGGAAGTGGGCAATCCACACACTAGTGATCACGCCCCTCTACAAATTACGTACAAGAGACCTCTCTTAGCAGGAGCCGTATTCC
Organism: Pleurodeles waltl; assembly: GCF_031143425.1. NCBI lineage: Eukaryota > Metazoa > Chordata > Amphibia > Caudata > Salamandridae > Pleurodeles > Pleurodeles waltl. Next base: position 513,063,564 of record NC_090450.1, on the reverse strand, counting down.
TTTCTGCTTTTCCTGCTGTTATGGAGTTGTCTAGCAACAGGCGCACAGTAAGATGGGACTCTTTTGAGAAATCGAATAAGCTCCGAGAAAAACTGTGTGCTGTAATTTCTTCTCACCAGTTATTTGACCACGGCCTTACCTTTTCTCCAATCGAAGTTACGTCCCTTCATTTGGACCTCTTTACTACCCTGAAGGAGTTGTTTTCTAAACGCGCAAGGCCGCTGACTAACTCCTGTCCCCAACCTTGCTCCAAATGGTTTAATAAGAGGTGTAGAGAGGCAAAAAATACCCTGGTTAGCGTTTTAAGGACAAAGGACAGACTAGGTATTACCAATGCTAGACGTAACTATGCTTCTATATGTAACAAAAGCAAACATGAGTATGAAGAAGTGCTCTGGAGCGACCTATTCGAGGCAGCTAGGGCTCACGACTCCAAACGATTTTGGCTTTTGGTATCACGCAGTGACCAGAACCGAGCCCCTTATTTGGAGTCCCATATTACTCCTGATGCCTGGCTTTCCCATTTTAAAGAACTGTATGGCTTTCCACTGGCCCTCGATACCCCAAGTTTGGGACAGTTGACAACATCTCATTCGCCCGCGTCCTCTTTGCCTTTTTTTACACTGGACGAAACTGTGCAGACCATCACTGCCCAAAAAGCAGCGAAGGCCCCTGGGTTGGATGGGATCCCTTCCGATATGTTTAAAGCGGACCAGAACACCTGGAGCCCGTATATTAATAGGCTCTCTAATGCCATTTTAACTACCAGATCCTACCCTGACTCATGGAAAGAGGCAATCATTGTGCCTATTTTTAAGAAAGGAGAGAGGAATTTCCCGGGAAACTATAGACCCATCAGCCTCCTTGACAATCTCCAGAAAATATTTTGTCATCAATTGTTGAGTAGGCTGAGTAAATGGATAGTGGAAAACCAAATTTTAAACCATCTCCAAGCGGGCTTCAGAGAAAAAATTAGCACAATAGATCAGATATTCTGCTTCATTTCTATTAAATGGAAAGTTGTTGATGTGAACTCAGGCCACCTATTAGTAGCATTTGTTGACCTAAAATCAGCTTTCGATCTGGTACCCCGTAATAAATTGTGGGAGGTCTTGTGTAAAATGGGAGTTCCTTGCCCTATTTTAAATATCATTAGAGATCTTTATACTGGCAACTATGGTAGAATAAGATGGGGCAAGGCGAACTAACTGAAGGCTGTGTACTCGCCCCTACCTTATTCCTCCTTTTTATAAACGCATGCATTCCGTATCTCATGGAGTGCTCTATTGATGCCCCCAAAATAGGAGGGCAGAAGATCCCCTGCCTCTTATTTGCTGATGACACCTTGTTGATTTCCCAAACAGCTACAGGTCTCACAACCCTGCTCTCGAGATTTATGGCTTTTTGTAATGATCACGGCCTGGAAATCAACCGATCCAAAACTAAGTGTATGGTGTTTGGGGATAAAAAAGGTAGGATGCGGCGCCCCATTTATTTAGAGGGCGCTGCATTGGAAAGAGTTGGCGATTTTGAATATCTAGGCCTGAAACTAGAAGATTCGCACAAATGGTATTCTCATCTCCAGAAAGCAAATCTCAGCTTGAAACAACGGACGAGCGGTATCGTAAGATTTGCAGCTAGATCTCCTAGCTTGGCCGTGACACCCGCAATCGAAATTTACAAATTACAATCAAGGGGGGGAGCCCTTTACGGAGCCGAACTGTGGGGTCACTGTAATTTATATTATTTGACAAAGGTGGAAAACTCTTTTTTAAGGTCTTTGCTAAGAGTTCCTTCCAGTACCCCAATGCTTCCCATACGAATGGACCTAAATTTGCCTCCCATTTGCCAGATTGCTGCTCTCAGGCCCTTGTTGTTTTGGATCCGCCTATGGTCATTAGACTCTCTTATTCCCTATAGATGTGGGCTAGTTAACCTGATGGCCAACAAAACTAGCCCAAAAATCAAGTGGTGTGCGTACGTAGAAGGGTCTTTCACACTACTTGGCTTGGGGTCCTACTGGAAGGATCCGCTATCTGTGCACGTGCATTGTATATTAGATTTAGGATAGGCTCTCTCCCTTTGCGCATTTTAACACACAAATGGGCCAACACTAGCTGCACTTCGAAGATATGCCCAATGGGTTGTGCCAGGGAAGAATCTATAACCCATGTTCTTTTTCAATGTCCTGCATACCATAATCAGAGAGTTAGTTGGATTATCCCCTTGTGTAGGAAAATGGGTTTTAAGAACTGTCCACTGGCCCTGAGAATTTTTAAATCCGACCCATCCGCTCTAGTGGCCTGCTGTCTGGCAAAATATTTAGATTCCATCTGGCATTGTAGACTGAACATACTCAAAAAAATAGAGGTAAACTCAACTATAGACGTGGGGAGTGGCTGTTGATGAACCCATCCGTGAATTTCAATGTTAGGCACCTAATATCTTTTATTGCTTAAAGTATTTTTTATGTCTAGATATTTTTGGCTAAGTCTGCATCCGATTCTTGATATTTATTATGCAAAATTTTGAATTTACGTACGATCTTATAATTTGGCTTGAATTTTTAAAGGGAATTTTTTTTATGTTTAATATATATACTTTTATTGTCTAAAAGTATTTTTTATGCTTAGATATTTTATATTTTTAAATAGAAATGTCCCTTTTTTGTGACATGTTCGGTTAGGCTTGTATTTGAATTCTGATGTATAACATACCAAATCTTGCACTATTATACGATTTTATAATACGTTCTGAACTTCCAGAATGAAAATCCTTATGTTTAATATTTTTTTATGTAACCCAACCTCTTATATTTGAAACTTTTTTGTACACAACCTGTTGCTTTGTAAAACTGTGAATTGTGGTGTGCTTTTATGGTATTTACTTTTACCGAAATAAAGCTAACGAACGAACGAACGACAATCATAAAATTAACAGGCAATCATTTTATGTTTTAATGATGATCATTTGAATATTTTGAAATGCTTATTTTCAATCAGAAGATTAACAGTGAGTCAAAACTTGTCTTAATGAATGTTGTAAGATGGTACCATGTTTATAGATTTCAATGATGTATTGCTTATCTATGCCATAGTTCCACTCAATCAAGTTGGTGACACCCTGGTAATGCCAATAGACTTGCCTTTTTGATAATGACCCCTGTATATTGTGTCTAATGTAGTGTGGATTTAAGATTATAGAGTTCACAGCTGTAAAATTATGAAGGTTTCACCCTCTGTATTTCTATGAGCTTGATTGTACATATTTGTCAATTGATGTTCTGTGTATAGTAGTTTGTGTATAATAAAGTAATTTCCTTTTTATAACAAAAATTCAGTTACTAGACAATGATTTATAGGGTGTTTTTTATTTTCTGTGCACCTGCAGACTGGAGTACTAGTCCACACCACCTTCCTGGAGCAGGCCTTAGCTGGTCTGCTTAATACCCTGATAGAGTTAAGTATTACAATGGGGTACTTAGTTCCCATGGAAGAAAAAGTTACAGATGTATTATTTCTGATGGGAAAACATCCTTCACAACTAATTTCTTACAATTACTTATTCTACATCGCACAAACTCTTAGTCTGCCTGATTACATGATGCAAATTATATGCATATATATATATTTCTGGAGTAGATTTTCTACTCAAGATACTTCTAAATCTAGTCGAAAAGAGGTTTTTTACTCAGCATTCTTTTTCTTTCTTTATTTTTTAATTTAATTTCTTGGTTTTTTTATTTTTATTTTTAAAATGTTTATTTTTTTACTTAAAATTTGTTTATTCTTTCAATTTATTTAATTTTGCATTTTGTCTTGATCCAACCATTAATCCATCCATCCATCCACCATAGGCGCACAGCCACACTACAGCATTCAGTTTCTTTAGGTGTGTAATAATTCCATTGTCTCCTGGATAATCTTGCTGTGGTGCACTGCAGACACTTCAGCAGCATAATTATTTTTTTAATGATTATTCCATTTCCCCTAGACCTCCTTGCTGCCATAGATCTTTAAGGATTATTCCATTTAACCCTGCACCTTTCTCTGACTATCACGTGTCTACTTTAAAACAGATGGAGATAAATCAAAGAGCTATATCTGCATTTTGTGTTGCCTGATTTGAAATTACATTTTATGTTGTGGAGGTGTGGTTTTCCTGTACAATGTTTGATTAAAATGATATTTATTACATACGTAACCAACAACACTAATATTGCATTTGCTTGAACTATTTTAACCTGCAAATATTCCACATTTTACTAACTACATGTTTTTCTTGCTTGGTTGGTTTTAGGTGCACAAGAGAAGAGATGTCACATCACCGCAGTACTGCCAAAGAGAAGGCCTGTACAGTGCTTTCAGTCCTCCTTTCTCTTCCACTTGTGCAGCTTAATGCCAGTGCCAACTGAGAGCTTTAAGATGGCCCAAAGAAGGTGGCTTCCAAGAAAGGGGTCAGTGAGAAGAAGCACCTTTCAAACCAGTGGTGTGCTGACTGCAACCTTTTTCGGGATACGTATGCCTGCCACACTGACCCCTGGGATGGAATTTGGGAGTAGCACTCCTGCATTAACAGACCACCCCAACCTAATCCAAAGAGCATGTCATTCAGTGAGGCAGCCACTACATCATGGTGATGCCGATGAGCAGTGATGTTGACTTGGATTTGTTCCATTATCAAAGTAGTACCCAATTGTTTCAGGAAGTAGAGCAAAGTGGACTGCAGCCACAGCCAGCAGTAGAAGATCTTCCAAAAGTTGGAGCAGAACAAGAGATGGAGCTTCCTACTGAGCAACAACCTCCCTTCTGAGAATCTATGGCTCCTAGATCTCAGCAAGAAAAAGGGAAGGGTACTACTCCACCATTTTCTTCAAGCACCACTCATGATAACAATGATAGAGACATGGAGTGGACCCCGGCAGAGTCCAGGAGATGACAAAAGAGGCACGGGAAAAGAAAGATTCCAGAAAGCCTCAGAATCATGGAAGGGGATGATGTTGAGGAGGATGACAATGACGAGCTAGTCATTATGGAAGCTGGCACAGAGGAGTCCGACATTATCCGCCCTGATCTGAGGGATGTGGCTCAAGCATCACTGCCACCTCTCATATTTCTAAGGCCCCAGCTGAGGCCTGCACCAGCCCCTACCTCAGTAAAAGTATGCACTGCAGAGAGGCAATCAATACACCCATCTACCTCCAGTTCTTCTACAGGCATTGGCAGTGTCCCAGTAAGAAAGTACTTCTCCCCAGTTTGGGATTTTTTTAACAATTTGCAAATAGGTGTAGAACATTGCAGTATGCTCCATTTGCCACATAAGTGTTGGTACTGGAGACCAGGCGACCCATATGAAGAAATATCACGAAATCTGGTGGGAGGAGCACCTTAAAAAACTTCCTTAACGTGGTCATGGTGGTGAAGGTGAGGAGAGTCAGGAAACATCAGCTACAACTGGCCAAATCACAGTGGAAGGTTCGGAAGAAGAAGGTGACATCCTCACACAAAACAGCTCTGTCCCCAGCACTGTGCCAGAATCACCCGCCTCAGCAACCTCGCAATGGCACAGTATGACTAAGAATCAGATTGAGACACCACAGCATATGGTGACTGTACCATGACGCACAATGAGTCTACCACCACCTACTTCTCAAAATTTGTGTGCGTCAGTGGCTGCAGAAAAAAAATGATCCAGTCTACAATTATGGGTATGTTTAGGCAGGAAGGGCCCTACAACCAGATCCACCCAATGGCACATTTGTACAATGGAAACCTGGCAAATTTTTTTTTGTGCTGGACCACCTCTCATTTTCTTTTTTGGAAAGAGTGGGATTCTTAGAATTTTTGGCAGCCATCTGCCTGAAATAGAAGGCTCCAAGTCATACCTATTTTGCCAGACTTGCTGTGCCAGCACTGCATCACAATGTGCTGCAATTGGTTGGACAAGCTTTGCAGCAAAGTCTTGTTCACACTATCCACCTTACGACAGACATGTGGACCAGTTATCAGGCTACTGATTACATGTGCATCACTGCACATTGGATTTCTTCTGCTGGGATAAAGCAAATATTATCTACAGGTCTTGGCTCTGAAGACATTTTTAAGACCGTTCAGCGGCAAGCAAAAGTAGCCATGTTTGCCATGGAGAAATCACATACAGCTGCAAAAATCTAATAGCAAGGTATCTGAATGACTGTGACCTAGAAGTCTCCGAATTGGATTTGTTACCACCGACAGGCAGTAACATAGTCAAGGTCAAGGCCATGGCAGATGGTGGATCTTTCAGGGGACTGTGTTTGGTGCACTGCATAAAGCTGGTTGTGCAAGACTTTCTAAAAAAATAAGAGATTATCAGCAACATACTGAACACCTGCAGGCAAATCTGCACTCATTTCAGCCATTATTTTAAGGCCAGGAAGACATTGTGGGTTATTCAGCATTCTAACAAACTGTGATTAGAGGTGAAGTAAAAGGAGATGTAAATCTTTAAAGGACTGGCTTAAAGATTCTTTAGATGCCATGATCCCTTTAAAAATGACAGAAGTTGGACGCACTGGACATCGCACACCTTGGTTCTCTAACAATCTTAGGGAGCTTAAGAATGAAGCAAAAAAAAGCTGAAAGACAGTGGACATTATGATGAACAATGCCAAAGCAGTCTATAAAAGAGCTGTGAAAAAATATCAATTTGCCATTAGAGAGGCTAGGATAACATATTTGAAGGATAAAATAGAAAATGCAGAAATACCCCTAAGAAACTGTTTAAAGTGGTGAACAGCCAGCAAGGTCTCAGAATACACCCACACCCTCAGTAAAGTGGTGTAACACACTAATGGAATTGTTCTTAGAAAAGGTTAACAACATCCTACAGAATATGCCGACAACCATCAATACAGATCAGTTTAATGATAGTCTGAAAGGGATTTCTGTTAGTCCTACACTGTCAATTGTTTTCATATTTCATAATGAGACAACTAAAGAGATCCTCAATACAGTTCAATCAGGATCTCTGTTAGACATTGCTCCTCCTGACATATTAAGAAAAGGAGGGAATTTGATATTGGCTGAGTTGACAGATATCCTTAATTGCTCATTAGAAAGTGGCATGGTTCCATGTGCATGGAAACATGAGATAGTAAAACCTTTTTTTTAAAAGCCCACAGTAAACCTCCGCTACTGGAAAACCATCGGACCATATCTATCCTTCTGGCGGTAAGTGAGTTTCTTGGAAAGCATGTGAACAAAGTCCTTTCCAATGACTTAGAAGCTCAAGCAATTTTACCTCAGACCCAGAAATAGCACAGAAACTGCTTTCTTGATCGCACCTGAAGAACTAAAGTCTGTCTTGGACTTAGGCGGCTCAGCAGCTTTGATCTCATTAGATCTGAGTCCCACCTTTGACACGGTATCCCACCTAACCCTCCTACAGTGAAGGAAGGAGGCAGGAATAAAAGGAACAGACCTTAGATGGATAATAGATTTTCTAAAAGCACGTAGTTTTTAAATCCAGGTGGAGTCTTTTTCATGCACTACCTTTACATTAAATTGTGGAGTACCTCAGGCATCCTCATTGAGCCCCACCTTTTTAAATCTTTATGAGCACCCCGTTGCAGACATATGGATTTGCGCTGGTCTCATACACAGGCAACACCCAGATTGTCATCTCACTAACTCTTTTGAAAAAAAATTAAATAAGGACAAAACAGAGGTATCAGTGCTTGGAAACAATCCCTCCCTGTGGAAGGAACTCAGCTGGCTGAATGAGTTAGATAAGGTTCGGTAAAGAGCTTGGGTTTCTGGATTGATGAAAAGCTCTCTATGGAAACCCAAGCAAACAAATTGTCAGCAAGCTGCTTTGAAATTCTTTGTGCATTAAGCAAATTCCTGAGTTGTCTCCATATTATTCTGCACAGAATAGTAGTCTAGGGGCTCATTAACTCTCGCCTGGATTACGTGAACTCACTTTACTTAGGTAACCCTAAATTTATTACTAACAAACTGCAGATAATACAGAATGCTGCGCACATATTCTTTTCTGAGTCCCCAAACATACCTCAGCTGCTTCAGCACTGGGAGCTCATCACTGACTGCCAGTTCTGAAAATAATTCAATTTAAGTCACTATGCTCGGTTCATAAAGCTATACATACGAAAGGACCAAGGCCTTTTCAATGCTTAATCACCCCTTATGTCCCCAAAAGGACTCTAGGGTCGGAGAGTCAAAGCCTCCCAGAATCAGGAAATCTCCTTTAGATATCTAGCTCCTAAGCTCTGGAATGAGCTCCTGGTACATATTATACATAAGAGATTAGAAATCTCCTTCAAGAAACTACTGGAAACTTATTTTAGTGACTTTCACTCAGTTCTCAGAGTAAAGGTCTAGGTCTTACCATCGCTGGAATGCAAGTTGGGTAGTCATGCACTATATAAATACTGGAAACTGGAAATAGAGTACAAGTTAAAGCCCTGATATAGGAGGTGCCAACACATTAAATACAGGAGATGCCAACACGGCGGAAGTCAACCTATTATATGCTGCAACGTCTGTTTCAGCAGTACAGACAGACCCAGACAATTGGTAATCCAGGGGTGGGGAAGCAAAAGCAGCTATTGCGCTCACCTCCCAACAAGAAGCACCTGTTTTCCTGGAACCAACCTACAGTGTGCAGGCAAAGCTCTGTTGAATTCTGGCCCATTAAAAGAGTCTGTGGCTTCACAGACAGATGAAACTTTGCTTTCAGATATGTCCCTAGTGGAGATATTGTATGTGAGGGTTGGTAATATTTTGGTGGAGAAACCTAAACCATTAACTGAGCATTTGGCTCAGCTTGAAGCACGTCTACGTAAAAACACTGACTGCATCCCCTCTGTAGTCCTTAGTGGGATGCCCAGTGCTGTGCAGATAGTAGAGCAGCAGCCTGGGAACACCCTTAATTTATCAACTTCTAAGAGTACTGCTGGTGTTGCATCTGTGTCTGGTTTGGGCTACATTGAGCACCCTATTAAAAGGAAAGGCAGGGGGCTAGTAGGGGCTGTCCCTAGGGTCAATGGGACATCATATAAAGTTTGTAACTCTATTCCATCTGATTTTACTTTTGTGCCAAATGATTGTCATATTATTGTTCCTTCTGAAATGATCTTGAGTCTTCCTCCTCATCGTGTCCACATGTTCTCATTTTGGCAGGGTTTTCACCACTCAAATCTGGTCAGCAGGAGTCCTGGGAACAACCAAGGAATAACTTTGCGACTGGCTACATGTGCACAGATGTTTTAGCACTTGAGACCCTAAGGAGATAATTATGGTAAGGTGAGTAGGCTGGCTTGGATGTTTGGGTAAAAATATCAGGGAGGACTCTATTGTTGTAAACTTCCGAATGCCTGCCTGTGTCATAAGCAATAAAGAATCCCACAGTTTAACTGAGACTTAGGTTTAACCCTGCCTTTGGGGTATTTTTATAGACCGTCATCTTCTATATTGCGCCCCCTTCATTTGAGCACAAGTACAATGGGAGGCTTTCCCTGTTACAGCATGTTTTAGGAGATTGGGACAGGTAGATTGACTTAATAGTTGCCCAGTTACAACCGCACAGGTGTGTCTTTGGGGAGAGGGGCTACTGGTTGCTACTGTAGATTGTGACCCCCCTCATCGAGGAGTATGCTGCTCATAGGGTAGCAGGGTCTTGTATATCTAATTTACCAAATTTGGCCCCAGCATCAACACCGGAAAGTGTTACCCTTGGGGACTTGAAGCAACCCAGAAATATATCTCGGAGTACAGATCACGATTCCCTTAGAATTATAGGTTGGAATGAGGCCGGCTTAGATCCGAGGTTGCCCTGTGTGATTGGTTATCTTTTGTGCAGGGGTATGATATTATTCTGTTACAAGAAACCTGGGACACAATGTCCTTAATGGTTGATGGTTTTCTTTGTTTTAGCATGCCTGCAACTTCGTCACGCAGTGGGCGTGCTTCGACTGGGTCGACAATCTGGGTTAGTACAGCACTAAGGGGCACCATCTCTATTGTGAAATTTAGTGATACCAGTTTCCAAGTTATAGCAATTAATTGTATATTATGGATTTTTACAACAATGATTTTAATGGTATCTTCAATTCTAGATTCCCCCCATTGTTTAAATTTATTGCTGATTTGGCTGAAGATTGGACTTCTTCTGGGCAAATATTTAGTCCTTGTCTTGCTGGTGATTTTAATGTGCATTTACAGATTCACCAAGAGGATAGCTTGCTGAAGTCATATTCTATTACAGATCCTCGTAGTGCAGAGCGGGTTTCTTTTCTTACCCCCCTTGATATGGTTAATGTGATGGCTTTCTCAGGCGTATCTGACAGTATTGCCATTCTTTTAAGGGGCATGTTAGGCCATCAACTATAGATTATGTATTTTTCACTTGCAATATGGAGGATCTAATTAAATATGGGAGGGTAATCCAATCGAGTCATAGTGATCATAATCCAATTGGGGTTACTTTATTGGTGTGTTTTAAGGATGTTGGATCTCATTTTCTGAAATCTAGCACTGATGGCCTAAGACTGGTCTGGAGAATGATGAACCCTGTGCTAGCTTTGAATAAGGTTATTAAGGGCACCCTAAAGTTGTTTAATTTGTGTCTGGCAGAAAATCATCCTGTTCAAGGAGTGGTGGATGCTTTTTATACCTTGTGTTCTGGGATCAGGAATGTTCTTATGATATCTGCCAAGCCTATGACTGACATTCCAAGGTGGTTTAATGCTGATTGCTGTGCAGCAAACCAGGCTCTTCGATCTGCACTCACTGCTAACCCAAGGGAGCCTGTTTTAGTGGCCTAATGGTGCAAGCAGTATAAATTTATTACACATGCTGATATGAGTTTGTGTCTGCTCAGTGGGCAGTATTAGCCCAGACGTCTTAGCAGGGCAGCAGCACTCTTAGCTGATGTCTCTGATGTTAAGCGTACTAGCGTCTAGCATTGTTTCATGCCACATCGTTGCAAGTGTCTGGGAAGAACACTTAAGCACTATCTTGTTCAATAGCTATTTTTAGCGATGCTGTTTTATTTTCTTCATCTCATTGTACTTTCGTCTAGGAAAGCAGTACATTCTTTGTAGGACATTTATTTAACTCTGTGCTTTCTCCAAGGCTACAGTCAGATAGGGTTGCAGATAAACGTGGTATGCTGTGTCTCCAACCTTCACAGAAAACACACACTCATACATTGGGCCATTTCTTAGAATGTCTGCTGTTTTATTATAAAAACACCCTTTCTTCCCGACAAGTTAGAGGGAGATTCCAGCCAGATGACCATGACTGTGTACTGATTGCCGATTGCTTCACTGCAGCTACTTGCCTAGATGGCCAGACCCCTGATCCACATGGGGAAGGTGTCTCTCTAGACGACAGGCTTCTTCCTCCAGTTATGAGGGATGGTGTACCCAGAGGGGGAAACTCCGAAGGGCAGATTAGGCTTATTATGCAGTGCTCAGACATAGTGTAGGTAAGAGAAATATATATCTATATCATTCTTAGTGACAGTATGCTAGGACTATTCTTGTGTTCTACTCTGTTAGTCACCTGCTTGCTTTTATTGTGTTTTCTCATCCTAGTTATTGTAATACATGCCTTTTTTTATCTAAGATGCAATTACTTCAATAAATCCTTATTGAACTATATTCTGCCTCTGTTATCTTTGCCGGTATGAGACTTTTTGGTAAGTGAGAGAAAAGGGATGGGATCTGATTGACCAGGATTCCCCTGAGGAGTCTCTCCCGGTTGCCACAATCATCTTGGCCAGAGATGAGGCGCTGCTAGTTAGCCAGAGAACCCGGATTAGGCCGACAGGCGTCATGTGGTATGGAATCATACTTAGGCCCTTATTTATACTTTTTTTAGCGCCGCATTTGCGCCGCTTTTTGACGCAAAACGGCGCAAACCTACAAAATACAATGGTATTTTGCAAGTTTGCGCCATTATTGCGTAAAAAAACGACGCAAATGCGGCGCAAAAAAAGTATAAATACGGGCCTTAGTATCCACAATCAATGTGATCCTGTCTCCCAAATCCAGTAGCCTAATTAGCATAATGAGAACCTACAACAACAATCTATGCGGCTCCTTCTTCTCTTGGTTCTTTTCTATAGACTATGATGTGTTAGCCTGTTTTCAAACAACTTTAGTTTAGTTGAGAATGCCATAAATCAAAGTGTGAGTGGAAAGGCTCCCATCCCCAACGGGTACCTATCGGCCTTATTAAATGCAGTATTGCCCTTTGAGCTCCTTTACTAACTAATGTTTTTATTAATTCATCCCATTGTCTTTACCTGTTAGCTGGGATACTTCAGTAATTGTGCCTATCTTCATCATCAGCCTGGAATCAGCTAATGTCATTAATTGACACAATTGTTAAGATTCTGGGCAAGGATTATGGCTTGGGTCTCAGAAGAGTCTGTCCTGCATAGATGACAACACAGATTTAGGCATAAAATTGGATCTACTGAGCAATGTCTCAACCTTAATTTGTTTTTAGCAAATCCTACATCATGGCCTTCAGTCCTAAGCATTCCTCTCTGTCAAACATGTCTTTTAGTAAACAATACCTGAGTATTATTGATAATTTTACTTATTTAAGTATCTCTTTTCTGCACAGGGTTCCTGGAAATTTAACATTGCTCAGCACACTGCTAAATTTTCATCAGCCAATAGGTCATTATGCAGTATTCTTAGCCAAAGGGTAGGGGTTTTGTGGCTTCTTTGTTAAAAATATATAGCTCTCAGTGTGTCCTAATTGCCATGTATGGGACTGAGGTGTGGGTAATTGCTAATTGCTCGGCTATACAGTGAGAAGAGAGTCCCCTATATTGTATGTATATGTATATATATGTAGATGTATATATATATATATATATTTATATATATATATATATATATATATCGGGCTGCAGATTCTCCATGGATCCACAGCGGATCAATCCATGGATCCACAAGCAATAGGAAGCTTCTGATTAGCTGGCTGCAACCTGACAGGGAAGTTCCGGCTGCCACTTTGATTTATCAGGAACGGTCCCCAAGGCCGAAATGTGGGTTGCAATTTATAGATAGGGCTCAGGGTAGGAGTTCCCTGACCCCAGAAGGATTATGTAAATTGTCTGAGTTATGAATAATTTGTACAAAAATGTGGAAAAAGTATTTTTTATGGTTTCCAAAATCTATGAATCCACATCTGGATTCACACGAAGGGCCGTGTTGAGCCCTGCGGATCTCGGAAAAAGTAAAAAAAAATAGAGAAAATATTGGCGCACACACTCAGGCATTCATACAGACACTCTCACACCCACTCTCAAACCAAGGCAGACACACTCACACCTAGTAAATCATATCCTCTCACATCCACTGTGATACACTCACTCTCACACAGAGACACTCTCACACCCACTGTCACACCTTGACAGACACTCTCCCACCCACTCTCACAGCCAGACAGACACTTTCACTCTCACACTCTCATGCCATCTCTCACACCAAGACAAACACTGTCACATCTACTCTCACATCTAGAGAGACACTCTCACACTCACTTGCACATCAACAGAGATATTCTCACACCCACTCTCACAGCAAGACAGACACTCTCCCACCCACTTTCCTACCCAGACAGACAATCTCACCCCCCCACTCCCACACCAAGACAGACACTGTCACATCCAGCGTCATACTAACAGAGATATTCTCACACCCATTCTGACAGCAAGACATACACTCTCATATCTACTCTTACACCCAGACACTCTCACATTCACACACAGACACCCTAGCATCCTCCCTCACACCAAGACAAACACTCTCACACCGACTCTCACACCCTAAGACAGCCTTTCATACGCTCCCACTGTTAGACACTCTCATACTCTCTGTCACATCCACAAACTATCACACTCTCTCTCATACTCAAGAACACTCTCTCATGCACACTCTTACATATACACAGACACCCTGAAAGTCATGCATACACTCAGAGAGGCCCTCTTACACAGTCTAACAGTCAGAAAGATACTCATGCATCCACTGTCGCACTTAGAGAAATACTGTAACACACAGTCCTTACCCAGATAGGTACTTACGCCCACTCTGATATCCAGTCACACATTCTCCTGCACACCCTTACACTCAGATAGACACTCATACAGAGTAGGGTGTCTGCGACCTGAGATGCAGACTTGTGGGTCCAAGGGCAATAATGTGGACAGCAATTGTTGTTTTTCAATATCCGCGGATGTATCTCGGGTCAAGGTTAGATAAAAAAATGATGTGTTTAATCAATAAATTAATATGTGTATAGTAAAATGATTGGCTCGGAAAAAAGCCGTTGTGTTTATGATGTGTAGGTGATCACTACACATGAAACAGGATGCAGTCTCTCAAGTTCTGCAGGAACACCCTATTGTCTTTCTCTGTCAGGTGAACTCCATTATTTATATATATTCCATCCATATCAAACTGTAAATTATTGTGGTATATAGAGTCCATGTTATGGCGTTTGAGGAATGCAGAAACAGTTTTATTAACATGTTTCCTGGATTTGCTTTTTGTGGACAGAGTTCACTTGACTATTTCCACTTCTGTCTTTGGCAAATTATAGAAAAAAACAAGGAAGTGTGTGGGAAAAGTGGCATTCATTTTCCGAAGGTATGTTCATTAGGATTTTCAGTCCTACCCCTGTAACTGTGCCCAGGTCATTGCCACCATAGTGCACAATTATCTGGATGTTGGCAATCCATCATGCGTTCAACCAAAGGGAGCACTTGATGCATCTTTAACCCTTTTATTGCCAATCCACGTCATATCCACAATAGATAAACCTAGGTCCCTGTCATTGTCACTCTTTCTTTCATTCTTTCTAGCCCTAAACATATAGCTGTGTCCCATAATCCAACTTTGAGCATGTTGGAGGGAAGCTGGAACACCAGAGAAGACAAGGTACAGCTGAATGAGGCTGTGTTCAACTGAAAGGCAAAAATGTAATTGCAAATGGAGGGTACTACTGAAAAGTTGAAACAACAGTTTTTATGGTTGTTCTGTCCATGTTGGTAAATAAAGGTAGGTAGTGATATTGTGAGAACAGAAAATACATGTGGGGGGGTGGCTTTGCAGCAGCCAAGATGGCTGCAATGTAAGGGAGCTCCAGTAAACAAAAAAAATGTAACCCCGACATCCGTTTATAATCCGAATCGGCAAAGTTAGACTGCCCCAACAGAAGGAAAAGAAATACCAGCCTCATAGACCCTATAGTTGCAGAATTCCTCTGTCAGATCTGAGTTTTCATGTGGCGGCCGCCGTGAAGGAGAGGGCCGCGAGGTGCTCCAATACTTGGCAGTTGCAGACACTGGGAGGAGAGGAGTGCCTGTGAGCTGCCCAAGCCACAGGATCGAGATTTCAAGGCGGCTGGGCAGAGCTGGTCCGTTGCATAGCGCGATCGAGATGTCGGGCCTGGGAGCATGCAGCTCAGCCTGCAAGACGAGTCATAGGAGGCCTGTGAGGAGCACGGGGCCTCGTGGGCGAAGGTGAGGAGTCGGCAGCCAGAGAGGGAAGTGGAGCACAACCGAAGCTGTCCGGAAGGGGAATGTAAGACTTCTGTCTCCACTCCCACCCCCCCAGTGAAGTATGTGGGCGGGGGGAGATGTGTTAAGTGAGAAGGGGGTCGTGCTGAGATTGGGACGGGCCAGCCAGCCGGGCCGGGAACCAACAGTGAATCGGTGGGCTGCGGCCCAGGGGCAACCCAGCAATATTGAGGACAAAGAGGAGAAAAGGCCAGCCTAGCCGGGTGGAGGGTTTGGTCCACTGTGGCGAGTGGTGACCACCCGAGCAGCAGAAGACAATTGGCATACATGCCTCCAAGGCAGAGGCGACCAGACTGGAGAATGCACAACTTGGTGGTGACCGACAGAAGAGGGTGAGGACCTGAGGTGGAGCAGCAGGACATAAGGTGGAGAAGCAACAACAGTGGGACCTACAGCACCATACTCGTCCCGGTGGGGCCTAGGAGGAGCACGCTGAGAGAGTGTGGACTGGAGGACACGGAGGGAGAGAGGGGAGAAAAATGGCGAAACCAAAGACCTGCATGCACAGATAAACAAAATGGACAAGTACACAGTGGCAAAGCAGCCGCAGCAGGAGCTACGGGGGAGACATAGGGGGGTGCAGAGCCCTCGCCGGGAGCCATAGCGGATGCAATTCAAGATCTCAAGAGCTCGCTAGAGCCCAAGCTGGATGCAGTGACGCTAGATGTCAATCTGCTGCAAGCGGATTTCCACAAGATGTCTGAAAAAGTAAAAGCCACGGAATCACACATCCATCTGTTGCAATCCACAACAAAAAAGCTGGAAGACCAGGTGCAGTTCCCAGATAGCGGCCCAGTTAGAGGATCAAGAAGGTCGGGTGAGGAGAAACAATATCCGGGTGGTGGGGATCCAGAGGGGGAGAAGGGGCCCGCTGTAGACCTCTTCCTGGAAGACTTGATAGTCAACCACCTCCGTCCGAAAAGACTCTCCAAATTTTTCTCCATCAATCGGGTGCACAGGGCGCAAATACCGCCACCAGGGGCTCCACCAAGGACTATTATAGCTAGGGTGTTCAACTATCGAAACCGCTATGCCATTCTGCAAGCAGCCCGGTCGCAGGATGACCTCACTCATGAAAATACCACAGTGCTGTTCTTTCCAGAATTTACATTACAAGTTCAACAACAGCGACAGAGTTTCGACAAAGTCAAGAAGGCCAAAGAGCAAAAGACATCCAATATATGATGCTCTTCCCGGCCAGACTATGAGTGGTGGCAGAGGGAAAGTCCTGGTTCTTCTCTATGCCGGCGGAAGCATGGGACTGGATCCAGTGATGTCGTTCGGTAGGAAAACGTACCTCGAAAAGTGATAAGTCAGTTAGGACCTCGGACCAACAATCTAGGGCGGGAACAGTACAATCAGTACTGACCACATCGAACCAGACCGCCGCCGAGGACGGGGGAGACGTCAGGATGGGCACCGGGGAGGTGAGAGTGGTCCAGCGAACAATAAGTGGTGACAATCGGGGGCCAAAAAGTGAATCCGAACATACGGAAAGCAGTTGGCTCAGAACTATGCTTGACTCAGGGAGCCGGTCAGCAGCGATGGTGGATTGCCAGGAGGCAGTCATACTATTATGATCTAAACAGTGCTTAATTGGAAGTTAATCAGAGCAGATGCATGGTTAATAAGGACAGACAAGGGGTGCAGGGATCACATCTATACTATCCAGAAGCTGATTGGTGGTGCCAGCCAGTCCTTCACTTGCTAGATTATTATATGGCGACAGACACTCTGCAAGTTGGGATAGTGGGCAGGTTCAGGTCCACAATGCAGGGTAGCAGGGAAGGGGGGAGTTCTGGGAAAGGTTGTGCAGGGACAGTTCCCGTCCGTTTAGAAAGTTTTCATTTCAGTTCAGCTACACAATGCTCACAGGGTGGGGACACGGCTAAGGAGTGGGATAGGGAGGCACACCTGGGCGCGATATGGCAGGACAGGTTATGGCAGATGTCAGCATTATGACCTGGAACATCAATGGCCTTGGAAACAAAATTAAGCGTACTGTATTCCTACAATACATCTGACGACATGCACCAGACATTATCCTGCTTCAGGAAACTCATTTGAGAGGGAACAGATATAAGGCGTTAGATCAAATGGGCTACTCCCCAGTTGCACATGCGGGCTACACAACTAGTTCGAGGGAGGCAGGAATATTGGTCAATACAAAGGTGGCATATAACCCAGGCGATACAAGGGCAGACCCCTTGGGCAGATTTGTATTACAGATGAGTACCTGGGAGGGTCAAACGATAAACATCCGCTTGGTTAATGTTCCACCCAGTCTCCACGATGATACGTTCTGAGAGTTGGGGGGGAGCTTCTGGGACTGCCCAAAGGCATCCTGGGTGCCAATATGAAGGATATTATGAGTATCAGGAGGGATAGGTTGTCTGGGTTCAAAGGGACTGGGGGGAGGGTGGGAGTCACCTCAAGATGTTCATGGAGGCATTGGGTCTGGTAGACCTCTGGAGGGAACATAACCCGGGAGGTAACCAGTACAGGTACTTCTCAACAGCACACAACAGTTTTTCACGCATAGATTGCATCTTCACGCTCCACCCACAGGTGGGTCAGTTCCACAGGGTGGCTCATCTAGCAAGGGGGGTCTCTGATCATTCCCCAGTGATACTGGTGCTCAACAGTCTGAATGGGGATCGGGTGCTGTCCCCAAGGTTGGACCTTTGGTACTTTACAGATCCTGAATTTAGGGACAGGGTTAGAGACCAGACCCCTTTGTACTTCCACGAAAATGACGGGTCGGTGTCCTCGCCGGTTATCCTGTGGGAGGCATATAAGGCAGTAATCCGAGGCCGGGTGCAGGCATTGATAGGTGGGATAAAACAGGAGCAATCTATCAAGGCAGAGAGGCTTGAATTGGAAATCGGGGCACGTGAGGAGGCTGTCCTGAAGAGTGGCCGACCGTGTCCTGAGCAGTGCCATCGACTTAGGCTCTGCCAACAAGAGTTGAGGGATTTGGTGGATAACAGGGTAAGGGCGCACATGCTCGCAACTCAGAGATGACTCTATGATGTAGGAGACAAGGCCAAAAAATTAATAGCCTGGCTTGCAATGAGAGATAGGGGGAGAAACTGGGTGGTGACAATTCGAGATGCAGCAGGAAAGGCATGCCTATCTAGTGGGGACATTGCTCAGGTCTTTGCGGAATACTATGAGAGGCTGTACGAGTCCAGGGTTGAGTTTTCTGGGGTGGAGTGTGCAGACCTTCTGAAAGATGTTTCCCTGCGGACCCTCACACCCGAAGGGCCGCGACGAGTTGGAAGAAGAATTGTTGGAGGAGGAGGCTGTTTTGGTTCCTACGGGAGTTGCAATCCAACAAGGCTGCCGTGCCGAATGGCATCCCGGTCGAGCTGTACAACTCCTTTATCGGTCCCCCCTAGCAAGAGTGCGGGTGAATGGGACGTTATCTCGCCCGTTTACTCTACACAGGGGAACGAGGCAGGGATGCCCCCTGTCCCCTATGTTTTTTGCACTAGCATTGGAACCACTGGCTGCTGGGATCAGGCAAGACCCCTTAGTGTATGGGATAGTGAGAAGTGGGGGATGGTAGGAGCATATCTACCTCTATGCAGATGATATTCTGCTATATGCTGCACGACCTGGTGTCACAGTGGACAGGTTGTTCCATTTCTTCCAAATTTTCTACAGTTACTCTGGGTATCAAATTAACTGGGACAAATCATTGGTATACCCACTGACGAGGGGCACCCTGGTGTTGCCCACGTGCTGTGCTGCCCCAGTGTGGTGTTTAGTAACTAGGTGACTATTAAGTGTTCCCAGAACATTTAATTGATTTTGGAGTAGAATGTGCAGAAAGAAGGAGACAGCAGTTGAACACTGCGTTGGTGGTTGGGTTCTTGTGTAATCTCTTGCATGAATAAACTACAAAATATCTCAAACGGCTGAAACACACTCTTCATTATTCACACCCGCTGGCAACAGAGGAGTTCCAATATTTAGGTATTTATGTCACACGAAATGTACCCAGATTCCCAGAAGAAAATTTGTTTTCGCAGCTGCGACGTCTGCAGGCAGATGTCGCCCATTGGCAGGGACTCCCAGTGTCTCTGATGGGACGCGCTGTACTATTCAAGATGATGGCCCAGCCATGGCTACTGAACTGCCTCCAAAACACCCCCTGCAGCGTGCTGGCTTTGGTATTCCAAAATGTTAATAGTGAATTGAGGAAGCTTCTATGGGACGGGGGTAGTGCGTGCATTTCCCTGGTTAAACTCTAGAGGGGAGTGTTTGAAGGAAGACTGGTTATCCCAGGCATACGCACACACTATTGGGCAGCACAACTATGCATCATTAATGACTGGGTGTTTGCGGCAGGAGATGACCCAGAATTTCAGGTGGACAGAGAGGCAATGGGCACTTTTATATGGGGGTGGATGGTTAGACACCCTGCCGCTCCATACACATTCAGTGGTGAGAGCCTGGAGGGAGACCACTAGATTTTTGGGTTGGGAAGGAAAGGTTACAAATAGAACACCACTATGGGACAGTACACTCCTGCAGGAGGTCGAGAAACTACAGGGATTCTGGAAATGGGAGCTTAATGGAATAGACTGCCTGGGGGATGGGTGGAGTGGGGACGCTCCTGACCTTTGAGGACGTCGAATGGGAGTACGTGATGGGGCAGTCGGAATGCTATAGGCTGTTGCAGCTTGGACACAAGTAACACAGACATATATTGGAGGGGGAACAGGTACCAGAAACATCTCCCCTGGAAGACAGGCTGTTAACGGAACACTTGGCGAGCAAGGCCATCTCCCTGACCTATCGGAAAATTATGACTAACTCCCCAGACCCTTTGAAAACCTTATGTGCCACCTGGGAACACTCAAGGACGAGGATTGGTTGGAGGTGGTTCAGAGCCCTATAGAGTTAGAGATAAGGGCCCACTGTTGTCTTATACAGTTGAGGGTTCTACATAGAACATACCACTCTAGATTGCTATTGCACAAAATGGGCCGTACTGAATCAGACCTGCGTACACGAGGGTCTGATGAAGTGGAATCCTTTTTTCATACCTTGTGGGGATGTCTGGTGATTCAGGAATATTGGGGAAAGGTGATACGAATCACTGGTAAAGTAACCGGGCTACACCTACCACTGGAGGCAAAATGGTTGCTCCTTGGCATCACGGGAGACAAGGGTGACCTAGATATTTGAAGATTTGAGTACAATTAGTGGCTAGTGTGACTAAGAGAAATATGGCACAGAAATGGGAGGTGAGAGACCCTCTGCGAATTATGGACTGGGAGAGGGACCTGGACTGGTGCCAAAGGGCAGAGCAGGTGATATGAAAAAGCAGCAGATATATGAGGAAATATGAGAAAATATGGTCAAAATGGATGATATACAGAGACACAGTAGGATGATTGGGGAGGAGCGGCCCATCCTCTCTGTCCCTTGCGAGTGGCGGGGAGAGGACTTACAGGACTAGACAGAAGAGATGAGTTAGGCACAGTGGTCGTGTAATGTTGGCTAGGTTTCGGATATTATTGTGTACCATGTATGAGCAGTTATTAATGTGAAACTGATATGTGTTACAACTGTATTCTGAGACTTGTTTGTAATAAAAAAAGAATTAAAAAAAAGAAAATACATGTGGAATTGGCTTTTAAGAAAGCAGAAAAAACTGTTGTTGTTTGTGATGTGGGGATTATTTGGAAAAGTCACCCACACCTGCTATTTTTCATTTAAAAGTAAGCATTGTGCTTACAGAAACTGTTATGAACTTGTGACCTACTGCTGTAAGAGAACGGTGCAAACTATGTTACCATGGTAGCACAGCTAGAGGAGCATGGGGGGAGGGTATGTGACTTGGTAGTTAGATTTCCACTGGAACAAAAAGTGTTTAAAAGTACGTTTAGGTGATAATATATTTGTTTAGTCAAACAGAGCTATGTATAGCATTATTGTAGATTGAATACCAAAAATACTATTTGCCCCTCATTATGACATTGGTGGTAAATCCCACTTACCACCATTCTGACTGCTGCCAACATAACGCCGCAGCGGTGGATAACCGCCAAGCATATTATGACACACACACTAATCCGTCACTATACCGCTACACACACAAGTCCGCCAACCCAAAGGTCAGTGATAAACTGGCGGTAGCAAAACCCACACCGTTATGCCAACAGAACAACGCCCACAACATTATGACCCACGAATCACCGTGATGGACATTTAATGGCAGGAAACCATCGGCGGTACATACTGCCGTGCTCAAAATGCAAAATTACACCACATTGGACAATTCAAACTACACACACCTGACACCCATACACACACCACACCCACACAACTATAAAACATACACCCACACTACCCACATCCCTTTAAGACTAGAAAGAATTGCCACAAGCGAGAGATACAGCAAGAGCACCCACACAACCAGAGCCACATAACACCATCACCTATACACCATCCATGCTCCTTACATCACACACCCCAACACATCACCCCCACACACCCACACCTCTCACACTACACCCATGGCACCACAATGACACCCCACGTTCTCAGATGAGGAGCTAAGGGTCATGGTGGAGGAAATCATCCGGGTAGAGCCACAGCTATTTGGATCACAGGGTCAGTAGACATCCATTGCTAGGAAGATGGAGCTATGGTGGAGAATCGTGGACAGGGTCAACGCCGTGGGACAGCACCCCAGAACAAGGGATGACATCAGGAAGAGGCGGAATGATCTACAGGGGAAGGTGTGTTCTGTGGCAGAAAGACACCAACTAGCTGTACAGAGGACTGGCGGTGGACCCCATCCCCTCCCCCACAACTAACAACATGGGAGGAGCAAGTCTTGGCAATCATGCATCCTGAGGGCCTGGCAGTAGTAGGAGGAGGACTGGACTCTGGTAAGTCAAATCTCTATTACTAACACCTCCCCTACCTGCATGCCATCACAAACCCCCATCCTTACCCTCACTCCCATCACTTCACCACCTCCCACATACCCCACCATCACAACCCGCTCATCCCAATACCAAGCCCCTGCATGCAACACCTATGCATGGACGCCCCTCACAGACCTGCATGGACACCTATCACCACTACATGCACACTTGAGAGAATCACCTAGCCCACCAACTAGCAACTCACACAAAGGCAAATCTGCCAGGGCAACTACAACCATAGAGGGCAACACACTCATGCACAATAAGTCACAGCAGAAACAATAACACTGCATTCACATCCTCACAGGTACCCCAGCCACTGTCACCGGAGAAGAGGTGCCAGCAACATCCAGTCCCCCCCCAGAAGAGGCCCATAGTGATGACAGCAGATCTGGTTGCCTGATCTGGATGACCAACCTGGCCCATCAGGGTTCTCCGGACAGTCCGTTACCCAGGCACAGTCACACACCACCACAGAGCCTCCCCCCTCAGGAAACACCACCACAGCATCCACCCAGCGGGCCCATACCTCTCTCCCCAGGACACGTCAATCAGCAGTGTGTCCACCACTACAGGGACCCCAGGCCACCCCACAAACACAGGACGATCAGGGACCTGGGGTCAGTGGCAATGGGCACACGGTTCAGGGGACAGAGGCACAGGACACCAGGGAAGCTGGGAGGACTGCTGTGCGACAGGGGGAGGACAGGCCCAGGGAACAGACTCTCCAGGAGGCACTCACCGTGATCCTGGGAGCATGCCAACATTCCCAGGATACGCTGGGCCTGATACTGGACAAGTTACAGGAGAAAATGCGACTGCAGGAGGGACAGTACCTGGGGATCAGGGAGGACTTGAAGGACCTAAACACCACCCTGGTCTCCATTGCAGGGGTGCTGGCAGACATGGCCAACACTATGAGGGAGGCAGTGGCACACCACCGGGCCCCTGACACTAGCCAAACCGATAACAGCCCTCCGCCTCCGCTGCTGCTAGTGGACAAGAGGCCTTGCCACAGGACCAACAGGTAACCAGCACCCCTACCCCTGCAAAAGGAGGACCACCCCACAAACGTTCCCTGCAATCCAGGCAGAAGCCAGACACTATTGCCCAGACCCCCGCCTGGAAATAAGACTCTCCTGATTGTCACCCTTGTGTCCCACTTTGTCACCCTGTCCACCTTGAACTGCCATTGCTCCTCTTCCTATGCCCAGGAGGACACTACACCTGTGATACAAATAGACTGGACTCTATTCTGGACTTTCCTCCATCATCAACCCAGCCCATTCCACTACCCCCTCTACTTCTTAGCAGTTAAATAAACACCCTTTGAAAAAATACAAGTATGGAGTATGTCAAAGGATTTAAGTATGTATTCGTTTATCCAGGTTTAAACATTGCAATTCAACTGTGCAGTAATGTATACATAGGAAAGACCTGTAGTTGGCTGCAGTCAACATACCAGAAGCGATAGTGGGGCACAAATATCTGCAAATAGAGATGCCAAAGGGTACAGTGAGTGGTCATAGAAGTGGGTAAAACAGCCTGCCAGTGACAATGTCAAACAAAAAACTGTCAATTAAATGTGAAGTCACACTGTCTTACTTGTGTGTCATTGGCAGTATTGAGGAATTATTGCACTTCTGTTGTTCTCATCCTCATCCTCTGCCTCATCATCTTCACTGTCCACATGGTCCACTGCTGCCACACAGCCATCTCCAGCCTCCTCCTCCTGCAGAATAGGCACCTGGCGACGCAAGGCAAGGTTGTGCAATATACAGCATGCCACGATGATCTGGCAGACCTTCTTGGGTGAGTAGCACAGGGATCCACCTGTTAGATGAAGGCAACGAAACCTGGCCTTCAGAAGGCCAAAGGTCCTCTCTATAATTCTTCTTGTTCGCCCATGTGCCTCATTGTAACGTTCCTCTGCCCTTGTCCTGGGATTCCTCACAGAGGTCAGTAGCCATGAGAGGTTGGGGTAACCAGAGTCACCTGCAAATATCGGGGACAACCGTTAGCCACAAACTAACCCTTAGGGCCCACACCATACCCATACACCAACATATACTGGGTGGGAACCAGGGCTCATCTATTAGTACACCCTGTGCCTCTGAAGTTGGACCATCACATTTGGGATGCTGCTATTCCTCAGGATAAAGGCATCATGCACAGACCTAGGATACTTTGCATTGACGTGGGAGATGTACTGGTCCACCAGGCACACCATCTGCACATTTATGGAGTAAAAGCTTTTTCGATTTCTGAACACCTGTTCATTTCACCAGGGGGGACAAATGCAATATGTTTTCCATCAATAGCCCCAATAATGTTGGGGATATGTCCCATTGCATAGAAATCAGCTTTCACTGTGGCCAAATCCTCCACCTGGGGGAAAATGATGTAGCTGCACATGTTTTTAATCAGGGCATACAACACTCTGGTCAGCACTATTGAGAACATTGGCTGAGACATTTCTGCTGCCAAGCCCACTGCCACTTGGAAGGAGCCAGTTGCCAGGAAATGGAACACTGATTGCACTTGCACAAGAGGGGGGATCCAGGTGGGGTGAGGGAAAGCAGAGACTAGGTCAGGCTCCATTTGGTCACACAGCTCCATGATTGTGGCCTGTCAAGTCTATAGGTGAGGATAATGTGCCTGTCCTCCATTGTTGCCAAGTCCACCAGGGATCTGTACATGGGGGGATGTCTCCAACTCCTATTCATTCGCAGCGGTTACAAACTATGGGGTATAATAGTGAGCAGCTGGTCCTTATCTCTTAATTCCAAACACTACAGTTCAATGCATGTTGTGATTGTAACAGCATTTTGTTTGAGATGTCCAAATGGTACATTTATGCACTGTAATGCAGTTAGGATCCATGGCCTGCTCCCCCCCCTGAAATGGCGTCTGCCTGTCCTGTATGGAGGGACAGGTGGAAATGAGGTAATTCCGCTGACGTTGTGCACTGTTGCGGGAGGTGGTAGAAAACCGCTGTGCAACTCTTCATTGGTTAACATTGGGCCCTATGGGGTACAGTGGGCAATGGTGATGTATGCACCGCCGCGGACATCACCACCATTTTCGATCTGTTCACTCACTTGCTACCTGACCTTCAACAGTAGAGGACCTACACTGCATGTGCTGTTGTCACCTATGTCTGGAACTGACCATGGCTCGTGTGATTGGGGAAAGGGCCCCTGCCTTCACCTCGGCGGAGTTGGAGAGACTGGTGGATGGGGTCCTACCCCAGTACCAAATGCTGTATGGGCCTCCAGACCAACAGGTGAGTACACCGTGAGTACGATGCATGGTGCGTGAATGCATGGAGTGCTGTGTGTGAAGTCCTCATGTTGAGGGTGGGTGGTGGATGGGCCCTGGGCAGCGTGCAGCATGTATGGTTGGCCATGTCTGTGCTAATGGGGATTGGAAGGGGCATGGTGGGCAATTAGGGTAACTGGCAGGAAGTTCGAACTAATACCTTTCCCTGTGTCAATTTCACTGCAGGTCAGCATCCATCAAAAGAAGGGTATAGGGCGTGCCATCGCCAAGGACATGCGGACCCTGGGGGTCTACATCAGGCGGAGCACCCACTGTCAGAACCGGTGGGAGGACCTGAGACGCTGGGCACGGAAGACTGTGGAGGCCCAGCTGGGGATGGCCTCCCAAGGAGGAAGGACTGCTCATCCAACCTTGACCGCCCCTGATGGCCCGCTTATTGGTGGTGGCCTATCAGGAGATGGATGGGCACTTGGGGGCATCACAGCACCCACAAGGGAGTGAGTACAGTGCCCCAATATATAACTTGCGCCTGGTGGGGTGGGATCCAGGTGGGGGGTGTGGGCCCTGTGGGTGCCCCGAGGGCAGGCCTGGCATTGCAGGGTAACTTAATGAAAACACTACAAAATGACACAACAGAGGTTTAGAACAATAGATAATATTTATCTAAACAAAACAAGACCAAAATGACAAAAATCCACAATACACAAGTCAAGTTATCAATTAAAAAGCAAAAAGAGTCTTCATGTAGTTTTAAACACACACTAACGCTGTTAGCATGAAAAGGTACCTTGGGTATGACAAAAATAACCCTGCACGGGCGAGTGTGCATCAAAAAGGGCTTGCGATCCGTCAATTTCACTCACTAGCGAGACCTTGCGTCGTTTTCCCTTTCGTCGGGTCGTGGCGCATCGGTTCTTCTCTCTGCAGGAGAGCGATGCGTCGATCCGGTCAGCACTCTCGGGTCTGGGCAGGCCTTGTTTTGACACGCCCAACGGTGCTTGTATCGGAAATCCAGCCTTAGGATGATCTGAAAACCAGCCTCCGTCAGCGATGCTGCACGTCGTTTCTCGTGCTCCGTGTGTCGATTATTCGGTCGCGTTACAGGTGAGCGCTGATTTTCAGCCGCAAAGACGTTGGAACAGTGATTTCCCAGCTGCAGATCGGAGTCACGTAGATCTTTTCCCCGCAAGGTGTTCCGTGCCTGAATTTCTTCCTCTTAGGCTGCCAGCTTCTCCTTTCAGGGTCTCAAGAACTGGATGGGCACCACAGGGCAGAGTAGGAGTCTCTTCAGAGACTCAAGGTGCTGGCAGAGAGAAGTCTTTGTTGTCCCTGAGACTTCAAACAACAGGAGGAAAGCTCTTAACCGGTCAATGAACTTATCAGGTCGGGGGTGGGGTGTGCGTCAGTCATTGAGTCCCCGGTAGACCACACAGAACCTGAGTTCTGGAGTGGCACCAGGTGCAACAGCCCTTGGGACCAATACCACTGGGCTGGCCCAAGGACTGCTGGAGTGCTCAATAACCCCTAGGGTAAGCATTTTGGATACCTCATCCTTAATGCATGCTCTGATCCTGTCAGTCACCCTGTAAACTTTTTTTTTAATAGGTGTACTGTCCCCAGTTTCCATATAATCTGTGCACAAGTGTGTGACTCCTGGGATCAGGGAAAACAGTGAGGCAAACTGTCTCAGTACGTGGCGACCATCACCTTGCTGCTCCTCAGTCAGGGAGGGAGAGAGGATCACTCCCTCCACTGACCCATCTTTCTCTCCTGCAGACAGGAGGTCAGGAAGAGGCTCACTCTCCTCCTTCACCCCGTCATATGTCGCAAGGAGCATGGACAGTTCAGTCCGCTCAAAGTGAGGTTTGAGGCGGTTGACATGCAGGACTTTTAAAGGATTCCTTGGAGACTGCAAGTCCACGAGGTAGGTGACTTCTCTCTTTCGCTCCACCACCTCAAATGGCCCAGTCCACTTATCTTGGAGTGCCCTAGGCTCCTCTGGTACCATCACCCACATGTTTTGTCCAGGTTGAAACTCGACCAGAGTGGCATTCCGGTCATACCAATTTTTCATGTCCTCCTGGCTTGCTTACAGGTTCTCCTGAGTGAGACTCCTGAAACGGGCAGTCCAGTTTCTCAAAGTCAGCATGTAGCTAAATACACACTGGGGGGGTTTACTAGGAGCTTTCCATAAAGCCTTCTTCACCAGACTCAAAGGTCCCCTCACAGGGTAGCCATAGATGATCTCAAAGGGACTAAACCCAAGTCCCTTTTGAGGCACCTCCCTGTAAGCGAACAGAAAGCATGGCAAGAGGACGTCCCGCTTCCGCCTCAAGGGCTCTGACAGGCCCTGAATCATGCCTTTTAAACTGAGGTTTAATCTCTCAACCAGACCATTACTTTGGGGGTGGTAAGGTGTGGTGAACTTGTAAGCTACCCCACACACTTTCCACAGAGACTTCATATACGTGGATATAAAGTTGGTATCCCTATCAGATACCACTCCCTTGGGGAACCCCATGTGGGTGAAAACCCCCATCAGTGCACAACCCACCACAAGGGAAGTGACTGACCTTAGAGGAATGGCTTCTGGGTACCGGGTGGCATGGTCCACCAAGACCAGGATGAACCTGTTGCCCAAGGCTGTCTTGGGGTCCAGAGGCCCCATAATGTCAATACCTACCCTCTCAAGGGGAGTACTAACCACAGGAAAAGGTTGGAGGGGAGCCTTACATTTCCCCCCACTCTTGCCACTTGCCTGACAAGTCTGACAAGACCTGCAATGTGCATCAGAGTGCCTGCGCATTAGGGGCCAGTAAAAGTGGGTGACAAGCCCTTCAAAGGTCTTGTCCTGTCCCAAATGTCCAGCTAAAGGCACATCATGAGCCAACCCCAGTAGGAAGGCCCTGAAGCACTGGGGTACCACCAGCACACGGGCTGACCCAGGCTCAGGAACCTTAGGCTCACTATACAGGAGGTCATCCTCCCAATAAATCAGGTGTGATCCTGGCTCCTTGCCAGCCGCCTGGTCTGCAGCCTGCTGCCCCAGACCCTCAGACTCCACCTCCTCCCAGACCGAGGGATCTTCTGGGGCCGGTTTCCTGCACCCCTTGCCCTTCCTCTTCTTGGCGGTCCCCTGGGCCACTGTTTTAGGCTGCAGGGGCTCTTGACTACCCTGACGGGCTGCCAATGACCGGGTGGATATGTATACCCACCCATGCAGACCCAACATCTCCAAGTGAGACCTGTGTTCCACCTCCTTCCAAGGGGAATCCTCCAGGTCATTGCCTAGCAAACAATCAACAGGCATGGTTGGACTCACAGCTACCTTCAAGGAACCTGAGACCCCTCACCCCATTCAAAGGGAACCTGCGCCCCTCTGCACAGGCGCTCTGAGTTGTCCACTGCAACTACTTGGTGAAGTGGTGAAGCCTCCACCCTCTGTCTATTGATGGTCACCCACTGTCTGTACTTCTTAGTGTTCTCAGGCACTAGGGTTCTCTGGACCATCTCACTGTACCCTAATGAGACAAGGGTCATCTCAGCTGGTTCCCACCCACCTGAAACCAACTCCACCCCAAGTGCTACACTGGCCAAACCCTGGGACGACGAACTAGTGGGTGTTGGTGTACTTTTGGGGCATTTAGGGTCCCCCCTCACATGACCCAACTGGTCACATGCATATTACTTACGTGGGGCACCACCTGCCACTGGCTTCCCTTTGGAGAACCATGGCTTCTTCTAACTGGGGGGTTGGGAATCCTTACCCTGGGAATCAGTTTGGGGCCCTTTAGAGAACTCCCCCTGTTTACCCTTACCCCCACCTTCTTCAGAGAGGGACCCTGCCCTCCATTGGTGTGGTCTCCCCCATACCTCTTCTGGACCCTGGTGCTCTCCCAGCGGTCCGCTCCCTGTGCAAGCTTCCTGGGATCAGTCTGCTTGCTGTCAATGAGGTACTGGCGCAGCTCTGGAAAACATAAACTGTACAGTGGTCCCAAGCAATCAGATTGTAAAGCCCCTCATACGTAGTTACCTTACTGCCCTTCACCCAACCATCCAGTGACCTGCAATAAGAATCAACACATTCCAACCATGTTTGGGATTCCTTCTTCTTGTAGGTCCTAAACTTATCCTTGTACTGCTCAGGGGTGAGACCATACCATGTGAGTAAGGCATCCTTCATCCTTTATGCTAGAGTAGGTGAGATTCTGAGCATCCCCCAGGGCTGTCAGTGTATCCCTCCCCATTACCTCAAAGTGCTTCCACAGACCCGCCCCCCAATGAGCTTCAGGGACCAGATTCATATGGAGAGCAGACTCATACCCCTTAAACCACAAGAATATGTCATCCTCCCTTTTATAATCATTCACAAGATCTTTAGGAATGTGCACCCTCCTTTCAGGCTGCACTGTGGGATTGCTGCCACCATCTCTGCTAGACTGGCTCCTCTGGTCTAACTCCTTCAAGTTAAGCTCATGAGCCAGCTGCAGCTTCATTTCCTCAATAGGCAACTTTCTCTGCTCCATCTCCCTCTCCATCTTTAAACTGAACCTTTTCAGCTCCAATTGGTATTCCCTCTCTGCCTGCCTGTCCTATAACTCTTCAGGTTTCAGACCCTTGGAGGACACACTGCTACCTGCCCTGGAGACTTTCTCCCTAGACATAACAGGCCCATCCACTACATCATTGTGAATGACTTGTACCCCTTCCTCCTCACCCTGCTCCTCCTCTATGTGCCCCTCAGCTTCTTTGGCTGTCACCCAGGCCCTCAGCGCCTTTTGCAGCTCCTCCTTCTTGGAAGAGGTCTTAATGGGACAGGCCAAATCTCTACAAAACTGCTTCAACTGAGCTACTGTATGGCTCTCCAATTTTTCTAAATCGAAAGCAGCTCCAGCTGATGCATCTCCAGATTGAGACATGATGACGAGTTAAAAGTGTAAAGTTCCAAATGCAGAAAACAAGTTCCCAAATGAAGTTCAAGAAAAGTCAATCAAGCGATCAGCAAAAAAAGAAGTAGAACAAAAAACAGTCCCAAAGAGAAAAAGCAAAATCACACGACAAGTAGTAAGTGGTCTGTTAGACTTTTCATCTTTGGCGTGGTCTCCCTTAACTTTTTGCCTCTGTTCCCCAGGTTGTTGATGTGTGCTGGACTCTGATTTTACTGTTTTTGTTACTCTGGGCACTTTACCACTGCTAACCAGTGCTAAAGTGTGAGTGCTCCTTTACAAAATGTGTATGTAATTGGCTAATCCATGATTGGCATATTTGACTTAATAGTAAGTCCCTAGTAAAGTGCACTAGAGGTGCCAGGGCCTGTAAATCAAATGCTACTAGAGGGCCTGCAGCACTGGTTGTGCCACCCACATAAGTAGCTCTGTAATCATGTCTCAGACCTGCCATTGCAGTGTCTGTGTGTGCAGTTTTAACTGTAAATTCGACTTGGCAAGTGTACCCACTTGCCAGGCCTAAACCTTCCCTTTTCTTACATGTCAGACACCCCTAAGGTAGGCCCTAGGTAGACCCAGGGGCAGGGTGCAGTGTATGGTTAAGGTAGGACATATAGGGGGTCATTATGATCCCCAGCGGTTCAGCCCGCCATGCCGGTGGTGGGTGAAAAGCCTGCCACCGTCCTGGCGGGCTGAACCGCCATATATTGTACACATGGAGGGCTGGCATAGGCGTCCCTCCTCTATTGCCGGGCTGTCTCCAACAGGCAGCCTGACAGTGGAAGGAATCATCATCCGACTGGGCAGCCTTGCTGCCCCTCGGATAATGATCCCTACAGCCACCAGCCTTTCCCTGGCGGGATCCCCTGCCAGGAAAAGGCTGGCGGAAGAGGTGCTCCGGGACCCCCTGGGTGCCCCTGCACTGCCCATGCAATTGGCATGGGCAGTGCAGGGGCCCCTGTGCAGTGCCCCATCGCGCAGGTCACTGCCCTATTTACAGGCAGTGATCTGCACAACGGGTGCAGCTGCACCCGCCGCACAGAGGCATTGACGGCAGCCCCATGTGGAGCCGCCGGCAATGTCCCGGCCAAACAATGTTTCCGCCCGCAGGCCAAGCAGAATGTTCTTGATGCGGCCAGCAGGGTCCCGGGGGGCTGGCGGTCAGTTACATGACCGCCAGCCTGAACACGGTGGTAAACACTGCCGTGTTCATAATGAGGGCCACAGTAAAGTGTTTTATATGTCCTGACAGTGAAATATTGCTAAATTCATTTTCACTGTTTCAAGGCCTGTCCCTCTCATAGGTTAACATGGGGGCTACCTTTAAATCTGATTAAAGTGTAGATTCCCTTTGGAGCGGATGAACATGTGGAGTTTGGGGTCTCTGAGCTCACAATTTAAAAATACATCTTTTAGTAAAGTTGATTTTGAGGTTGTGTGTTTGAAAATGCCACTTTTAGAAAGTGAGCATTTTCTTGCTTATACCATTTCTGTGACTCTGCCTGTGTGTGGATTAGCTGTCTGGGTCAGTGTTGGACTTTTTCCTTATGCAGGGTCATCCCAATCTTTTTGCCTCCTGCCTCCTATTTTTTCTGACCTGTTGCTGTTGGCTTTTGAACTCTGAGCACTTTATCACTGCTAACCAGTGCTAAAGTGCATATGCTCTCTGTGTAAATTGTATGGTTAATTGGTTTATCAATGATTGGCATATTCGATTTACTAGTAAGTCCCTAGTAAAGTGCACTAGAGGTGCTCAGGGCCTGTAAAGCAAATGCTACTAGTGGGCCTGCAGCACTGGTTGTGACACCCACCTAAGTAGCTCTGTAATCATGTCTCAGACCTGCCACTGCAGTGTCTGTGTGTGCAGTTTTAACTGTAAATTCGACTTGGCAAGTGTACCCACTTGCCAGGCCTAAACCTTCCCTTTTCTGACATGTAAGGCATCCCAAAGGTAGGCTCTAGGTAGCCCCAAGGGCAGGGTGCAGTGTTTGGTTAAGGTAGGACATCTAGCAATGTGTTTTACATGCCGTGACAGTGAAATATTGCTAATATTTTCACTGTTGCAAGTTCTATCTCTCTCATAGGTTAATATGGAGGCTACCTTTAAATATGATTAAAGTGTAGATTCTCTTTGGGAGCGGATGGACATGTGGAGTATGGGGTCTCTGAGCTCACAATTTAAAAATACATCTTTTAGAAAAGTTGATTTTAAGATTGTGTGTTTGAAAATGCCATTTTTAGAAAGTGAGCATTTTCTTGCTTGAACCATTTCTGTGACTCTGCCTGTTTGTGGATTCCCTGTCTGGGTCAGTTTGACAGTTGGGCTGGTTGCACCTCTCACTAGATAGTGATACAAAGGGAGCTGGGGTGTAGCCTGCATATCCTGATGAGCCATCTGTGCTAGGAGGGAGGTGAGGAGTGGTCACTCACACCTGAAAGGTCGGTGCCTGCCCTCACACAATGCAGTCTCCAACCCCCTGGTGAGTGTCTGGGGCCTGGCCTTGGCAAGACAGGATTTCACATTCAAGAGAGACTTTGCTCTGAAGTAGGCCTACTTTAATGAGCAATATTAGTATAAGAAGGGCACCCAAAACCACATACTTTAGAACACGTCTGGAAACCAAGAGGAACCTCTGCCTGGAAAAGAGCTGAAGAGCTGAGGAAGAAGAGCCGCCCTGCCTATGACTGTGCTTTGTGGAGCTATCCTGCAGTTGCTGCTTCTGCCAGAGTAAGCGGGCAAAGACTGGACTTTGTATGCCTTCCATCTTGAGAAAAAAATCTCCAAGGACTTGATTTACTGCTTGCCTCCTGTTGTTTGAAGTCTCAGGGACAGCAAAGACTTCTCTCTGCCAGCACCTGGAGTCTCTGGAGAGACTCCTAGTCTGCCATGTGGTGCCCATCCAGTTCCTGTTACCCTGAAAGGAGAAGCTGGCAGCCTGAGAGGAGGAAATCTACGCATAGAGAGCCGTGGGGGGAAAAGATCGACGCAACTCCGATCTGCGGCCAAAGAAACGAGGCGCCGCCAGCTCTGCGGCTGAAAATCGACGCTCGCTGAAAACGTGACCGAAGAATCGACGCACGGAGCAGGAGAAATGACACGCAGCATCGCTAATAGAGGCTGAGAGATCGCAACCCGCGCTGCTTGGTTTTTGGATCAATATGCAGCTGGATTTCCAACACAAACACCACTGGGCATGTAAGAACAATGCAAGGCCTGCCCAGAGTACTGACCGGATCGACTCATCGCTCTCCTGCGGCGAGAAGGAACGACGTGCTTTGACCCAACCAAAGGAGAAACGATGCAAGGTCCCGCTTGTGAGTGGAATCGACACATTGCAAGCCCTTTTTTATGCAAACTTGCCTATGCAGGGTTATTTTTGATGCACTGAAGGTACATTTTCAAGCTAACAGTGTTAGTGTGAGTTTTAAACTACAAAAAGACTCTTTTTGCGTTTTAATTGATATCTTGACTTGTGTATTGTGGATTTTTGTTGTTTTGGTCTTGTTTTGCTCAGATAAATATTTCCTATTTTAATAAACCTGTGTTGTGCCATTTTGTAGTGTTTTCATTAAGTTACTGTGTGTGTTGGTACAAATACTTTACACCTAGCACTCTGAAGTTAAGCCTACTGCTCTGCCAAGCTACCAAGGGGATAAGCAGGGGTTAGCTGAGGGTGATTCTCTTTTAACCCGACAAGAGTGAGGGTCCTTGCTTGAACTGGGGGCAAGCTGACTGTCAACCAATGGTGGTGTTGTTGGCACCATTGACCAAGTGTATCCTTTGTGTCTCCCCCCCTTTTTGTTTTGTCACCCTCTCCTTATGTGCATTAGCATCATCTGGCGGAGGAGCAGAGGCACCGGTGACAGAGGGAGCTGCATCCCACAGGACCCAGAATGCCGAATCCACAGACGGAGAGGGCACCAGTGGGACAGAGGGCGAGGGGAGCACCACAGCAGAGACAAGAGGGGACGGGTCGGACACAGATACCTCCTCCGATGGGAACTCCCTGGCGGTGGCGGACACTTCTGTGCCCACCCCACCTACAGGTACAGCACCACCCCCGTAGCAGCACCACCCTCCCAGCAGCCCCTCAGCGAGTTTCCCGTGCTCGCTCACCCATGAGGGTGGGCATCTCCTTCGCCCCAGGTGCCTCAGGCCCTGCACCAGTTAGCCCTGCAGCCCTGAGTGAGGAGGCTGTTGACCTCCTGCGATCCATCTCTGTTGGGCAGTCAACCATTGTGAATGGCATCCAGGGGGTGGCAGCCCAAATGCAACAGACAAATGCATTCCTGGAGGGCATTCACACTGACATGGTGGCCCAACATAGATCAATCCAGGCTCTGGCCTCCTCTCTGATGGCAGCCATTGTCCCTGTTTCCAGCCTGCCCCCTCCAACTTCCTCTTCCCAATCCCATTCCCCTCAACCCCAACCCATCCCAAGCACACAGTCAGACCAGCATGCACCCAGGACAACTCACAAGAGTGGACATGGCAACACACAAGCACCACACTTCATCCCACAGGCACTCACACAAACACCATGCAGAATCAGACATATCAACATCCACTGCCTTCACTGTGGCCCCCTCCTCCTCCTCGTCCACCTCCCTGCCAGTATTGTCTCCACTCATACCTGCATGCACGACATCCTCATCCACTACCCCCATCACCAGCACACCTAACAGCCTACACCCCTCAGTGGCAGTCACCACCCCCACTTCCATGCACACGTCCCCTGTGTCCTCTCCAACTGTTTCTGTGTCCCCTCCTTCCAAAGTACACAAACGCAAACACTCGGACACCCAACAACCATTCACCTCACAACAGAATCCAGCCCATGCACCTGCACCCAAACACAGCAGACAGACATATCCTACCACCACTCCCTCTTCCTCCAGTCCCAAACCATCTCCCTCTTCCTGCCCAAATGTCCCTAAGAAGCTTTTCCTCTCCAGCATTGACCTCTTCCCTACCCCTCCCCCTGTCCCTCACGTCAGGCCAGGGTGGTCAACACCCATGAAAGCACCTCAGCCACCCAGTCAGGCATAGTAGTATCCCCAACTACTCCAGGTGGGAAAGGATCCCAGCCACCAGCCAGGCAGACGGACAGGGTGCCTGCCCCAAGTGCGTCGAGGAAGGGCAAGCAGTCAGCCCCAGCTGCAGGACAGAAGGGCAAGGAGGCAGCCCCAGTTGCAGGATGGACGACCAAGGAGGCAGCCCCAGCTGCAGTAAGGAAGGGCAAGGAGGCAGCCCAAGCTGCAAGAAGGAGGGGCAAGGGGCCTGCAACAGCAGGCAGGAAGGACCAGGGGCCTGGTGCAGGGACTCAGTCGGAGCCCCCACCACCAACCATGGTGGTGCAGCCATCTGAGGCTACAGGGGAAGAGCTGGAGCCTCCCCCCACCACTGCCAGCACCGCCAGCAGCACCGCTACCAGCACCACTGCCAGCAGCAGCAATCCCAGTGGCCAGCTGTCCGAGGCTGTAGGGGAAGGGCTGGAGCCTCCCCCCGCCTCTGCCAGCACCTCCACCAGCACTGCCACCAGCACCACTGCCAGCAGCAGCAGCCCCAGTGGGCAGCCGTCCAAGGCTACAGGGGAAGGGCTAGAGCCTCCCCCACCACTGCCAGCACCGCCACCAGCACCACTGCCAGCAGCAGCAGCCCCAGTGGGCAGCCGTCCAAGGCTATAGGGGAAGGGCTGGAGCCTCCCCCACCACTGCCAGCACCGCCACCAACACCGCCACAAGCACTGCCACCAGTACCACTGCCAGCAGCAGCAGCCCTAGTGGGCAGCCGTCTGAGGTTGCAGGGGAAGGTCTGGAGCTTCCATCCACCACTACCACCACTGGGCAGCCCTCACCGCCAGTGGACAGTATGTAGTCCTGCGTCCTTGGGCTGTTGTGTGGCCTGGCCCCAGAAAATCTTTTGGGCCTGACACCCAGCTGAGAGACTGTGACCTTGCACTCCCCAAGATCTGCATCACTGGGCACAATGCCCCCTGCAGAACCAGTGGAAGAAGCCATCCCCTCACCCCATCCTCCCAGGATGAAGCTCACTGGGCACAATGGCCCTTCCAGAACCAGTGGAAGAAGCCATCCACTCACCCCATCCTCCCTAGGATGAAGCTCACTGGGCACAATGCCCCCTCCAGAACCAGTGGAAAAGCCATCCACTCACCCCATCGTCCACAGGATGAAGCTCACTGGGCACAATGTCCCCTCCAGAACCAGTGGAGAAGCCATCCACTCACCCCATCCTCCACAGAATGAAGCTCACTGGGCACAATGCCCCCTCCAGAACCAGTGGGCAAGTCACCCGCTTGAGAGACTGTGGCCTTGCACTCCCCAGGACAGCGCACTGGGCATGTTGCCCCCTTCAAAGCCAGTGGGCAAGTCACCCACTTGAGAAACTGTGGCCTTGCACTCCCAGGACAGAGCACAGGGCATGTTGCCCCCTCCAGGACCAGTGGCGTTGTACCATCTTCCAGCTGAGGTGCCCCCCTATTCCCCGTCCCCCTGAGGTGCCTGGCTATTTTTGACCTGATGCCCCTGCAGTGTTCTCTCCGTGTTGTTGCAGGAGTGAGGTGAGGCCTTCGACTATGTGATGTCGCCCTGTGGCCAACGGACATTGAGGACTGGGCAGTGTCCCTACATTTGTAGGTATATATATACTTGTTAATTTGGACGTACGTATTGCTACTATATTTATCTTATTACCCTCACTTTAATCAGTTAATTTTGCCTTTGCATTATTCCTGAGGGTTACGGGGTGAATATGTAATGTTTGTGCATCTGCTTGTGTGTATGGTGTTGGGGGTGGGGTGTTGCGTGTGTGTCTTTTTCCTCCCCTCCCTAGTCTGTGTGCTAGGGGGCAGTACTCACCGTCGTCATCTTCACCGGCGTTGGTATTCGTATTGGAGCAGAAGGTAGAAGATCGTGGGGAACATATGCAACTCAGGCTCCATGGTGGCGTGGTTCTTCCTAGAGTCTCCCAAGGTGAGTCATTTATCTTCTGTGCAGTGTTTCCTCCATGCTTTTGATGTCATTGGTACTGCCCCGGAAAAGGTGGCTGATTGGTGACTCATAATATAGTGGGCGGAACATTGCCTTCTGCCTGCTGTAGGCATTTACCACTGTGGTGCCTGTTGATTTCACCCTGGCGGTCGGTGTGTTAAAGTGGCTGTCTGCCTGAGCGGTTTCCGCCGTGATCATAATTTCATATTTATTACCATTGGCCTGTTGGCGGTATTACTGCCCCTTTATCCCCAACCACCAGGGTTGTAATGAGGGCCTTTGTCTTTTGCAGAGTGTTGTAAAGGGTTAACTATGATATTCAGTCAGAAGATGCAAACCATAAGTCACATGTGAAAGAGAGATATTGATTGGATTTGTAATCGATTAACCTTGAAATCAAAGTTGAAAAGTTTGCCATTAATGGTTCACTTGCTTGAGAGTTGTGCGCCATTGTTCTGTTTGGTTTTTGTGTATTTTAAGTGAGAGGAAATTGAAATTAATACTGACAGATGAATATACAGCGCAAGAAACATACTTAACAGGTATGTTACTATAGTATATTTTAAATTAAAAAACAGGGGCAAGTGTATATTACAAGAGTGAGAGTGAGTAGCATGTTCACAAGCACAGTTAAAAATGCAGTCTCTATTTGTCAGTCAGTTTATACCCTGTCCAAGTAGGGACCCTCATTCTAGTCAGGGAAAGGGAGTCACACTCCCAAGATAACCCCTGCTCACCACTGTGGTAGCTTAGCACAAGCAGTCACGCTTATCTCAGAGGCAGTGTGTTAAGTATTTGTGGACACACACACACTCAGTAACACAGTGAAAGCACCACAAAAAGAACTCCACACCAGTTTAGAAAAATAGCCAATATTTAACTAAGAAAAACAAGGCCAAAATGACAAAAATCCAACATACTCAAGCAAAGATTTGAACTTTTAAATATTAAATCCCAATAAAGTGCTTGGAAACACCATAGCTCCAACATGGGCTATCACAACTTCATTGACAGAGTCATTCAAGGCAGTCCGATGCCAGTCGTGAGGGAGTGCGATGCCGGTCATGGATTCACACGGACCCCAGGTGCAGTACCTTTTGGAAAAAAGGAAAATAATAGTTGTATGGAGTCGGGGAAGTGAGGCATCACTGAGGCTGGTGCAGCATTGGTTCCTTACTGCCACTGGCGAGGTGAGGTGTTGTGCCTTACTGCAGTGCAGAGGAGGTAGCGTGTTGGTTCCTTAAGGTTGCAGGGGAGGTGATGTGGCATCAGTGGCAAGATGTTGGTTCCTTACGTTCCAGCAGTGTCAATGAATCCCGCGGGTCATGATGTGATGGGGTGACCTTTTAGGGTTGCAGTCACACCACAGTGCCACAGGGGCTGCTGCAGAGTCGGGTGTCACAGATGTTGGTGACACAGCACTCAGGACTCACAATGCTGCAGGAATTCAGTGGCTCTGCAGCAGCTTTGGGCCAGCGGCATCAGTTCTGCGGCATCCTTTGTGGTAGTTGCACTCCAGATGGGCCACAGCTTCAGATGCAGGTAGCGGCATGGAGTCAAGCAGCGGCGCTGGTTCTGGAGTTGTCCGGAGTGGATATGCCTGGTTCTTCTGGTTTTCACCAGAACTCCCTTGCAAGGGCCTAGGAAATGGATTTGGCACCATTTGGCAAGTCAGTACTCTCAGCAAGAAAACCCAGGTTCTGGCAGATGAAGTCTTTGATGTCCCTGAGACTTCTTACATTCGGCAAGCTAAGTTCAAGACCTTGAAGAACCTTGGAAAGCAGGATGTAGAAAGCAAGGCCAGTCCTTTACTCCCAGGGTAGATGTAGCAGCAGCAGGCCAGCACAGCAAAGCAACAGGCAGAGAGGCAGGTCCTCTTCAATCATCCAGCTCTTCTCAATGGCAGAATGTCCTCAGTCCAATAGTGTTCTTAAATTGTGTGGTCAGCAGTCCAATATTTATACTCATTTCTGCCTTTGAAGTCGGCAAACTTCAAAGGAAAGTCTTAGTAGTGCAAAAGACCCTGCCTCTCCCTTCCCTGGCCCCAGACACACTTCAAGAGGTTAGAGACTGTATTGTGTCCGGTCTGGCACAGTCCTAGGGAGGTGCAAGTGCCAGCTCCCCCCTCCACTCCAGCCCAGGAAGACCCATTAGGATATGCAGGACATACCTCACCTCCCTGAGTATTACTGTCTAGAGTGAATTCACAAACAGCCCTACTGTCAGTCTGACCCAAACATACATTCAGCAGTCAGACAGAGGCAAAAAATGGTTAAGCAAGAAAATACCTACTTTCTAAAAGTGGCATTTTCAAACTCACAATTTAAAAGCCAACTTCTGCAAAAGATGCATTTTTAAATTGTGAGTTCAGAGGCCCCAGACTCCACATTTCTATCTGCTCCCAATGGGAAATTTCACTTAAAGGATACCTTAAGGCAATCCACATGTTATCCTATAGGAGAGTTAGGCCTTGCAATAGTGAAAACTGAATTTAGCAGTACTTCACTATTGAAAAATGTAAAGCACACTAGTACATGTCCTACCTTTTAAAAACACTGCACCCTGCCATTGGGCTGCCTTGGACCGACCTTGTAGTTAAAGGGAAGGTTTTGGCCTGTCAAGTGGATGCACTAGCCAAGTCCAACTGGCAGTTTAAAACTGCACACAAAGACACTGCTGCAGTGTCAGGTCTGAGACATACATGGCTACTCATGTGGGTGGCACAATCAGTGCTACCAGCCACCTAGTAACATTTGATTTACAGGCCCTGGACACCTCTAGTTCACTTTACTAGCGACTTACTAGTAAATCAAATATGCCAATTATGGAGAAAACAAATCACCAATCCAATTTAGGCCGAGAACACTTTCACTTTAGCACTGGTCAGCAATGGGAAAGTGCCCAGAATCCTAAAGACCGCTAAAAATGGAATTCAGAACTGGATAAAAAAACACAGGAGATCAGAAGGCAAAAAGACAGGGGAACCCCGCAGAAAGAGCCATTTCCAACAAGCACTAAAAAGGAATATAAATAATGTCTATATGCTAAGAATAAATACAGGTATAATAATCAGAAAAGAAAGATTACAGTTCATTCTAATCACAGAACAACCAAAAGTAAGGTAGACTATTGGTAGGCCATAGAGTAGAGTATTTTGTTATCAGAGCATGAAAGATGTTGTTCTAAGTTTAACTGAATCATATGTGGCATTGGAGAGTATTATGCTCACATACGTATTAACTCTGAGATAGTACTAGAGCTCATATTGTTATTATTAGACAGATGGAGCCACTGATATAACACTTAGATACTTACAGGGCTGCCTGTACACTTAAGCAAATTCCAAGATAGTAGTTATGCTTTTATCAGTAATGGAGAAACATGCACACATAGTTTTATACTCTTGTACTCACTTTATTTACTTAAACATCTAGTGGGACACTCATAGACCTACTGATACAGTCAGACAGGTAGTTTTCTAAAACAGTAACCTTAAACATAGTTGTGGTCATCTGCTGGTGACTGAACTTGTGCACTTTCACTGTCAGCTTCAGTACCATTTGAAAGGCTGCTTGAGAATTCTGAAAGTTTGGTTTTTAATACAGTAAATTGAGCACTCAGCTAGTCTTTAGATAAGTAAGTAATAGAGCATGGTACTTTGTGGTTAAAACACTGAGTAAAAGATGCACTTGGAGACTCATATTCTCACTTGTATAAGCAGTCTCCCACTGGTATTCCAACTCATATATCTATTAGGAAATAGATAGAGCCACTGATACACCTATGCAGACTATGAGAAGACTGCTTACAGATTCATACACACACCCAGGGAGCAGTTATGTTTCTAATAGTACTTCAGTCAGATGCACACAC
Source organism: Pleurodeles waltl (assembly GCF_031143425.1). Classification (NCBI taxonomy): domain Eukaryota; kingdom Metazoa; phylum Chordata; class Amphibia; order Caudata; family Salamandridae; genus Pleurodeles; species Pleurodeles waltl. The sequence continues at coordinate 513,021,896 of NC_090450.1, read as the reverse complement.
ACTTACATTTCTACAGATATTAGACATTTGGTGGGACACTGATATAGGTACTGATACATTCAGTCACATAGGTACTGCATACTGACACAACCTACTCACCCATCCACCCAAGTACTGCTTTAAACATGACGCTGGCTTACTACTGTTCAGCTTGAATATGTAGATTTACTGTCAAGAGGACTTACAATTAAAAAGGCTTCTTCTTAATCTTAAACTGTTGTTTTACTTCTGAAAGTTGAGTACTCAGGTACTCAGGCTAATATAGGTAGCCCATACAGTAAGGAGCATTGTACTTAAAAGATAAAAGATGTCCTTTTAACTTTCATTGAGTTAGACATGCACTTGCAGACTTTTATGCTAACTTATATATGCAGTGCCCAGGTCACACTGCAACTCATATAGCTAACAGCAAAAGAATAGAACCACTGACACAGCCAGACTTAGAGTGAGATGCCTGCTTATAAACCCATGCACATACTCAGACAGTAGCTATGTAGCCAGCAGTATCAGAGACAGTTGCACATACACTTACATACTAATGTAGTCACAACCACAGCCAGTTAGGTATTCATAGAGACACTTACAGCCACATTTACAGACCCATAGACTTAGTTAGAGAGCCAGTGATATACTGTCATATTTTCTTAAATGTGTGCTAGCACACTTATAGAGACTAATACACTAACTGAGATATGTACTAAGGTACTGATACAAACTAGTCACCTATTCAGATAGGTCCTTCTTTATACACGGCTTGAGGCTACTACTACAGAGGTTTAGTGTGAAATGTTGCTTGTACCTCGAGTTGCCATTAAAAATCCATTTGTCAAGCTTTAAATTGTACTTTAAGTACAAACAAGTTACCCTTCACTTAGACAATCAGCAACATGCAGCCAATAGACTTCATGCATACACCTAAATACCAGTTATGTATCCAGCAGTATAGGCAGCATTTGCACACACAGTTACATACCCATATACTTAGCATATATACTTAAATATCTAGTGGGATAGTCATAGAGGTAGTGATACACTCATTTAGATACCAAATACTAACACAACCTACCCAGCTATTCACACAAGTACTATTTAAAACATGGCTCAGGAGTAGCACTGTAGACCCTGAGCATGGCCTTCTACTGTCTGCTGAAGGTCCCATTAATAAAAGTGCTTGTCAGTCCTTAAATTGACATTTTAGTGGTTCAAAGTTCACTTGTCAATTAGGCTGTCGGTAGGGCATAGACCTGGGAGCTTTATATTTAAAAGATGAAACCTGTCCTTCTAACTTTCCCTAAGTTAGATATGCAGTTACAGATTGTTAGGTTTACTTATATATGTAGGGGTATAATTATACTTTTTGATGCAAAACTGCACTAATTGAAGCCGGTGCAAAGGGTGGGCTAGCTCTCACCACCCTAGCGTCATTTTCTAATGCAAAACCATCCATACCACATGACTCCTGTCTTAAAAAAGACAGGATTCATGCCCATCACCCCAATGACCAGCACAGGGGACAAGGGTCCCCTGGGCATGGCCGTTGCACCCTGTTCCATGCAGGGGGCCCTGAGTAGGACCACCAATGGAAATTCAAAAAAAAAAATTAAAATACTTACCTATACTTACCCTACTTAACTAGGATGGGGTCCCCCATTCCCTGGTGTCCCTCTGGTGTGGGTGTTCCTGGTGCTTGAGGAGGGCACCTGTGGACTCATTCCATGGTGTTCAACTATGGAATGGGTCCACAGGTCCCCTAACACCTGGTCTGACCCAGGTGTTAAAAAATGGTACAAAGCAAGCTTTGCGCCATTATTTAGCCCCTCCTCCCACCTGTGCGTCATTTTAGTATGGGGGGATAAATATGGGGCTATGGGGTTAGTACCATTTTTTAGATGGGAACGCCTACCTTGCATCTCATTGATGCAAGGTAGGTTGACACATCTAAAAAATGGTGCAAACTCCAATATTGTGACTTTAGACTATCTAGCCTAAAAATATAAATATCGAGTTAGTTTTGCTCCAAATTTGCGACAAAAAAAATGATGCAAATTCAGCACAAATGGAGTATAAATACGCCCCGTAGTGTCTAAATGATGCTGCAACTAAATAGCTAATAACAGAAGGATAAAGGCACTGGCATATAGATAGAGCTAAATGTATTTTTTTATTTCATTTGCAGATATCCACTTGTACTAAAAAAAGAAAAATCAGAATACCTGATAAGACACAAAGAAGACAGATAAGGTGCAGAATGTGGACAGAAAAAAAAGAAAGCTGGTAAGAGCACTAAGGACTTTCTAAAAATAGTATGTCAAAAATTGCAAACTGAAAAAAAAGTCTAATGAAAACAAGAATTGTAAATCAAATGATAAAGAGGAAGGCCAACATGCTGGTAAAAGTAGAAAATGTAATAAGGAGAGTAAGGAATTGAATTGGAGACAAAGACATTTTAAGGAGATTAGAGTTCAAATGTTTCGACTAGAATAATGTACAACTTGCTGAAAAAGATGAAGTAAAGAAAGAGAAGTGCTATAATTAGGCAAAAGCAACTTATTGAGAATATAGTGGACAAAGGGTTTGTTTTGAAAAGGAAACTTTGTATCCTAATATTAAACAGAATGAAGACACTAGCCAAAACAGTAGGCTGCATAAGGAAAAGAACATTGAGGAAGAGGCTAATTAATTAAAGTCATTTTTGTGAAGTTTTTAAAAGTGAATGGATGCACACATCCAGCACAGAACCATTCCTTAATTAAGAGAGCTACCTTCAACAGAACTCATTAGTGCATGCAGTTGGCGCAAGTGGCTATTGCTATGAAGTGAGGGATGGCAGTCCCATTGAAAAAGAATGGTTAGTTCCTTAGTAAGTAGAACAACTGATAGCTGAAGAAGTACAAGGTAGGCGTAAACAAGCTCCTTTGTACAAGTGGAAGTGTAGCAGTATTTGTACTGTCCGTCATGAATCAATTGATAAATTGAAAGCTTTTCAAAGAGAATTTTCATTGAGGAGTCTTAAACAGAAAATTAAGATGCTTCAAGAATTAGATCCATGCAAATTTAGAAAATACACAAACTTACAAGGTAATTTATTTGCATGTCTTTCAAAGAAAATGTGCAAAAGTACTTTTCACCACTTTATAATGTTAGCTGTGCATCATTCAAAAATGCTCAATCTAGTTAGGAGACTTTATTTTGTAAATAGTCCAGCTTCGTCTTTAGGAGATTTAAATAGAGCTCTGTTACATGGCAGTGTGGCAGAAGTTGAGAAAGTTGCAGAAAATATTCAATTTTGTTTCTTTGGGCTTGAAGAAGATAGCCGAAAAAATGAAGAGGAAGTTTTAAGAGCTGTAGGAGAAGTGGGTAGACAGATAAGTACTGACAATTTTACACAGGAGACAGAAAAGTTAAATGCAGTGTGTTCTAGGAAACCTGAATATGCACGCATCTGTTTTCGCTGTACTCATTACAAAAACTAAACTCCGAATGTAGTTGCATTTTCTAAAACTGAAGAAAACAGCAATGATGAGTGGAAGGAATTTGGCGCATACCTATTTATAGAAGAACAGTTTAATTTAGACACAAAAGAAACAAAATATAGGTATTGATATAACAAACTGGAGAGTGATATAAAGCTAGCTAGAGCAATTCATAATAGATTAGAGTTAGTACCAATTCCAGAATAACTTAGGGGGTCATTCTGACCCTGGCGGACGGTCACCGCCAGGGTCACCGACCACGGGAGCACCGCCAACAGGCTGGCGGTGCTCCCTCGAGCATTCTAACCGCGGCGGTTCAGCCGCGGTCAGAAACGGAAAGTCGGCGGTCTCCCGCCGACTTTCCGCTGCTCGGGGGAATCCTCCATGGCGGCGGAGCGCGCTCCGCCGCCATGGGGATTCTGACACCCCCTACCGCCATCCTGTTCCTGGCGGGTCTCCCGCCAGGAACAGGATGGCGGTAGGGGGTGCCGCGGGGCCCCTGGGGGCCCCTGCAGTGACCATGCCAATGGCATGGGCACTGCAGGGGCCCCCGTAAGAGGGCCCGCAAAGTATTTCAGTGTCTGCAAAGCAGACACTGAAATACGTGACGGGTGCAACTGCACCCGTCGCACCTTCCCACTACGCCGGCTCCATTCGGAGCCGGCGTCCTCGTGGGAAGGTAGATTTGCCCTGGGCTGGCGGGCGGCCTTTTGGCGGCCGCCCGCCAGCCCAGGGCAAATCTCAAAATACCCTCAGCGGTCTTGTGACCGCAGAGCGGTATTTTGTCGGGGGAACATTGGCGGGCGGCCTCCGCCGCCCGCCAATGTTAGAATCACCCCCTTAATGTATTAAATGTATATGAATCAATTCTAGAACAAACTGTGCACCCATTTCAAGCAATTATTCAAATGGAGCAAAACACAGTGAAACTGACACTCACAGAACTACAGAAAGGACTTAAAGGAAGAGTTGTATATTTACCTCGAGATTTAAAAAACAACATGTTGATACTCTTGGTGTTGACTTATTATTTTAGTGAATGGAGTAACTAACAAAAGTAAGAAAATCTGGCAAGAATTAGTGGATAAGAATAAAGTAAAAAAGCTACAAAAAATTTGAAAGAAAATAATGTTTTTTACAAACATGTCAATATCACTGGAGAAGTAAGTTGTGTTGATGATGAAGCAGCACAATCAAGTGGACAAATAGAAAAAGTGGATAAGCAGAAATCAGAAGAAGTATATGAACACAACAGTATTCATCCACTTCATTCAAAAGAAGTTGTTGTGGATGCTACTGAACTTTTTTTAATGAAACAAGCTAGAGGAGCTCCAATGAGTGTGAGGGAAAAAATGTTTAGAGGCTCTCTGTTTTCTACAGCTATTTTTCACAGGAGAAGCTGGGCACTGCGATGAGAGACCTATACAAATACCATCACCTGAATATAGGTCAACAAGGCTATATTCAGAAGACCATAGGTTTCGACAACCTATTCCCTACATATTCCATTTGCTATTTGAAAATGGCTTGTCAATACTCTCTTATGCTATAAACCACATTCTTAAGACAGGAGTCAATCTGCAAAATCTTTCTGCAAGGGAGTTTGTGGATCAAATACAAGGTGAAGATGAAAATCTAGAGTACAACTTAATTAATTTAATGGCATGTCTACGTGAGACAAATGAATACTGGTATTGTCGTCATGGATAACTTAAATGTATTCTCCACAACTTAAATCCACCTACTTGGTTTGTAACACTTAGTTGTGCAGAGTATGCATGGGTTGGTTTGCTACAATTTCTCAGAGAAGCACATTCTAATATTAAGGACATACATTGAAGACAGCAGGAGAACTTTGCTCTTTGGATCCTCCTAATGTATGAAGGTATTTCAATCACAAGTTTCAAGAAATAATGGGTTTTATATGCAATAAAACAAATCCTCCTCTTGGAGAAGTCACAGACTTTGTTGGGAGGAAAAAATACAAGGTAAGAGGTGCTTCCCAGATACACATACTCCTATGGATAAAGGATAGAACAAAATTTGGTACTGATACTGATGAGTGTGTACTATCGTTCATAGAACAGTATGTTAATGTGTAGTATTCCAGATGAGAAGAGAAACATAACACTGCAGCAGTAAGTTGTAGGTTTCTGAACTCATAGATGTAGCAAGTATTGCCACCGAAGATACAGATCTAAAGGCAAGCTTTATACAATGTGTTGTTTTGGATTTCCAAGGCCTATCATTTCAAAAGGAATAGTCAACAGCTTTTTATCTGCAGTGAGGCACATATTGACAAGAAAATCACCAAAACATACATACAACCTAAAAAGATCAGAGGCCTCCAAATATATTAACAATTATAGTCCTGTCATCCTAAAATTATGGAATGAAAACATGGATATACAGTCTGTTGCTGACAATTCCATTGCTGTTGCTTGCTATGTCACTTCATACATTTCAAAATCAGAAAAAACAGAGGTGCAGGAAACATGAGAGGAGATTTCTGCAGAAAAATCTGTACGGTTTCAGCTTGAAAATCCTCTCACACAGAGAGATAAGCTCTTATGAGTGTTGTGATAGTTTAAGTTCAGCTAGTTTGTTCTCAAAGTCTAGGGGAATTGGTTGGGTTAGTTTAGGCCTTGCCAACATGTGAGTCTTGAAATATTATCTAGAAATTCAGTACTTAGCAGAGTTTGATCTAGACAGTACCGATGTTGTAAAAACAAATATGTTAGATACTTACTATCCAAGGAAGAGTCCACAGATGGCAAATATGTGTTTTTATGAAATTCTGCAGCAATATACATGCAAAAATAATGTTTCAGAAAACATTGATGAACAAAAATATGGTGTAGCTGGTTGCAACAGTTGTTTGGTTTGGCATCCAAAAGGTAACTTAATAAACCATAAAACACTTACTGGTCAAACTACTGAGAAAAAAAAGAATTGCTACTTAGCACTTCTCTAATTATGTAAACATTGGCATTCTGAAACAGTAACTTTGACAATATGACTCCTATGAAGTCTTGTTCAATGCTATAAAAACAGCATTGAGTGTCCAATATTTGTGAACTATCTAAGAATGTTGAATAAAAAAATTGAACAAAAGGAAATAATTGCTACTGAGATAGCAAAGGACAGCTCACATAGCAGCCAGAGTTCTGCATCACTCAGTCAAAATCCTCTTAGACATCCCATAATCAAAAATGAAGCTGCAATAGCGACGAATGAGGTGGAGACAGCAATGCAACAATCAAGAGAAGAAAATGTTGACTTGGAACAGGTAGTACAATAACTGAACAAAGGGAGAAAGAAATATACATGGAGATTCAAGAAAAAATAGAACATTGATTCCCCTATGAAAAGAATCAATATAAATGTTCAAGTTTTAGGCCAATTCTTTTATATGCAAACAGACAAGCTGGCACTGGGAAAGGTTTTTGACACAAGTTCTCCCCACTTATGTGCATAGAACTACAGATGCTGTTCTATCATGCGTAGCAACAGCCCCTACTGGATTGGCTACACCCAATATCAAAGGAATTACCTTAAATTGTCTACTTATGCTGCCTGTTGAACACAATAACAAACTGGAGTACCAGAAGCTTGTCACAAAGTTTCCAGTGTTTTGAAGAAATTGAAACGTTTAATCATTGATGAGGTGAGCATGGTCTTAAACGTAATGCTCACCTTTGTACATTTAAGAATGCAACAGATATTGAAGACAGATTATGATGTTCTTTTGGTGGAAAACTTGTAAGTGTTTTTGGTGGTTTGTTACAACTTACCCCAGTGAAAGGACAGCCTGTATTCAAAACACTCTTACATGAAGAAACTCGTAATTCTTTAGGAAGTGTTGGAAATGTAAACATTTGGTTGAATTTCCTCTACAAAGAACTAATTAAAAACGTGCGTCAAGCATCTGATATACAATATTGAAATATTCTAAAGGATATCAGAGTAGGAATACTGTAAAAAAAAGAGAAATGTTGCTTGGAAACCTGACTTCTACAGCACATATTTCCTTCAAAAACATCGGCAGCACAGTTGATGTTTGAATTCATTTATCAAGGAAAATCCATTGTGTGGCTAATGCCTACTCTTAAAGAATGTACCTCCTTCAATGAACGTTGACTGCAACCGAAGAAAGAACACATATTGGAACTCACACCAATTGATAAAATAGAATAGCAAGGAGTGACAATACTGTTGAGTGAAAAACTACAATCAAAACTCAACTCTTTAGAAAAGTCTGTTTCCAAAACTGTGGTATTAGAAAAGTGTTTATGTGTTTGTAAGAACTGTAGGTTGATTTTACGGCATAATTTGAATGCTGAAGAAGGATTCGTTAATGGAGCTATGGGTAAAATAATTGATTTCACTTTGTATTTGAGTGTGAGTGTATGGATAAGTGAATGCTTGTGTGTGTTAGTGTATGCATCACTATTTGCCTGGGTATGTCAGTGTATGCATCAGTGTCTATCTGGGTGTGTCAGTGTCGGTATTACTATATAGCTGCATGTATCAGTGTATGCATTAATGTGTCCCTGGGTGGGTCGGTGTGTGTATCAGTGTGTCGCTGGGTGTGTCAGTGTAGGCATCAGTGAGTGCATATGTTTGTCAGTGTATGCATCAGTGTGTGTCTGTGTGACTTAGTGTATGTATTAGTGTTTGACGAGTTATATTGTTTTGTGAATAAGGGCTTCCTGAGTGTGTTAGTGTATGCTTATTTGCATATATAGCTGTATTGACATTACTGTGTTGTATATTCTTATAAATAATAACTATGTGTACTTGGCTATATCTATGAATGGTGTATCAATGAAGAAATATGTAGATACCTACATTACTGCAATAAACAGGTCTGTGCAAAAATTGAATTGAAAGTTCACAATCTGTAATAAAAATGATATTATTAAGTACAACATACAACAAATTTATATTACTGTATAGCAGTCACAAATATTATTGAAGCATGTTACATTCCCTGATCAACTGTTCTCAACTTCAAAAGTTTTGTACTATAAATGAAGTGCATATAGGTACTCATCCTTGAACGGTGGGGGGAAAAACAGTCACATGGACTGTAAAAAAACATATGATGAAGCAAGTTGCTCAAAACCGTGACAGCTTTATGAACTACACTTAGCCCCCAGAAATTAATGAAGGATTCTGGTGCAGAATTCTGCTTCTCTGGGAGGCTATGGCTCTCCTGCTTGCACATGAGGGTTTCTTTCCTGGCAAGAGAAACTCTACTAGTTCTCTTCTTCCTTTTCCAAATCATCATATGGTGGGTGTGGTCTGTGATGCTTACTGACCCTTGGAAAAGGACATGGCCCCATGTGTATGAAATCCGGGATTTGCGATTTCCAAATTGGGAATCTGTAGAAACCGCTATTTGGTCATTGTAAATCAGTATTATGTAACTGCTGATTCCACAAATAGCGATTCCTGCAGATTTGTTTCACAAATAGGAAATTGCAAATTAGGAAATTGCAAAATGAGGAAATCCGAGCTTTCTGGATGATGAATGATGGTGTCAGACCAGGAAGTCTATAATCACAGGGTGTGGCCACAAGCCAGAGGTCTAAGAAGTTACTGCAAACAAACAGTCCCTCTGTATCACTACTGTTAGTTCAAAACACCATCTCAAAAGAAGACCATGGCTGCTGAAGAGGGAAACAAGGACTCAGGTAACAATAAGAGAAAGGTGAAGTTCTTTGAGAGGGAACCTGAGGTCCTGACTGAAGAATGTGTCTCCCACATGGACCAACTCTTTGGGAAGGCCTCTTCACAGTACCTGAGGCACAAAAACACAGACCTGGATCAGCATCCTGGAAAAGATCAACTCCTTAGATGTTTTCCCAGAGGACCATCCCAAAGAGCTGCAAAAGGTGGTATGACCTGGGGTCCTGTACAAAGAAGAAGGTGGCCAGCAGGATGGCAGAGGGATGTGGTACTGGTGGAGGACATTCTCAACACCGCCCAACTCCCATGGAGAGCCTCACAGGGTGGACTCTGGAACCTGAGACTATGTCAGGAGTAGGAGACATTGGCACCTCCAATCCAGCAGGCACCAGCCAGGGTAAGTCATCTTCCCTTTATGTATCATACTTAACATGATGTTAGCATTAATGTTAGCAAATCCACATATCATACGTCACAGCATGAATTACTCCATTGAGGTGTTTGACCAACCCAGGCAATGCATCATGGGAGTTGTAGTACACGTCATGACCAGTCTGTACTGAGTGCTGATGACCACACCAAACATATCTGTACAACACAAACATGATATCCCTGAGACTTCACAACAGGAGGCAAGCTCAGTTCAAGCCCTTGGAGAACCTTGGAAAGCAGAATGTAGTAAGCCAAGTCCAGTCATTTCACTCCCAGGACAGAACAGCAAACAGCAGGCCAGCACAGCAAAGCAACAGGAAGCATGGCAGTTCCTCCTACAGCATCCAGCACTTCTTCCAGGCAGAATGTCATCAGTCCAGAAGTGTTCTGAAGTTGTGGGGTCAGCAGTCCAAGACTTATACTCATTTGTACCTTTGAAGTAGGAAAACTTCAAAGGAAAGTCTTTGTAGTGCACAAGACCCTGCCTATCCCTGTCCTAGCCTCAGACACACCCCAGGCGGTTGGACTCTGCTTAGTGTAAGAACAGACACATCTCTCTCCAGGTGCAAGTGTCAGCTCCTCCCTCCACTCTAGCCCATGAAGACCCATCAAGATATGCATGAAAAACCTCAAAGCCCTTTGTGTGTCTGACTAGAGTGAATTCCAAACAGTCTAACTGACGTGTATTCAGCAGCCAGACACAGAATGGTTAAGCAAGAAAATGCCCACTTCCTAAAAGTGGAATTTTCAAAACTTCCAATCTAAAAAACAACTTAATACATTTTAAATTGTCAGTTCAGAGACCCCAATCTCCAAATCTTTAACTGCTCCCAATGGGAAACCTCCCTTAATAGATATTTCGAGGCAATCCCCATGTTACCTTATGTGAGAGATAGGCCTTGCATTAGTGAAAAACAAATTTAGCAGTAATTCACTATCAGGACATGTAAAGCAAACTAGTACATGTCCTACCTTTTAAATGCACTGCACACTGCCCAAAGGACTGCCTTAGGACTATCTTAGGGGGGCCTTACATGTAGTAAAAGGGGAGGTTCGGGCCTGGGAAGTGGGTACACTTGCCAGGTTGAACTGGCAGTACAAAACTGCACACACAGACATTGCAGTGGCAGGTCTGAGACAGGTTTACAGGGCTACTCATTTGGGTGGCACAGTTAGTGCTGCAGACCCATTAGTAGCATTTGATTTACAGGCCCTGGGCATGCATAGTGCACTTTACTATGGAATTACTAGTAATTCAAATATGCCAATCATGGATAAACCATTCACTAATACAATTTAGACAGAGAACACTACCATTTTAGCACTGGTCGGCAGTGGTAAAGTGCCCAGAGTCATAAGGACAACAAAAACCAGTCAGAAAAATGAGGAGAAAGACAAAAAGTTTGGAGACGACCCTGCAAAAAGAGACATTTCCAACTCCCGTTTCTGAACATGATGTGATTCAGACAGCTTTAGAAAATTCTTTAAGTCGTCCAGTTGATAAACCTTTGGGAACACTATTCCCAAATAATATCTCCCAGACCATCCTTTAGGAAGACGATAATAGGCGTTAAGTCCACAAATATAATATACCCCTGGAATAACTGGGTCTTGTCCATTCAGCATGAACGTCCATTTAGGTTGAAACAAAAACGTATGTTTACATTCACTCGTTCCCACAAAGACTGTGTCATAATATGATTTATGTCTATGTACACAAAATCTCCCCACGTGTAATGTATCTAAAGCTATTTTCCCTTGTGTCTTTATCACGGCAAAAGCATAATTATCTACAGATGTCCTCTTGTGTAATTCCCTTTCCAATTTCTCCTTCACTGCTTTCCTCCTATCGTCAGTGCGATCTAAGAAGCTTATCTCCATCGGTGAAAGCAAGCATGTAAGGTTTTCTCTGTGGGCGTGAGCTGTGTGAAAAGGTGACAATGGCTCAAAGAAACCCCTCATTAATTTTATATAACAATCTCTTGCTACTTTACTCAGGTACTCTATTATAGGGATATATGCAAATGTAACATCCTGATTGGAATAAAAGTAGTGAATATACTCCTGGCCATAAAATCTGGTCATTATTAAACTACATGTAATTCCATACGTAAGAGGCATGCTATGATATGTCACCCCTTCCACTACTGAGGTAGGTATTTGTGTGCACACATAACAATCTTTCGCATCCATTGTCTCAACATACTCACTCAGCAAGTGATAGAAAACATTGGACGAAAGTTCCTTCTTATCATGAAAATGTCTTTCGTCTTGTTCGAGTTTCTTCAAAGGAGTTAGTTCAGTGATAGGTTTAGAAGTAAAAGCATCATTCGTCTCTCTCTCATTCTTTCCATGCATTCCAAGAACTATCGTTTCAATTATTAGTACACATGCAGTTATTAGACCTATACATACGTATTTACAACACTTCATCGTATGACACTGTGTAGTGTAGCCTGTCATGATCTATATAGAATCAGAAAGTTGAAGACACTTTATCAAATCAGATTTGCAGATATATATAAAGCTGAACGAGTTCAATGTTCACACGATTCTTTTTAGCAGCATTAGTCTCTTATCGGTTTAGCAGCTTTGTCTCAAAATCGGTTTCAAAGTCAATCAAGTTAGCAATGTCTTAGCCGGTTCAAAAGTCAATAAGGTTGTTAATGTCTTATTCGGTAATGTTCATGGGATTTCGCTTCTCAAGTGCCAAAGTGAAGTTCTGCTTCTTCGTTCTCAAGACTGAGAGATAGGAATTCATCTGACCAATCGTTAGTGGCTTTGTATGCCCATTTCGGACCAGAATATTTTCTGCTCGGTATTCTTTTCCTTTTCAATTTTGCCTCTCCTTTTGATTCTCTCTCGCTGGTATTTTCTTCCTTAGCCGGGTCTTTCCCTTCAATTGGTGTTGTTATTGCGACAATCACTTCTTTTCTTTTCTCTTTCAACTTTGGCCCTTCACTTTCGTTTAGTATATCCCTAGTTCTTAATTTCACTGGCGATATGCTTTGTCTCCGTTTCGCACCATTTTCACCTGACAGACCTGCAACCGGCTATGGAAGAGGTTGAACGATTTCACTCTGTCCCGCCTCCTTTCCTGTTCCCCCTAGGAGGTCAATCAGGTTTTCCTTTTCTTTTCCTGTATCGTCTGCTTCTGGGAAAGCCCTCCTCTGATCAGGCTCTCCTGATCCTTCACCTGTTGCAGGCTCTTCGTCACCTTCAGGATCTTTGTCACTTTCTGATGTTTCTCCTCCGACCCCCTTAAATGGGTCAGTTGTTTCTTCCTCAGAAAATATCTCTCCTTCTTCTATTTCTGCTTGTTCGCGTCCTGGTTCTCTTTGTTCTGTCTCGGTATCTGGTACTTTCTCGTCAGTCACTGGCGATTTCAGCGCTTCAACTTCCTCTTCTGTGAGGCACGTCACCCTTTTCGTGTGACTGGCGTGGATCCAGTTGGGAACTCCCGCACACTTCACAGCGGTGGTAGTTGTCAGAATCACTTGGAAAGGTCCTTTCCAACTGGGTTCCAAACATAACTTCCTCACGTGCTTCTTTATCACGACCCAGTCACCTGCTTTCAGGGTGTGTCCTGGACCTTGGATCGGTGGCAAGGTGGTCGCCTCCACCTGGTGAGAAAAAGAGCGTACCACATCAGCTAGACCTTTGCAGTAGTCCAACACCATATCATCTGTAATATTCAAAAGAGCATTTGCAGGAACTGCGGGAAGCCTCATGCCTCTGCCCATGAGGATCTCGTGCGCGGACAGTCCAGTCTTCCTATCAGGGGTGTTTCTCATTGACATTAACACTAAGGGCAATGCATCAGGCCATTTCAAGTTTGTTGATGCACATATTTTCGCCATTCTCAATTTCAATGTGCCATTCATTTGCTCCACTAGTCCTGATGCTTCAGGGCGGTAGCTACAATGCAGTTTTTGCTCAATGTTCAGCACTGCACACAGTAATTTTATTATTTTGTTATTGAAGTGACTTCCCCTATCTGATTCTAAGGAGATCGGGAATCTGAAATGTGGTATTAGTTCTCTCAAGAGTAATTTTGCAACTGTGAGACTGTCATTTCTGCGTGTAGGGTATGCCTCAATCCAATGACTAAAAATACACACAATCACCAACACATACTTCAAGCCTGCATGCATAGGCATCTCAATGAAATCCATTTGCATCCTGCTGAATGGCCCTCCTGCTCTTCCAATATGGCTCAAATTTACTACTGTTCCCTTCCCTGCGTTCATTTGTTGGCAAATGACGCAACAATGGCAAACTGCTTCAGCAACTTGACGGAATTTGGGATTAAACCAATCAATTTTGAATAGTCTAACCATGGCATCCCTTCCAAGATGGGCTTGTCCATGGTACAATCTGGCCAACTGCGTCAAAAGACTGTTTGGCAGAACCAATCTCCCTTCACTTGAAACCCACAAATCATCTGGTTTCTTTACACATTGTAATTTGCTCCATGAGAGTTTCTCATCTTCACTAACATCGTTCTGTAAGGATTTTAATTCATCAATCGTATCTACAACCTTTAGAGCAAAAGCTTCACTTGGTTCAAGTTCTGGCTCATTTATCAAGTTCCATTTCTCTCTGAGCAATATACAGTTCAACGCGCAAAACTTTGCGACTTGATCTGCATACCCATTTCCCAAAGAAACATAATCTTGGGATTTTGAATGTGCACTGCATTTTACAACTGCTACTTCTCCTGGTAACTGGATGGCATGTAACAATTCTCTTATTCTTTCACCATTTTTCACTGGTGATCCTGAAGAGGTCATGAAGCCTCTTTGTGAACACAACTGTCCAAAATTATGCACTATTCCAAATCCGTACTGACTGTCAGTGTAAATGGTAACTTTCATTAATGCGGAAAGTTGGCAAGCTCTAGTAAGGGCTACTAGTTCCGCTACCTGTGCAGAGTAACCTCCTTGAAGCCAAGATGCTTCCAGAACACCTGTTATTGTACATACAGCATATCCTGCTTTCAATATTCCTAGTGCATCCCTTAAACATGAACCATCAAAAAAAATAACTTGATCGTTTTCTTCCAATCGGGTGTCTTTGATATCAGGTCTTGGTTTTGTACAACATTCAGTAACCTGAAGACAATCGTGCTCGATGTCTTCAGCGTTCTCAATTTCGACATTTTCACTGGGAAACAAGGTTGCTGGATTCAACGTAGTGCACCTTTTCAGCTGCACATTAGGTGAACCCAAAATTATTGTCTCGTACCTTGTAAGCCTAGCACCGGTCATGTGCTGTGTTCGGGAACGTGTCAAAAGTATCTCGACTGAGTGAGGGACCATGACTGTTAAGGGATGTCCCATCACTATTCCTTCACTCTGATTTAGGCTGATACCAACTGCTGCTACGGCACGCAAGCACCCTGGCAGTGCTGCTGCGACCGGATCCAAAGTAGCTGAAAAATATGCTACTGATCTGTTTACGCCTCCATGGGCTTTGTGTAATCAGGCATACCTAAAGCTGGAGCCCGGCACATGCATTCCTTTAATTCAATAAAAGCATCCATCTCATCTTTTTTCAGCACTATTTCATCCAGCACATCTTTCTGGGTCAGTTTCAGTAAAGGTTTTGCTAGAGTTGAGAAATTAGGAATCCATTGGTGACAATAGCTCACCATTCCCAAAAACTTTCTCACCTCTCTTCTCGTCTTCGGTGGACTCATTTTAAGTACACTTGTTATTCTCTCTTTCATAATTCTTCTCAACCCTTTCTCTATTTGGTGACCCAAATATTTCACTTTCTTCTGGCAGAACTGTAATTTTGAAGGGGACACTTTGTGTCCGTTCCTTCCCAAATTGTTCAATAGGGCAATGGTGTCAGCTGTACAGTCACTTTCTGTCTTGGACGTGATCAGCAAGTCGTCAATATACTGTACCAAGGTTGATTCAAATGGTAATTCCAATGATTCCAAATCTTTCTTTAGAATCTGATTGAAAATTGATGGTGACTCCGAAAACCCTTGAGGAATTCGACACCAACTGTAGACTCTGTCCAAAAATTTTAAACAAAAGAGAAATTGGCTGTCCTCATGAAGGGGCACGGAAAAGAATGCTTGTGACAAGTCGATGACTGAGAACCACTCAGCATCACAGGAAACTTGAAACATTATCACAGCTAGATTTGGTACTACGGGACAACACTTGACTATTATGTCATTTATTTTCCTCAAATCCTGAACAATCCGGACCTTTCCACTCGGTTTTATTAGTCCCATGATTGGTGAATTACATGGACTACTTAACACTTCTTTCAGTACTCCCTGTTTCACAAACTCGTCAATGAGTTGGGCGACTTTCATGAGGGTGTCTTGTGCCATATGGTATTGTGGGGTCTGGGGAAAATTCACATTGGGTTTTACAGTCACTTTCACTGGTTCTACTCCTTTGACCAATCCTACTTCTTTTCCTGTCATATCCCACACTTCCTTTCCAACTGTTTCCTGTAACTCAGCAGGAATATCTGCTTCAGTGAGCATTGGATAAAGAGTAATCAGGGGATACTCTTCTTCGACAGTTTCCACTAGGCCTCCTCCTAAACTGTCCTCTTCTTCCTCATCACTGTTTGTCTGAATTTTAATTCCATCATTTGAACACATAATCGAGCATCCCAATTTACACAATAAATCTCTCCCTAATAGTGATATCGGGCTTGAGTCACACACCACAAATATATGTGACCCTTGATAGTTACCAATTTTGACTTGCACTGGATCCGTGATTGGGTTTGTCAGGTACCTATTTGCTACTCCCACTACTTGAACTGTCCTCCCTGAAAGTGGCAAATTTGGTACTTCAATGCTTCTGACTGTAGAGCGTGTAGCTCCGGTGTCAACCAAGAACGAAACACGGTGACCCATAACTCTTCCTTCCACATACGGACCC
This sequence comes from Pleurodeles waltl, assembly GCF_031143425.1. Classification (NCBI taxonomy): domain Eukaryota; kingdom Metazoa; phylum Chordata; class Amphibia; order Caudata; family Salamandridae; genus Pleurodeles; species Pleurodeles waltl. The sequence continues at coordinate 513,005,377 of NC_090450.1, read as the reverse complement.
TTTTGATCAACTTCCAAGGATGCTGCAAGCATACAGTTTCTCTCCTCATCTGAACTTTCACTCTCCCACACATCGTTTATTCCATTCTCACTGTGTAACGGGAATTGGTGGACTGTGTCATTTTGGTTCATCCCTTGACCTGCGACCTGTTGAGGAAGCATTACTTGTTGCTGATTCATTGGTGCTAAGGGTATTTGCATTTGCTGATTAGGTACCATAGGAAACTGCTGTTGCATTGGCTGCAACTGTGCCATTTGTGCACGGGGCATTTGCACCTGCTGCGGTTGTATGGGTTGTAAACCCTGTTTCTGATTTGCATTATTTTGAAAATTTGGATTTGGACCTCTCAATTTCGATCCTCTCATATTCTGAAATGCATTGACATCATTGTTTTGCTGACCTACACCTTCCTGCACCATCATTGGGCACTCCCGTTTCCAATGCCCGACGATTCCGCACGTGTGACATGGCATCACCTTCTTCATTGCCTGTATACCATTTGGAATCATGACAGTATTTAAATCAGGACCATTATTCACAAAACCTCCTCGGCCTCTGCCTCTCATTTGTGGCTGAAACATAGCATTTCCCTGCTGTTGCTGCTGCGGCAACTGTTGTTGAAAACCTTGTAAACCTTGCAAACCTGTCTGAGCTGCCCTAAGCTGCATCACCATCACCTTTTCTTTCAGCCTTTTCTGCTTCGTCTCAATCTCATCACTACAGTATTTTGCATAGTTCAACACTTCGTCGATTGATTTTGACTGCCAACAAATCAAATGCATTTTAATCATCTGACTGATCTCGGGTCTCAACCCTTCCACAAATCTGAACACAAAATGGAGCATGTCCTTTGCCTCAATCGTTTCCGTGCCACTCTAATTTTAAAACGCTTTCAACAATCTCTCATAGTACGCATGTATTGACTCTTTAACTTCTTGTGCCGTTCTGTCAATCCTCTGCCAATCCACATTTTTCGACGCAACCTTTGTTTTCAAGTGCTCAATCACCTTATGGTATAAACTCATTACCGTAGGCGATGGTGCACCTGTGTCCCTATCTCTTTCTGGTTCACTTGTCGGCCAACCTACAGCCCTCTTACAATCTTCCCACAAATCTGCCGTAACCACAATTTCGAATAAGGTGTTCAGGTCTTCCCAAAGACATTTTGCGAGTTTCACAAATCTATCTGTTTGTTGATACCATTCAATCGGTTTCTCTCTTAATTTAGGGAAATCATCCGTAAAGGATTGAATATCTCACCTGTGCCACGGTACATGTACAAGTTTTCTCCCTGCTGTTTCTCTCATTGGCAACATGGTTATCAGGTCGTCATTCTGTTGTGCTTTTTCATTCCGATCTGAGGGAATTTCTTTCTTTTTGTCCTTTTTCTTAACCTTTCTTAACCCATCTACTTTCCCACTTGTCTAATCATCTCCAGACCTGCTCGCTCTGCAGTACCTCCTTAAGATGTGTTTTCATACCTGCAGATCTCATGTGCTCAAAGTCTTTTGCCTCAAAGTCTGGTCTGTAACTTCTGCTCAGGTGTTTAGTCTTACCTATATCGATCTTGTTCCTATCTGCAATTTCTTGTAACTTCTTATGTATGTTGCTCACTTCTCTTGTAATCCTAGGGCACATGTATCTCAGCTCTTCTTCTGTGTATGATTCTAACCTGTTCAGACCCATCGTTCCCTCTACTAGTTCATCTGCTTCCATGCCCAGTCTTATTTTATTCAGGTATTCTTCTCCCTTCCCGCTGGATGTACTCTGTGGGGAGTTCAAACTGTTGAACCATTGTGTTAGCTGTTGTGCGTTCAGTCCCATCAATGTAGCACTTACATCAACTGCTACTGATGGTTGCGGCAACGTTTCAGTTTTTTAAGTTAGCAGTACTATTAGTGGTGGATTCGACCTTACCACAGTTGACAGAATTGGAATTGGGCTAAATTCTGACAAAGACCCAGATCCATTTGGCAGTGTTCCTACCGGAGCGGCTTGTCCTCCTTCATTCAGCTTCACTCAAAACTAATTTCCGCAATATATCGCGAGCACTAACCAAAAAGAAGAAAACAAATCTGTCGGTTTACTACAGGAAGGGTAATACAATCGCTTCAGAAACCTTAGGGATTTTTCACTAGCCTCGGCAGTTATTCCATCTTTCTCGGTTTCCCACTTTCGCAAGCAAAATTTGACCCGCAAATTTTACTCTCAACTGATCAATGAACTATTCTAGTGCACCTTAGAATTCGTCAAATCTCAAAGTCGAAAATTTTCTTTCACTCCTCAATATTCATACTGACTCGTTGACCACGCCCGGTCAACCTATTAAACCGAACAGATTACAACATCAATCAAGTGTCTCATACACCTTTTCAACATACTCCGGAGTCTCTTGACCTCGCAGGGCCCGTCTCAACATCAACAACCACGTGGACAATTTTTCCTGCTCAAAGCGCTACACACATGTGAAGTTCGACGACTTCCCTACTCTCACACTTTGGAGTAACACTCCTCTAAAATCTTTTAATCGGAGTTTGTTGCCCCCTAAAATCCTCACAAACTTCTAACTTTCAAATTCTAACTTCGTCTATTGTTCGGATGGGGTCCCAAAGGACGTAACCATCAATCTCTGCTACCATCTACTGATAACGCGTCCAGCCCTTATAAATTACCTGTACTGGGACCCAATGGAGGTCGGTGAACCTTTTAGCCGAGTTGGGCTCTCCTCATCCTAGAATAGTCGGATTGCTTAAACCAATAATCAATAACTATTGTAATCGATACCCAATACTCTATTTCTAGGTCAGAATAACACATTAGGAATCAATAACAGTTGGTATTTCGACGCAACATGACCTTTCAGTCATGAATAACCACACCAGTTTATTAAAGTTAATGAGTTTATTTCCCTATATTAACAAAGCTAAAACAATATATATGAGTCTCAAAATCAAATGATATATGTATAAGAACAATACTAGCTGTCCATAACGGCGGAAGAAACGCAATCTACGCAAAATCTGAATTATAATACATTCAGTTACGGCAATGCAAATCACTAATATGAGTAATTGAACTTGACTAATTGCATACATCGGTCAGCATAACAAGATTTCAATTCAACATGGTGCATCAAGTGAATACCTCGACTAACCTCTAATTAGCATTGGCATGTGGGACTTCATGCAAAACGAATTTAGTCAACACAAATTTGGAAAACTTCTAGCTTGGGCCCTATCAAAATAGCAGTTGGTACCTAAAAGGAAAAACACAATGCATAATACAATTATCCTTTCATAATTACCAAATACAATCAGCATACAAGGAAAGTGTTCGTCCTTCAGGTACCGGTCCGATCAGCATGGGGCAGATTTCAAAGGGGCAGAATTAGGGCCAACTTTCCTTGCAGCAGCAAGGAGAATGGGGCAAAGTTACTGCATGGGCAAGACGGGGCAAATTAAAAATTAAAGTCTCTTTCTCTGGAATAGAGAAAAGGGCATCAAGATGTTGTCCAAGATGGCGTCTGGCATTTGGCTTCAAAGATGGCATCAAGGAAATGGCTGACTTCTCTTTGTCCAGTGGGTTTAAGTAGGAAACATTCCAAATTCTTCAGGTTCTTTCATTGGAGGGTTCATAGGGTGGCTTCAATTTGACCAATGAATAGTGTCTTTCTCCTAGTACTCATTTATGCATACATTGTCCTTGGAACCTTAGAACACAAGTTGCAACAAGGTTTGCCAAATATTTCGATATCAGTACTTTTATTGTCCGCACCTGCAGAAACTGACCTTGCATCAGAAGGGATGCAACCGGCCTAGCACGAAACCTTGGAGATAAGTGTATTAGTCATCTCTACTGGAAAAATACAGAATAATGTTCTTTTAAAAGTAAAACCACGCAGTTGAATTTGAGACCAGGTGACTAGGCCAAAGCCTCTACTAAATTTAAGCTAAGCATAAAACAGTTTCAATCAAGAAAATCATAAAACACATTTGCAATTATGACGGATTACTACATTTGTCAATTCTTCATGATTAATTAGGCTTGTTTATAATAATAGCGAACTACCCCGAGGGCACAATTTCCCTCGTTCATTTTTTTCTTTACTAAAATCACACTACATTATATGATTTTGGTTACATGATATACGAATATATGTTGGTCCTTATTTTCTGCGTCATCACAGCTTAAAAACTGCTTCACACAGCTTTGAATCACGGGGGCAGCACTGAGATGGGCAACACAAGCACCCGTAGATTTTGAAGCAAAGCCCAATCTATTAAATGAGCAAGACTTGGCTTTGTGTTAAAAACTTAATTAAAGCATGCACAAAAATGACAAAATATGTTATTTTCTCAACAAAATGATACTTTACACATGCGCAGATGTGTACAACACTTATCCGACGAATGAGGTCCTTCTAAATATGTTGATGCATAAGAATGTGACCTGGAAGGGTTTGCTTGCATTACAATTTGATGCTATGTAGTGCAAACTCATCTCTGCACCATGGTGTGAGGCTGAAGCTGTGCATCGAGGAAAGAGTCCTTGAGTCAGCCCCGAGGATGACACCAGCAGCAGGCCAATATTTGTAGCCGTGATGCAACACTCTATTTTCCTCTCCTTCAATGCAGCACAGGAAATTTGGAAGCTGTGTTGTCTGGAAAATGAGTAAATATATGACTTGATATCCTGCAAATACAGCATTCTGCATCATTGACAGCGTACTTCTGAGAAAAACATTTTTGGCCCCTGCAGTAATGTTGTTTTTGCAAACGAAGCACTGAAATCAGTGCAAGGGCTCCATCAACATCATACCACAATCTTATTTCAGCTTGTTCATCACTTGTGCTCCTTCTGTATGATGCTGCCACCTCACGTTCTCCTAAATGTCAATGCCTTGTACTTCAGCTAATATATACCAAATACTGTATCCTTTTTATCACAATTTACAATGCTGTGGCTCATTCTACATCATATTACGCAATCCTTTGGCCTTTTTACTATCTATTGTCAGTGGTGCTATAATCCAAAAAAATACAGTTTCCAAGAACTTGCAGTGAGTTGATTCCTGCTCTATCCGTCATGTATACCTGTTGGTTGTTCTGCGTTTAAACTCTATTTGCACTACTGGAGTGTAGTATTTGGTCCGCTACTCAGCTCAAAAACCTTAACCATTACCCCTGCTTCTTTTGTTCTCCTCTGATTATGGAAAGTTGTTATTGTTCATCCAAGGGTTTCACATATATAAGTCTTTTGCTTGTTCTGTGCATCCCCATTGCACCTCCTGTTCAAACACGTAGAAACTGACCATATAGGAGGTTCACACTAGGCCTGGGTGAAACGTTAGTTATGCCTGCGCATTCTTGCATAATGTTTTGTATTTGTGTTACGATTGTAGCTCAAACTTCCTGAAATTAAACCATGGCCACAATGTGTAATTTCAAGTGTGATCAGGTTTAAATCCTTTCTTGTGAGCATGAGAATTAAGGCCCGTATTTATACTTTGTTAGCGCCACATTTCTGTCATTTTTTTACCCAAAAGTGATGCAAACCTACAAAATACAATTGTAGGTTTGCGCCGCTTTTGCGTCAAAAAATTACGCAAATGCAGCTCTAAAAAGTATAAATACGGGCCTAAGTGAGAGCGTTAGCAGAAGTTGTTCATAGGAGTTGTGTTTTTGCACTATTTAAAAAAAAAAAACAGTCTTTGCCTCATTTCCACTGCCAGTTATTCTACTCCACTCTGAGGATGGAGCTTAGCAGCTTTTACTTAGAGCACTGATTGCATGTTGCCACTGTTTTTTTTTTTTTTTTAATCTCTTTATTGAATTTTTCAGTGAACAATTCTTACAGTGATTTAATAAACAGTGTTGATTATAATGCAGTTGTGGAGTTCCTTTACCACCTTTTTGCTTCTTATCATCTTGTGATGCTAATTTTTAAATAATTCACAACTTGTATCATTGTTACATTTGGTTAAGGGAGCACTGTAAGAACGATGAAAAAGTTAAAAAGAGGAGAACAAAAGGAAAGAAAAAAGAAAAAACAGATTATGAGAAAGAGAAAGCAAAACGATATCTAATAAGTTGAGGGGGTGGGGAAGATGCTGACGGGGGAGATGATCTATTGGGGGACTTGACGACATCTTTTTGGGTATTTGTTAGAGCGGCGGGACCCGCGGGGGATTTGAGGGTTCGATATAGAAGTCACATGTATTTCCTTTAGGGAAAGGCTGCGGGTACTGGGGGGAGGTTCTGAGTAGGAATGGCTTGTTACTTTTATTTGTTGTCTGCTTTTTACCGGTGATCTAGGGCGGGCGGGTGTCATCTTTTTTGAGTAGCTGTTCTAGGAAGGTGTCCCATATCTCCGCATTTTTAACCACTATCCCTACGTCCCTTAATGTGTTTAATACATGTTTTTCTGCGTTGGCCCAGTGAATTAGGTCTTTAGTCCATCTGTGTATATCTGGGGTGCCAGGGGACTTCCATTGTGTTGCAATGAGTCGTTTAAAGATGATGAACGCTAGGTCTGCGCATCTATGTTTTTGTTTGTCCTTGTTGCGCCTATGGCGTATGCCCAAGATGCAGGATTCGGGTGTGGGATTTAGCAGGAGACCCGACCACTTGGTTGTCTGTTGTGTGACGGTGTGCCATGTGCGAAGTAGTGGTGGGCAGTTCCAGGTCATGTGGTAAAAATCTGCCTCCGTGGTTCCGCATCGAGGACATTCAGAAGTTGCTTGTGGAAACATACGTTTTATGCGAAGTGGGGTTAAATATGTCTGGTGTAGATAATTAAGATGAGTGTATCTGAAGCGGGCATTGCGGGAAATTTCCTGTGTGGTTGTGAGGGCCATGGTCCATTGTTGCTCTGTGAGGGGTGTGTGCAGGGCCTTGTCCCAGTGTGATTTAGCTTGTGTTTGTGTTTTTACGGGATAAGCTTGTAGTATGTGGTATATTCGGGAGATGCTTGATGGCGTGCCAATATCTGCAAGTAGTTCATGTAGTGCGGGTGCTATTGGTGGTTCTGAGTTACCTTGGCCCCATGTTTTTCGTATCAGTCCTTTGAGTGCCCCATATGTGATGAATTCACCTGGTCCTAGATTGTATGTCTCTGCCAGTTTCGTGTATGTTATATATTGCTCGTCTTCATATAGGTCGCCGATCTGTTGTAAGCCTTTGCAGTCCATGTCGCTAGGTTCAGTGTGTCATGTAGTTTATTTATCCCTGGTATGGCTAGTAGGGGAATCTTTGGTGAGTATAGTGGTACACGGGTTCCCTGTGATACATATCGGTTCCAGGTACGTTCGGCAACTGTCATTAGTGCGTTTTTATGATGCGGAATGAGCGTGCCCCCCATAAGCCAGTCTAGTATCTTTGTGCGTCCTAGTTGCATTCTCACTTTGTGTCCCTCTGGATTTGGGGGGTCTTGTAGCCAAGTCGTAATCCAATGCAATTGTGCTGCTGCATAATAAAGCTCGAGGTGAGGTACCCCCATACCCCCCCCTTTCTACTGGGAGGTAAAGCTTAGCTACTGCCACCATTCTGCAATCGTTCGCCCATATCAATTCAATCAACAGTTTGGTTAATTGTACGAAGAGTGTTTTTGGTAGTATTAGTGGTAGTGCTGTAAAGTAATAAAGTAATCGAGGAAGCACTATCATTTTGGCCAGAGCCACTCTTCCCATAGGCGAGAGGGGCAGTGAGCACCAAAAGGGTATAGAGCTTTTAATTGATCTAATGGTTCCATCTAGGTTACCTTCCTTTAAATCTGTGGCGCTATGATAAATATGAACTCCTAAGTATTTAAAAGTTGTGTGTTCCCACTTTAAGTCATTGTCGAATGACGCTTCGACATGTGATTCTGGGGATGGACACATGGGGAATATGCATGAATTGGCCCAGTTGACACGCAGGCCAGATAGGTCTCCAAAAGTATTAAGTAATTGCAATATATGTGGAAGGGACACGGTGTGGTTGCGTAGGTATATTAGTGCATCGTCTGCGTATAATGAAATTATGCGGAATTCTTCACCGTCTGGGATACCCCATTCTGCTGCTTCCTTGCGTAGTCTTGCAGCAAGTGGCTCTATTGCAAGTGCAAACAATAGTGGTGATAATGGACAACCTTGTCGTGTTCCTCTACCCATGTCGAATTTCTCTGAAATGATTGCGCCAGTTTTCATCCGTGCTTTGGGATTAGTGTATATTATGGATATCCAGCGTATAAAGCCTGCGCCAAATCCCATTTTTTGTAGTGTTGTCATCAAGAAAGCCCAGCCCAGAGTGTCAAAGGCTTTTTCTACATCCAGTGAGACCGCCACCCTAGAATGAACTAGTCTTGGAGTCATGGACATGATGCGTAATAAGTTTCTGATATTAATAGACGTATTGCGCCCTGGTATAAAGCCAGATTGGTCTGGGTGTATCAGGGTAGTCATTAGTGGCAGGAGGCGATTGGCTAGGATTTTCCCTAGTATTTTATAATCTGAGTTTAATAGGGATAAGGGTCTATATGAGCGGACGTTTAAAGGGTCTCGTCCTTTTTTATGTAGGACTACAATTGTCGCCTCCCTTTGTGTTTCTGTGAGTTGTCCTTTTTCGTATGCTTCTTGTAGCATTGTTTGGAATGATACGATTATCTGTGGTGTGAAAGTTTGGTAGTATTCGATGGGGAGTCCATCCGTACCTGGGGTCTTATTATATGTCAACTGTTTTAATGCCTGTAGTATCTCTTCTCTTTCGATTGGTCTATCAAGGTTAATAATTTGTTCTGCATGTAATCTCTTCAATGGAGCTTGCTGAAAGAACTTCGCCAGTTGTAACGGGTGTGGGGGGGGGTTCGGTTGCGTACAGTGTGCTATAGTATTGTTTGAATGCCTCATTAATCTCTTGCTGTGTGTTTACCATCGTGCCTGTATCTTGGCGTATAGCGTTTATGGTTGTGACTTTCTGTGTTCCTTTTGCTAGCCACGCTAGTAGCCTGCTAGAACGATCGCCTTCTGCGTGTAGTCGTGCTATATAGTGCCGATAGTCAAATTTGCGCAAGCGGGCCTCGGTTGCGTTCCATTGGTTTTTGAGGTTAGTTAATTTGTTGTTATTGCCTCTGCCCAGGGCTAATTCGCATTCCGTGTTGCGGATTTTCCCTTCAATATCATGTAGCTCTGCACTTAGTTCTCAGCGGACCCCGCCTGCCGTTGCTATGCAAATGCCTCTTATAACTACTTTGTGTCCGTCCCATTCTGTAGCTCATGATGTTGTTGTCTTTGTGTTGATTGCAAAGTAGGTTTCTATTTCTTCTGCTATTTTGGCACGGAAAGGGGGGTCGCGAGGTAGGGTGGGTTGCAGGCACCATGTTGGAATACATGTTGGCTGTCTGCCCCATTTTAATGTTACCAGTAAAGGGCAGTGATCTGATAGGGTTTTGGCCAGGTATGTTGCATTATGTATCATGTGTGCTAACCTATTTGTGCATAATAATAAGTCTATTCTCGTATGGAGTTGATGTACTGGTGAGTAAAAAGAGTATTCTCTATCTATGGGGTGTAATCGTCTCCATGTATCTTGTAATTCTCTGCACTGGACGTCTCTCGTTGGAGGGTGTGATCTGTCTGTTGACAGCTCTATTACGCTATTGAAGTCTCCCCCCCATATAGGGGTGTGGTCGGGTCATACGGAATTTGTGTGGTAATGGTTCGAAGGAATTCTCCTTGTCCTGTGTTGGGTGCGTATAGTCCAATTATTGTTAGTTGTTTCCCGTCCAGCTCTCCGTCCAGGCTAGTATATCTTCCATTATTATCTGTGTGTACATTTTTGACTGTGTATGGTACGCCGGGGGCTATCCATATTAATACACCCTTCGCGTATGTCGAGGTTTTAGTACCATGTATTATTCCCGACCAATTTTTGTCTATTTCACTCAGTTCGTGTGCTGTAGCATGCGTCTCTTGCAAGATAGCAACATGTACTTTGTGTCGTTTAAGGTATGAGTGTATCTTACGTCTTTTGGTCGTGTTGGCTAGTCCCCTAACGTTCCAGGTTACTATATTATATGACGTCATATTGTATGGGTTGCTTGGTGTATTGTGTCACCCATGTCCCGGGTCCCACGCCATCTCGACCAGCCCCCTCAGAGTCTCCCATGTGTTAGGATATTGAGCATCTTGTAGAGGAGAAGGAAAATATAAGAGGAAATAAAACTTACATTGATTAATCTAACTGGGGACTGCGAGGCACAACTGGTGCAACTGTTTACATTAGTTACTTCAAGGTCCATTCGGTAACCCATTGGGTTGGGGGGGCGTTGATGTATTGTGAGTGACTCCGATTTTCAGCCCGTACGGATGTATTTGCGTCCCTTCTTGTGTTCTGTTTTGTGCCTTCTACTTTCTGCATGTTCCTTGCTTGTTTTTCTTTTTTTGTTCTGGGTTTGCTTGTATTTTAAGAGGGTAGGTCCGTGGTATGTTTGCTGTTCTTCTATTGTTTCTTGAGTTCATGAATTCGCATAAAGAGAATCCTGTTGTTTTAGCATGAAAGGTCATCCGCTGAACGTGGAGTAAACGTTGGTCCTGTGGTAAGTGGCGACATGATTAGGCCTTGTTGGCTGTTCACTGAATCGGAGTCCGAGTTGTTCGTGTCTTGGTTGGATCGTGGCTGTATGGATGAGAACCTGTTCGCCACCTTTAAGACTTGAGCTTGCTCCGCCATTACTTGTGATTTCGTTGGACCCGATTCGGTCTTGTGTTTAATTTTTGAGGCGTGGTTGTGGAGTCAGCCACTCTTTTTGTGTTTGGGTCTCGGCTGTAGGGTCTATCAGGCCTTTCACGTGTATCCAAGTCCATGCGTCTTCTGATGTTGGGAATATGTGGGATCTTTCGCCGTCCACCACCCGCAGTTTAGCCGGATACGTCAAGGAGTATGAATAGTTTTTGTCTCTCAGTATTTGCTTTGCTGTATTAAAAGTGTCTCGTTTGCGTTTCACTTCAGCTGTGTAATCTGGGTAGGCCGTGATTTTTGCGTTTTCTGTGTCAATTGGGCCTGATGTGCGGAAGTTCTTTAGTATCTATCCTTATAGTTTAGAAGTCTTGCAATTAGTGGTCTTGGTGGAGCACCCGGACGGGGAGGGCCCCCTGGTACTCGTGTGCACGTTCCACTATTAATAGCGGTGGGGGGTCGTTTGTGAATATGTTTTCTTTGAGCCAGCGCACCAGGAATGCCTCTGCGTTTGGGAGTTCGATCTTCTCCGGAAAACCGAGAAATCTCACATTATTGCGGCGAGAGCGTCCCTCGGCCTCGTCGGGCCACTTATTTAGGCGTAATATTTCAGTTTCCTGGTGTTTGAGCCGGAGCTTCATGTCTGCTATGTCCGGTTGCGCTGTGTTAAGGGTTGTTTCAGCTGTTGCGACCCTTTCTGCTAGTTTCCGATGTTCCATTCGAAGCATGTTGACTTCAGCCACCACAGTGTCTATTTTTCCTTCTAACTAAGTTCTGGTGTCGAGTATTGCTTGGAGTACTTTATCCATTTGCGCGGAGTGAGCAGTTAGAGTCTCTATCACTTTATGTAGAGCGTTTAAGTGGTGTTCTGCGTCCATTTCTGATGCTGATGAGGGTCTAGCTTCAGTTTGTGCTCTTTGTGGTTTCGGTTTCACCATCTTTATATTAATCTTGAGTTCATGCGCATCAGATTATAAGTTTATACGTCTTGTGTACCACGGTACCAACTCACTTCGAAACTGCTATTCCATCCAGGAGCCCTGCTTTTGCAGATGAATCCGCACGTGTAATCAGTGATGTGGCGCTTTATAGGGTTGAATAGGGTCGCGATCCTTGTCTAGTTACCTTTGTGCGTGTTTACAGGAGTCGCTTTATAAGTCGCTTGGTTTCCCTCACGGCCGTGTCCTCCTGCGTCATCCAATTCGCGCACTCCGGCGCCTTCCACATTGGTGGGCTTCTCTGTGCGAGTTTTAAGGTTATTTTTTTTTTTCTCTTCTCTTGTTTTCTCTTTTTCCTTTTGTTTTCCCTACTTTTTGTCCGTTTCACTCTGTGGTACTCTCCCCCTTTACTTGACGCTGTTCATGCCTGTAGGTGCATCATGCTATTTGGTCCGTTACGAGTGCGCTACAGTTATTGAGTCAACGTTTAGTTTTCTGTATTGTATGGCTAACAGGGTGTTTGTTTAATGAGTTGACAAACTGATTTTTAGCGTATTTCACTAGATAAGTTCAGCTGCTGGGTGTAGTGGAGCGGTGCCGCACCCCGGGCTTTGTCTACCCTGCCGGGCTTAATTAAGCTTCAATACCTGTTGCACACGTCTACTGGCGGCATTGTCGCTGATGGATCGTGGCGCGGTCAGCGGCCAGAACCCGGTCCCACGACAACCATTTCTCCAGGCCCTCTGCTCCTCGCTCCTCCGACGGGCCTGTCCGGGTCTGGGTAGGCCAGAGTGCGCCTCTGTCCGCGCCGCCAGGTGTCACCGCCTGTGCCGTCCTAGCGCCCCTCCTTAGCTCCACAAGGAGTCTCAGCGTGGGCGGCAGCGCGGGTCAGAACCCCGGCATGCGTTCCGGGGTCTCGCGCGCCTCACCTCTGCTTCTCACGGCTCCGCCGGTCAGGGTACTCCCCGGCCCAGGTAGGCCCGTGCACAGGTGCCGCCCCGACTCCAGCGTGGGTCATCCGGTTCACGCTTGCTGCGTCTCAGGATTCCATTGTTCGGTTTTTCTTAGTGTGCTATCCTTATCGCACACATATGTGGTAGTTTTCATGTGCAGTGCCTGGGAATTTGATGTTTTATCAAGATCTTTTTACGGGCTTTGGACGTAGCTCACTTTAGAGCGTCCTTTCACGACGCCATCTTGACCACGCTCCCCCATGTTGCCACTGTTAATCAAAACACTGAGGGGCATATTTATACTCTGTTTGCACCAAATTAGCGTAATTTGTTTTACTCTAATTCAGTGCAAAACTAACTCCATATTTATACTTTGGCGCTAGACCTGTCTAGTGCCGAATTTATGGAGTTAAAGTCATTTTTTTAACGTAGAAACCTACCTTGCCTTAATGAGATGCAAGTCAGGCGTTCCCATGCAAAAAATGACTCTATGGCCTTAACGCCATATTTATACTTCCGTGCAAAAATGGTGCACGGGATGGAGGAGGGGTAAAAAAATGGGCCAAAGCTAGCCTTGCCCCATTTTTTACACTGGGTCAGAGCTGCGTTAAGGGATCTGTGGGCCTATTTCCATGGTGGAACATCATGGAATGAGCCCACAAGTGCCCTCCCCAGGCTCCAGGGACACCCACACCAGAGGGGCAGCAGAAGTTGAGGGACCCCATCCCAGGTAAGTAAAGGTAAGTATTTTATTTTATTTTTTAAAGTGCCATAGGGGGGCCTGAAATGGGCCCCCCTACATGGCGCTGGTGCAATGGCCAGGCCCAGGGGACCCTGGTCCCCTGTGCTGGCCATTCGGGTGGTGGGCATGACTCTTGTCTTTTCTAAGACAAGAGCCATATGGTATGGATGGTTTTGTGTCAGAAAATGATTCTAAGCTGGTTGGAGTCCATTTTTTTTACTCTAACCTGCCTAACGTCATTTTTTGGTGCAAAAGCCCTTCTTCCATACCGCCAGCCCCACCCGACTAACGTATTTTTTTTTTACACTAGCCTACCCTTTGCAAAGGCTTGCACCGTTCCATAAATAGGGTGCCCGGGTGGTGCAAAGAAATGGTGCAGGCCAGTGCTAAACTTTTTGGTGTAAAACTGCGTTAGTGCAGTTGTGCCCCAAAAAGTATAAATTGGGGCCTGACTGCGCAGCGCCAGAATCGAATATCACAAGCATTGTATAAAACCAATCCTACTTCCTGGTCAGCCACCCTGACGGTGGTTTTTAACAGTGCTCTGCATCTGGAAACTATTCTTGAATCACAGAAAGGTTCTGTAATTAACCCAATTTTCAAAGGGGGTGACCGCCACCAGCCACAACATCACTGCCTCATCACACCATATACAGAGTCAAAGCATTTTACAAACCTTCCACCTACAGAACTATTGCTTTGAGTAGAAGAAAACAATATCCCTCCTAATCAATCTGGGTTCACACAAGGGGTGGCACTGCATTTCACATCTTATTTCTCTCTGTAATAAAAGGTAAATTAAAGTTAAACAAGCAAGCGACCTATCTTTGTTTTGTGAACGCCAAGACTGCTTTTGACTGCATGCTAGTAATCTCCTCTGACAGAAATTGACATCTCTGAACTCCTCTTAAAACCAATGCAGTTAATATAATCAGACACTTGGGCAAGAATTAGAATAGGGAACAACGCTTTCTTGTCCAGGAAAATATATACCTCACAGGGTGTAAAGCAAGGATGCATTTTGATGCCATTCTTGTTCAATCCTTTTTTCGTAGACCTGTCCTCAGCGCCGGACGATGTTAATTCCCATACCCCCAAAGCTAGGATATTTCAAACCTTCTGTACCCACATGATGTGATTCTCCTTGATCAAACAAAAATCGATCTGCAATGCCTCATTGGCAGATTATCCAATTACACAGTAACCAATGCCATGCCAATAAATCAAAAGAAACCCAAGATCACTGAATCGATTAACAGGTTACAGAAGAGGCATACATGGTAGCTACAAGGACAACAACTGGAATCGGTGAAAACCCACAGATACCTTGGAGTGCTATTTGAGGACAAAGGGTTATTCCACTGCCGTAGGCAGGAGCTACAAGGAAGGGTAATGCACTACTTCTGTCATTTTGAATGCTACAGAGATCCTTGGATGGTCCAAGCTTTCTCCCAATGCTAAAGGTAAAAGCAGCAATTGCAATAAGCGAGGCATTGCAGGTGAAGATGTAACAACCTTAATCTCGATTATTGCGAAACTATTCAGATTGCTTTTTCACCTTCCACCTAAAGCCTCTCCGTCCCAGATAAGACTCGAGTTCGGCCTAGTAAATCAATTAAACACCAGAAAAGGGGCATACATTAAAGTATGAAACGAGTTCAGTCTTTGTCGGCCAATCAACTGCGCAAAGCCCTTTGGCAAGAAGTCCAAACAAGGAAAAATGTATCTAAACTAGGCCATTGATGATCTGTGTGTCCCACCATTATGGGAAATGACCCTTCCACAAGAGTCATTAAAAAAAGCGGTAAATGTCGTAATGAAAAAAAATCTCTGGAGCTAAGGACAAAGAGGCACTATCAGTTACATCTTATGTATGGATTGTTCTAAATGACTAGTATAAAGCCCTTAAACAGCAAACCTACCTGGAGGCAGGGTGGGCCAAGCAACTAAGAGAACACTTTATTAGATAGCGCTTCGGCCATCTTTGCCCTGACTCCGATAGGCAGAAATAGCACAATGCAGACCGTAAACTGGGTAAGGAAAACATTGTTATTTTACTTGCGTTTGACCTGGTTTTATGAAGAAAAGGAGGGTGTTGCTGACAGCACTTTTTAAAAAAAACTGTGGTATTCGAACTTGCAGGCATGCCGTGGTTATGTGCTTTAAGACATCAGGCACCATCTGGAATTGTTATTTACTCATTTTTTGTAGTACGTACCAATAAAACTGAACGACTGTGAAATCATGTTGCCTTAAGCTCACGGATAGCATTTTGAAATACCTTTCTAAACTAAGCTGTAGAATACTATAGTATTGTGAATTTTATGATTTATGCTTTTTTAACATTAAGGGGCATATTTATACTCTGTTTGCACCGAATTAGCGTCATTTTTTTTAACCCAAATACGGTGCAAAACTAACTCCATATTTATACTTTGGTGCTAGACCTGTCTAGCGCCAAATTTATGGAGTTAAAGTCATTTTTGGAATTGGAGACCTACCTTGCCTTAATGAGATGCAAGGTAGGTGTTCCCATGCAAAAAATGACTCTATGGCCTTAACGCCATATTTAGGGGCATATTTATGCTCTGTGGCATATTTATACTCTGTTTGCACCGAATTAGCGTCATTTTTTTTACTCTAATTCGGTGCAAAACTAACACCATATTTAACTTTGGTGCTAGACCCGTCTAGCACCAAGGCCCTGATTTATACTTTTTTTGCGCCTCATTAACGTCATTTTTTGACCAAAAAGTTGCACAAACTTACAAAATATTGGCCCTTATTTATACTTTTAGCTGCAAAACTGCATTCACTCAGTTTTGCACCAAAAAGTTTAGCACCGGCTTGCACCATTTCTGTGCACCAGCTGGGCACCATATTTATGAAATGGTGCAACCCAGTCCAAAGGGTAGGCTAGAGTAAAAAAAAATGACTTTAGTCGGGTGGGGCTGGCAGTATAGAAGAGGATTTAGCACCAAAAAATAACTTTAGGCAGGTTAGATTAAAAAAAATAAATAACTAACCAGATTAGCGTCATTTTATGGTGCTAAACCTACCATGCCACATGACTCCTGCCTTAGAAAAGGCGGAGTCATGCCCACCACCCCAATGGCCAGCACAGAGGACAAGGGCCCCCTGGGCATGGCCATTGCACCCTGTGCCATGTAAGGGGGCCCATTTCAGGGCCCCCTATGGCACTTTCAAAAATAAAATAAAATACTTACCTGTACTTACCTGGGATGGGGTCCCACATCCTCCGCAGTCCCTCTGGTGTAATAGGCCCACAGGTCTCCTAACACCTGCCCTGACCCAGACTTTAAAAAATGGGGCAAAGCAAGCTTTGCCCCATATTTTGACCCCTCCTCCCTCCCTCGCACCATTTTTGCATGGGAGTATAAATATGGCGTTAAGGCCATAGAGTCATTTCTTGCATGGGAAAGCCTACCTTGCATCTCATTAAGGCAAGGTAGGTTTCCACTTCCCAAAAATTACTTTAACTCATAAATTTGGCGCTAGACGGGTCTAGCACCAAAGTATAAATATGGAGTTAGTTTTGCACCGAATTAGAGTAAAAACAAATGATGCTAAATCAGTGCAAACAGAGTATAAATATGCTCCTTAGCACCAAACATGACACTAATCTGGTTAGAATCATTTATTTTGACTCTAACCTGCCTAACATCATTTTTTTTTTTTACGCTAGCCGTTGCAAAACTTTTTGGTGCAAAACTGCGTTAGTGTAGTTTTGCACCAAAAAGTATAAATAAGGCCGTAAGTCTACTAGACCTTTTAATTGTGTGATGTTATATGAAATTCGATGTGGCAGCTTCCAAAGTATTCTATTGTATGCTACACTTTTTTTTTTTAATAACTATGCATAATATATATATTTGCAAATTGACTGCATGTCTTTGCTGAATAGTGCTTTCTTTTAGTACCCAATTCCGACCCAGCAGAGCGGTGGGATAATCATTGTACTGTTATAATTTTCTCAGACCAAGCTACAAAGGAGTGCCAAAGTTCTTCTGCCTCCCACTTACCACGCTCTAAGTTACTTTTACTGACATAGCTGGCTGACGAGACCCATTCTCGCCTCGATGGGGGTTCAGGTAGGACCCACTTTTTGCCAGATTTCTCATCTCATTATCAACATCAAGAGGAAGAGCAAATCCTTTTGACACTTATTCCACTTGTTCAGTGCTGTGTCAATCCCAAATAGTATTAAGAAGTGGCTTACCTTAACTTCAGCACCCAAAATATCTTTCAGTACCCCACTGACCTCGGTCCAGAAAACGGCAAACTCTCTGTGCTGGTGTTTGTTATCTGCTCTTGCAGCATTGCATCTCTTGCATTTTGGAATTTCTTGTGTAAGTTTGGGCAGCCTCAGAGGAGTCTAGCGGGCCCTGTGAAGCATGAAGATGTGATTTTGTTTTAAAAGTGCAGGTTTTATAAAATACTGGCATGCCTTCCAGCTCCACGAATTCCACCTTCTAGCTAGGACCCCAGAGGCTTCCCAACTGGGAAATCTGTATATTGCCATGCTAAAAAAACTTGTCCCAGAAAAATTCATTTATAATTTTGGTGACCCTGGATTTTTTAAACGAGTCATATTGAAGGTCCTCCAGACAGAGTTTAGAATGTGGGTTCTCCTGAGAAAAGCACTGGGATACTTCACTTTTCATACCTGGTTCCTTTTTGGGGCACCCCTGGAACTCCTGACTGGTTAAAGGACAGTCTTAGCTGCCAACTCCAGAACGTCAAATTTAATAATGGAGGGACTTCGGAGAAGGCGAAGCCCTGACTCCCTGACATGCGCTCTAGGCACGAACAGGCGGGAAGTTGCTAAATTGCAATTTTAACAGTTGTGTTCTTGGTGGACAGTGCAGGGACTGGCATAGGGTGGGAACTGGGAACTTGAAGTCCTTTCAGGAGAGAGGGGTAGACCAAAAGAGGATAAGAAAAACATGGGGCATTGTCAGATATAGAGGAAAGACTTGCCAGAGCTCCCGAGTCATAACTGATGGCAAGTATCTCTTAACCTTTTTACAAGACAGTAAAACCTGCACCTATTTTGTTGCTGGGAAGATTGTTTTTGTGAAGGAAGGTACACCTTCCTGCACAAAAACAATCTTTAATGGTCTGGAAAGCATTCTGTCATTCAAAATAGACACAAGGATTGTCATGAGTTTATTTTCGCACCCTGGTTGTGTACACATATTTTAGCTTAGTTTAGGACTGTGGCCTGTGCTCTTTTACAGAGATATATGCTCTAGTTTCATCTATTCATTTTAGTTCAGCCTGATTTCTGTTAGGATGTTTTAATTTTCTGAACACCAACACCGATTGCATTTTGACACTGATTTCATAAACCTGAGGCAGTGCCAAAATCTAACGCCACCCTAAGGGTGGCTTTAGCATGGTGCAACAAGGAGAAATGCTTTAATTTCTTCTTGTTGCACCATAGCGCAAGGATGGCTTTGTTGGTGCTCGGCAGCAAATTTAGCGCCAGTTCAGGTGGAAACACAGGGTGCACCGTATTTTTGTTAATACAGAGCATCCTGCCTTTTGAGAATGACGGAGCGCAGCGCTGCCAAATTTGGCTCAGCATTGCGCTCAATCATTTTCTTGTAAATTAGGCCCTAAGTAGTGAGTGTAGCATGGCACTTCATGATATGTCACAGACTTGAAAATGCCCTTTGAGTGTCCTAGGAGACTATTTATACTGATCTACGCCTGGATGAGCTTAGATGTTGCTTTGCAAGGACATTATTGAAGAACAAAACAACTGAGACTGCCACTTAAGAAATGATGTATAATTGAACCACTTCATTTTTTGTAATCCAAAATATTGGAGTTTTACAAAATGACGAAGTTGTGATACATTGTTCAATTACACCTCTATCCAAATGTGGTCTGTCATCAAAATAGTGAACATGGTAATGGGTACGATTATGGTTAAGTAAAATCGGGTTGCATATAAGTGTTCTCGAACTAATACTATTTTTTGGGACTTTTTTCCCCGACTGCTTTACAATCTACCAACCTTTTCTCTGAGATTCAAAAATATGTGGAAGAAAAACCCCAGATCGCGCACACTTCTTCACAAAACGTGTCCCTAAAAGATATGTACTAGTACTGTGTAAATGTGTAACTGTCTACATTAATTGCCATCGGTTGGTGAAATCTATCACATTTTTTAAAAATGGGTCCGATACCCTTGCATGGGTTTAAGGCATTTTCAAAGCAGTGCCGTTTCCGTGATAACAAATTTCTAGTCTGCCTTTAGTCGACAACGCATCAATCACCTTTTTTGTGATAGTGCTCAAAAAGAATATACAAATCTTCATTCTAAGCACGGTTTCACTAAACTAAACATAACACGAATTCGAGCCTCAGAATAAATATTACGCTGTATTTATTACCTTTCACGTGTACTTGAGAGAAGTCATCCAATTACTTAGGTTTTTTTGTCTCTCAAGGATATTGCATTCATTAACGAGCATCCACATCAGTATTCCCATTGCAGTTTTACTTTTGTTTCAATCTTGCAGCTTTAAAAAAATCCTAATCGACATTGTCAATAGCATAATAAAATTATGGATGGAAGCAATTTGAAGAGGGATGTAGGCCAGTTCATTTACATGCCCAGAATCACTGTGATAATGCTGTGGGCCCAAATTGTCCTTGGGAGGTTAGGGGCTTCGGGCATGCTCAGCAAAAGGGACACATTTGAACTAAGGGCACTGCTCCTGGCCCCAGTGGCCCTTGCTCGTTGTGTGCATGCTGCAAGGTCACACCCCTGTTTCTTCCCCTGCACTGGTGCTAAATTTGCTGCTGAGGCCCAATGAAGCCATCCTTGCGTCACAGTGCAAGGATGGCTGGGGTGCTGGGGAGATTGTTTTTTTGCAGGAAGGTACACCTTCCTGCACAAAAACAATCTTTAATGGTGATTTGCTCTTTCTGCAGCACACATAGAAAGAGCAAGAAACAAGAAGAAAAAAAGCATTTCTCCTCATTGTGCCATGCTAATGCAACTTAGATTTTGCGTTGCCTCAGGTTTAGGAAACCTCGTAAATCTGGGGCAGCGTCAAAAAGCAATTGGTGTTGCAATGGTGTTGCTGTGGAATGCCCACAGCAACACCCATTGCATGCCCCTTCCACGCAAAGTGCTGCATGTGAAGGGGCTGTATTTACAAGGTGACGTAAGCCACAAAAAGTGGCTTAATGCCACCTTCTAAATACTGCGCCGTGCACAGTGCCACCACAGCATCAGTCACAATACCATCACAACTGACCACCACATTCATACAAGTGTGACAATTCAGACTTCAAATATACATTAAAAATTACTAATGCTTGTCACTCAAGCCATTTGTATAGTTTGGGTAGCATTTATTAGTGATTTGTGTGTATATTTAATTATTAAACAACTGTTGTTGTGCTCTTCGCAAAATTAGATAAACAGTGCCACCATTTGGCAGTCTGTTATAAGAGCCGGGGTTGACAATAAAGTGCAGGTACCATGCACAGAAAACGACCTGGTCAAAGTAATCACTGGCTAAGCTCCCCTTTGTTTGTCTTCACTAGTAGTGGGTGTGCTGCACATGTCTGAACTCAGCTAATCCACTAATGAGCTGTAACGAGAATAACAAATATGTCACTAATTGTATTTTACTTATTTAATGATGGATTTAGTGAAGCCCACAAACTATGATCCTTTGTCTGAAAGCTCTCAGTTTCTGACGTGGACAGGTTGGCATAGATAGTCCCCATTTGCTTCACGTTTTTGTTTAAACACAGAAATTTGAAAAGGAAAATATGTTTGTACTGAAGCAATCAGTGTTTAAAATGGGAGTCTTGCTAAACTCCCGGAGTTAGTTCTTTGGTTTGCATACTTTATGCAGTACTTCAGGGTATGATTAGTTTTCATTTGAAGCAGGTACCTGGTTCAGCTCTCTACTGAACTATGGTCTTCTGAAGAATTTTATTGAGAGCAAAGGCGCATATCAAGAGTTTTGTTTTGCTTATTCTAGGTTTTAAATTACATTTTACTGATCCAAAGCTGTGATAGTCGTCCTAAAGTGATGCATGCTTATTTTATCTTCTGTATCATCACAAATGGCAATATTCTAATTACGGTCCTTAAAAACTTTGAGGCTAATTTAGATGTTGTTGGAGATGCAACTCCCTTGAAATGGCAACGGAGTTCCCTCACCACTAGCACAGTGATCTGCTAACCCAATTTAAATGTAGGTGACTACTACTCCATCACCTCAGGACCCAAACTTCCCAAAAGAGTAAGCACCATCGGGAAATTGGTTATACGTCCATCTGCCCAAATAGGATAGGCACACCGATAGCAGTTTTATATTGCCTTTCACTGCCAGGATACCCCTCGTGGTAAGGGGCAGTTAAAAGCAAAAAACACCTCCCCTCGCCATGGGCGACTACTCCCATGGCGAGGAGGGGGGCATTATTGTTTTTATATTTAACAAAAAAAATCTGCTTCAGATTTTATTTTTGAAAATATTAACGAAACCAGTGTGGTGCAAGACTCCATCATGTTGACTGAGCCCTGCACCAAACTGCAAAAAGCATTGACAGGAGCTGCCGATATGGCTGATCCTGCGAATGCTTAAGAAATGAGCACCAGCTTGACAGTCTTTTCTAAATTCAGTACGTGGCATCTCTGCCATGGCGATGGAGTAATTTACTCCCTTGTCCTGGTGAAGAAATGGGTAGCCAGCCAAGATATATATTAGCCTCTTTGTCACAACGCCACCATTTGACTAATTAAACAATGACATCACTATATCATTGTTGCTTGTCACTTGGAGTGCTCCTTGCCTAAAATGAGTTTACCATAATTTACAGATTCAATTTTTCAGAATGCATAGCCAGCATAATCTAAATGGTCATGCAATTTGTCCTGAGGACTCAATCAGGAAGAATATTAAATTCAAATAATTTTTCCTAGTGTATAGTGGTGAAAAGACAAAAGTTGTTCTTAACAGTTGAACGGTCACCGGGAAGGATTCCAGTCCCCAACCATACCCCCATTCACACCTAGGTCTCCAGATACATGAGCAAAGTGATGGAATGACAACTGTTGGTATGCCATCTGACACACCTTCTTATGCTCCTCTTGGGCCCTCATAGACAAGTAAGAGGCAAAAGACTTCCATTAGGGTTGTAGCTCCACTAACAAACTTCTCTATGTCAGCTGAAATTCTGTGCAGACATGCAGGTTGGTGAAATTTCATGTTCATGGTGACAAGTAGTTATCAGACAGCTGAAATGAATGTTTTGCAGCATGGCTTTGGGTGGGGAGAGACAGATAAGTTGCAGAGTGGCAGCATAGGAAATTGGGTCTCTAGATGGCAGAGGTATGCATCCTGTCCAAATAGGGAACACAGTCCTAGTCAGGGTAAGTCAGATACACACCCTAGAGCAGGCAGGCTTAGGAGGCAAAGTGTAAAGTATTAGCACAATACTTAAAATACAGTAGCACAGTAAAGATAGACCACACCAGTTTAGAAAAATAGAGAATATTTATCTGAGTACAACAAGACCAACATGACAAAAATCCAATCAGTAGAAGTTGAGGTATGAATGTTTAACCCCTTCGCTGTCAGGCCTTTCCCCCCTTGGGTGCTGAACCTTTTTTTTGGCTATTTTGGGTAGTTTGCGCTTAGACCCTTATAACTTTTTGTCCACATAAGCTACCCACTCCAAATTTGCGTCCTTTTTTCCAACATCCTAGGGATTCTAGAGGCACCCAGAGTTTGTGGGTTCCCCTGGAGAAGACCATGAAATTAGCCAAAAGAGAGCTAAAATGTTGTTGTTTTTTTTAAAAACTATGGGAAAAAAGTGCTGAAGAGAAAAGCATGTGTTGTTTCCCCTGAAAATGATATCAACAAACGGTTTATGGTGCTAAAATCACCATCTTCCCATTTTTCAGGAACAGGCAGACTTCAATCAGAAAATCACATTTTCAACACAATTTTGGCATTTTACTGGGACATTCCCCATTTTTACTGTTGTTTGTGCTTTCAGCCCCCTTTCAGGTAGGGACAGAAATGGGTGTAAAACCAATGCTGGATCCCAGACAGCTAAACATTTCTGAAAAGTAGACAACATTCTGAATTCAGCAAGGGGGTCATTTGTGGAGCTCCTTCAAGGTTTTCCTACAGCTAAAATAAAAAAATACTGAAATTAAGGTGAAAAAAAGAGCAATTTCTGTCCGCATTTTCTTCTATAACTATTTCCAGATTTGTCACAGTTCTGAAAGGTTTGTAGGTTCATCAAGAACCCTAGGTACCCAGAGCCAATAAATGAGCTGCATCATGCAATGTGTCTTCATTGTGTACCGGGTAAACAGCAATTCATTTGGTGAAATATAAAGAGTGAAAAATAGATATCAAGGAAACCTTTGTATTTCTGAAGTGGGCACAAGCTAAGATGTTGAAAAGCAGTGGTTATTTGCACATCTCTGAATTCCGGTGTCCCCATACTAGCATGTGAATTACAGGGCATTTCTCAAATAGACATTTTTTTTCTACACTGTCTTACTTTTGGAAGGAAAAAATTTAGAGAATGACAAGGGGCAATAACACTTGTTCTTCTATTCTGTGTTCCCTCAAGTCTCCCTAATGCCTGCAACAGGAAACGCAACATGGACACATCACATTTTTACATTGAAATCTGACGTGTTTTTTGGAAAGTGCCTAGCTGTAAATTTCAGCCTCTAACTCAGCCAGCACCTAGGGAAACCTAGCAAACCTGTGCATTTTTGAGAACTAGACACCTAGGAGAATCCAGGATGGGTTGACTTGTGGGGCTTGCACCAGGTTATATTACACAGAATCCTTTGTAAACCTCAAAACTTGGCAATACAAAATCTTTTTCCTCACATTTCGTTGATGGAAAGTTCTGGAACCTGAGAGGAGCCACAAACTTCCTTCCACCCAGAATTTCCTCAAGTCTCCCAATAAAAATGGTACCTCAGTTGTGTGGGTAGGCCTAGTGCCCATGACAGGAAATGCCCCAAAACACAACATGAACACATCACATTTTCCCAAGGAAAACTTTCCTATTTTCTCAAAGTGCCTAGCTGTGGGTTTTACCTTCTAGCTCAGCTGGCACCTAGGACAACCTAGCAAACCTATACATTTTTCAAAACTAGATACCTAGGGGAATTCAGAATGGGGTGACTTGTGGGGCTCTCACTGGGTTCTGGCACCAAGAATCCTTTGCAAACCTCAAAATCTGTCTAAATAGAACACTTTTCCCTCTTTTTGGTGCTGCAAAATTCTGGAATCTGAGAGGAGACACAAACTTCCTTCCGCCCAGCATTCCCCCAAGTCTCCTGCTAAAAATGGTACCTAACTTGTGTTAGTAGGTCTAGTGCGTGCGGCAGGAAATGCCCCAAAGCGCAACATGGACACATCGGATTTTTACTTTGAAAACTGGCATGCTTTTTTGGAAAGTGCCTAGCTGTTAATTTTGGTCTCTAGCTCAACCGGTAACTAAGAAAACCTACCAAGCCTGTACATTTTTGAAAACTAGACACATAGCGGAATCCATGATGGGGTAACTTGTGGTGCTCTTGCCAGGTTCTGTTATACAAAATCCTTTGCAAACCTCAACATTTGGCAAAAAAAGATGTATTCCTCACATTTCGGTGATAGGAAGTTCTGGAATCTGAGACAAGCCATAAATTACCATCCACCCAGCATTTCCCCCAAGACCCCTGATAAAAATGGTACCTCACTGTGTGGGTAGGCCTAGTGCCAATGACAGGAAATGCCCCAAAAGACTACATGGACACATCAAAATTATCAATTACAAAACTACCTGTTTTTGCAGAGGGGGGCACCTGTGTTTTTGGTCCTGGACTCATCCGCCATCTAGGGAAACCTACCAAACCCAGACATTTCTGAAAACTAGACATCAGAGGGAGTCCAGGGAGGTGTGACTTGCATGGATCCCCCAGTGTTTTTTTACCCAGGTTTCGCTAAAAATCAAATTCAAATTTTCCCCACATTTCTGTGTTGGATCACCTCACTGGCACAAATTCCTACCACCCAACATTCCCCTCAGTCCTCCAATAAAAATGATACCTCAGTTGTGTAGGTGGGCCAAGTGTCTGTGACAGGGAAGGGCCAAAAACATGCCTAAATTGGAAGGGAACCAAAGTGGGTCCAAAAGGGCAGTTTGAAATAAAATGTTTTTAGGCTGACAAGTGGGGCAGAAGTTTCATCAGTATAGATGCGACAATGCTGGATGGTAGGAATTTTGTGGATACCTGCAGATTCCAGAAGGTTCCATCACAAAAATGTGGGAAATCTGTGCAATTTCAAGCAAGGTTGGAGGTTTGCAGGGCATTGTGGGTAAGAAAATGGTACGGGGTTCATGTGAAGCACACCACCTTGACTCACCCAGATAATTTGTTTTCAGATGTGTCTAGGTCTTGTAGATTTTTCTAGATGACAGCGTCCCAAAGTCCAAAAAATGCAGCCCTCACCATTCGAAGTGGGATGATTTTGAGAGTTAGCCAAGCTTTCATGCCCAAATGCGTAATCAAAATACAAAATAATCCAATGTCCTCTTGCTTGCCATTGGGATAAGATCTTTTATTATGCATGGGAGGGGGGCTAAAAGACTGTAACCTCCTTCAGTTGGGGTGTGGCCATACCATGCCTCTACAGGTTGGTAGCCATCATCCCATATTTTTTTTAACTCCCTGGCATCTAGTAGGCATTTGCCCCCTGGTGAGTGGATCAGGGGTAATTGCTGCCTCTGCCCACCAGTGGGCAGAACAACTTTGTCCCCATTTATTTGGGGTGGTTATGGCTTAACAACACTCTCTTTTTTTAAAAGAACATTCTTCCCTGTGTCTTGTGGGCTTTCTGCTCCCGTGGGGTAAGATGGCCTTACCAAAATAGTCTGATCTGCTCCCAAGGGAGGAAGAAATGGCCAACAGTAATGCACCCCCATGTGGAGAGACCCTTGCCCGAGGGGCTGCCCCTAAACAAAACACACACCAATCCCTGGTACCTAAGTGGTTTCTCCCCCCCTTGGTTGCAGATGGGCCTAATATAAATAGGCCGATCTGCCCCCAATGGGGGTCTAAATGGCCTAAAATAATTTGTTCCCATGGGGAACGGCCCTTGCCCAAGGGTCGAAGAAAAAAAATTCCTGGTGTCTAGTGGTTTCTGACCCCCTTGGGGGCAGATTGGTCAATAAAAATAGGCCGATTTTCCCCCCAAGGTGGGCAGAAATGGCCTTAGATAAAATTGCCCCCAGTAGAGCGACCCTTGCCTAGGGAGTGTCACTTCCCATCTGTCAATTAAATTTTTTTTTTAGCCCTGTGCCTAGTGGTTTCTGCCTCCCTTGGGGACAGATCGGCCTAATTAAAATAGATAGCTCGGCCCACCAGGGGAGCGACTGTTGTCTAAGGGGTTGCTCCCCTTGATGAAATTGGCATAAAACAAAAAAATACCTGTTCTCTAGTGATTTCTGCCCCCCTTGGGGGCAGATTGGCCTAATAAAAATAGGCTGATCTGCCACAAGGGCAGCAGAAATGGCCAAAAATAATTTGGCCCCCAGTGGAGGGACCCATGCCTAAGGGGCTGCTCACCTCCTGTAAAAAAAAAAAAAAGAGATCCCTGGTGCCTAGAGGTTTCTGCCCCCCTTGGGGGCAGGTGGGCCTAATGAACATAAGCCAATCTTCCCCCAAGGGGAGCGACCCTTAAAAAATGCCCTCCAGCGGTATTGTTTACATTGAAAATCAAAAACTCCCTGGTGTCTAGTGACATTCGTGCAGCACGATCTATATGCGATTGTGATGCGGGAATGCTCAGAAAGACATATCAGGAAAGGAAAAGCCTTTCTTTTCTTTTGATGCCTCTATGACCTGCCCCCTTCCCCCACCCGAGGAAAAACAAATGAGTTTCTCCTTGGATCGTGCTGGAAGCATGTGGGTGACCTCTGATGAGGTCAGCACGTGATTGCACGCTGGCTTGATAAGACATCACTAGGGAGGGTCGGGGTTGGGTATGGTAGCAGAAGCGATTCCCCTTCCATCCCTGCCCAGCGCTCCCCCTGTGGGCCGGGTGCAGAATGTAATGGTTACGTCCTTGGCACAGCAGCACTGTAGCCGAGGACGTAAATGTTACGTCCAGGGCACCAAAGGGGTTTAAGATAAATTGTGAAAACAGTGCTTCGAAGTCAATAGCAGTTAAAAGGTTACTTGAGGTCACAAAGGACAAGTACACAGTCGAAATCCGGGCCAACTTCAATGGAGGGTAGGCCGGCTACAGAACCCACTCAGGGTCTGCTGAAACAGTATCTTTGGAGGAGACATGTGTCGTTGGTGGCGACAAAGAAGCGTCAATATTTCCCTTGCGTTCAGAATGATGCGTCGTCAGGCTTTGGGGAAATGGATTTGATGCGTCATCAGCAGGTTGCACAAACTGTCGTTGTCAGGTTGCGTGGTGGTGAAGCCTCTGTAATCAGGTAGCTGCTGCATCATCAACAGCGATGCATTGATTTGTCTGCCAAGCTCAGGGAGATGTGTCGCTTTTTGAAGTTTGTAGCTGTAGATGTGATGCATGGTTTTCTTGAGGCAGCACATCGATTTTTCTAACACACTTGGGCAATGCATTGCTTTAATGAAGTTTACAGCTGCAGAACCCACTTTTGAGGCCCAGGATTTAAGGGGACACCTCAGGCAAGGGTAGGACTCACAGAGTCCAGCAGTACCAGAAGAGTTGAATGCAGCCTTTGTTGTTCCTGAGACTGCTGAAGAACAGAAGACAAGGCAGCAAGCACTTGGAGATCCTCTGGTCAGCAAGATGTTTCCAGTCCTTGTCCTCAGCAGAACAGAGACCAGCAGGCAGCAGAGCAGCTCAGCAATCTAGAGAAGCAGTCCCTTGGAACAGTCAGTCCTGGCAGAGTGGTAATCATTACAGCAGTTCCCAAGTTCAGTAGTGATCTGATTTCAGGAGGTCAGAGACTCACTACCTATACCCAGAAGTGCCTTTGATGTAAGGGATAACTTCAAAGAATCTTTCTGAAGTTCACAGGCCCCCCTTTTAGCCCAGCCCTGGCTCCAGACTATTAGTGGGGGTGAGAGGGGATGGGTAATCAGCCCCTTTCTGTGGACCCCGGCCACCACCCTCTGAAGTGTAGGTGTGAGCCCTTCCCAACCTTCTTCAAAGAAAGAGTATTCAGATGAATGCAATTGCATTTGAGTATCCTGTGTTGGGGGGGTTTGAAGGGATTGCACAAATATAACTGTTACCCAGTCCAGGCCAGACACGTATTGCAGACAGGTTGTCAGGCATACAGGGCAGACTAATGCCCACTTTCTAAAAGTGCCATTTCAAAATAGTAATAATAAATCTGACTTTACCAACAACAAGGATTTATCATTACCGTTCCAATTATATCAAACATGATGCAGCCACTCCTTTCTGATTACAGCTTGAAAGTATTTTAAGGAATTCCCACTGTTGGCCTATGTGAGGAGCAGGCCTCACAGTAATAAAAAATTACTTTGGGAGTTTTTCTTCACCAGGACATGTAGAACTTAAAAGTATATGTCCTGCCTTTTACTTACGTGCACCCCACCCTATGGGCTATCTAGAGCCTACCTTAGGGGTGATATAAGGCTCTGCAGTGGCAGGCCTTAGACATGTTTACAGGAGTACTTAAGTGGGTGACACAATCAAGTGATGCAGGCCCAATAGTAGCATTCAATTTACAGGTCCTGAGTATATGGTATACCATTGTACAAAAGCCTTCTAAGTCAATTCAATATGTCAATAGGGGATGCACCAATGTTACTAGGTTTAGGAGAGACGCACATGCACATTATCACTAGTTAGCAGTGTTAAAGTGCTCAGAGGCCCAAGGCCTCTCGAAAAGATACAGCAACAAAACAGGATGTAAAAGGTAAAAAGTCTGCTGTACGACCACCCTAAGGATGCCAGGTCTAATAGGCAGGATAGAGGGTCTTTCTGTTGTTTCTTATTTTGGTGGAAGAGTGGTGGATAATATTAAGGGTAGTTGGGAATGATGGCAGAATTTCGGGTGTTTCTGTTCATAATGGGAGCCATTGCTGAGGGTGATGAGAATGGTAGCAAGAAATTCAACATGACTTTTAGGCAAAACAAAGGCATGGGAAAAATACTATGGGGCTGGTTTACAGTTTGGCAGGCAGGACACACCTTCACAAGTGTGGTGAAGTACACTGTGTGACTAACTGATGGTCCACTAGCCATTTTTGGGTTGGGAAAACCACCAAATGCTGTCAACTGGAAGCTACCTCTGATGGCTAAATAGAGTAAGGGGTGTCTGAGTAAAGTCATCACATGCCTATGTAATCTAGAATGGATGGTCTGATTACAATTTCCTGTCAGCCACTGCCAAGATTGCCCTGGAGGTGAGGGACAGAAAACAATAATGACCCCTCTCACCCTGGTAGTAAACTGCAAGAGTGTGGGGTAAATTTGGTAGTTTTATTTTTATGAAAAAAACCAGACTTTGGAAGTTTGTTGTTGAAAAACAAAACAGGGCAAAAGTTTGGTGGACAGTTGAAAGAATCAACAGCAACTATACACAAAACATTTTGTGCCTTGATGTGCAGAGATGACTGCTGGGCTGGTGGTCATCTCTATATAGGGTAAACTACTGTATAAGGGGGAATCATTAAGTCCTTGCTAATCCTAATGGACAGCACTGCAGGGGTAAACCAAGACAGATGTCTTATACCTAAGATCTATCAATTTTGACCACAACGGAGATGATCCTACTCATGAAAGATAAGATTCATGTCACAGTGCACTCAGCTATTATATATATAAGGCACTTGTTTTATCGGACTAGTAATTGAACACAAAAAGTTTATATTATATGTTGTTATTTAATATAATTTCACTACACCTTATTATTTAACCTGATCTCATGGATTTAAGCGCAAACAGCTAGTGTTGCTCTTTTCCAAAATAGATGTATGATGATTTCTGTTTGGTCTTTGGGCTGTGAAGTCTCCAAAACTAATCAGCCAATGTGGTCTATATTATGAACACTTTTCGTGCAATATGAAACAAATCTTTTAAAAAGCAAGGACATGACAACAAATATACAACATTGCTTGATTCACAATTATTATGTTGTCTAAGTTCCCATGTTATAATTGGTCTTGGTTAAATCTCTGTTCTGGTATTATTGATTTAGTATGCATTATACTTAGCTAAATGGTAATGGAGGTTCATACCTGCTATGTACACCTTGATGCTGTTTTAGACCTGGCATACTTGGTGTAGTCTCCCCTGTTTTTTTTTGCCTCTGTTTCCTGTGTTTTGACTGCATGCTGGACTTTGTTTTTGGTACTCTGGGCACTTTACCACTGCTGACCGGTGCTAAAGTGCAAGTGCTCCCTGTGTAAATTGCATGTGTAGTTGACTTTTCCATGATTGGCATATTTAATTTACTAGTAGGTCCCTAGTAAAGTGTACTAGAGTTGCCCAGGGCCTGTAAATCAAATGCTACTAGAGGGCCTGTAGCACTGATTGTGCCACCCACATGAGCATACCTGTAAATATGGATCAGACCTACCACTGCGGTGTGCAGTTTTAACCTGCCAATTTGATCTGGCAAATGTACCCACTTGCCAGGCCCAAACCTTCCATTTTCATACATGTAAGGCACCCCTAAGATATGCCCTGGGTAGCCCCATGGGCAGGGTGTAATGTATGTTAAAGATGGGACATGTACTTATGTGTTTTACATGTCCTAACATAGAAATACTGCCAAATTCAGTTTTCACTGTTGTAAGGCCTATCTCTCTCATATGTAAACATGAGGACTGTCTATAAACAACTTTTAAGTGCAATTACCCTTTGGAAGCAGATAGAAATGTAGAGTTTGGGGTCTCTGAACTCATAATTTAAAAATACATCTTTTGGTAAAGTTGGCTTTTAAATTGTCAATTTGAAAATTGCATTTTTAGAAAGTGGGCATTTTCTTGCTTAAACCATTCTGTGACTGTGTCTGCTTCTGTATTCTCAGTCTGGGTCAGAACGGCAATTGGGCTGTTTGTGAAGCTCCACTAGACAGTGACACAAAGGGAGCTGTGGTGTATCCAGCATATCCTGATGGGTTATCTGGGATAAAGTAGAGGGGGGAGCTCAGACTTACACCTGAATGGGCTGTGCCTACCCTCACACAATACAGTCTCCAACCCCCTGATGTGTGTCTGGGGCCAGACCTGGCCAAAGTAGGACCTTGTGAACAAACACTTTCCTTTGAAGTTTGCCTACTTCATAGGCAGAAAGGGGTATATGTAGTGGACCCAAAAACCCATATTTCTAGATTACTTCCGGATTCAGGAGGAACCTCTGCCAAGGGAAAGATCTGAACAGCTGGTAGAGGAGTACTGCCTCTTTGCCTGTGACTGTGCTTTGCTGGGTTGGCCTGCAGTTGCTGCTTCTGCCTGAAAGAGGACAAGGACTGAACTTTGTGTGTATATTCCTGTTTGTGAAGTGTCTCCAAGGGCTTGGACTGAGATTGCCTCCTGTTTTGAAGTCTCAGTGCCATCAAAGACTTCGTCTGTCAGCATCTGGACTCTCTGCTGAGACTCCTGAGACACAGGAAGCTATGCAGGAAAAACAGTCAATGCAACACCTGCAACAAGGCTGTAAAAATGACACACCACCGACCTTGTGGTTAAAATTGACTCACCACCAGCATCCTGGCAGGGAAATCGACACATCACCTGCATTGCGGCTGGAGAAATGGTGCAACACCCGCTCGCGGCTGCTGAAAATGACGCAAACCCCACGCAGCATGGTTTTCCTTCACAGTGCGGATGGATTTCTCAAGCATCATCGCTGGGCATCAAAATCAACGTGAACTTGCGTGGATCTGAAGTGCCCTGTTTGCAATTGAAGCCTAGCTCTCTTGCGGGAGAGAAAAACAATGCATTGCCAACCTGACCAGAGAAGAAACAAAGCACGACATCACTTGTTAATAAGGAATTGAGGCACCGCTGACTTTTCCGATGCACGCTTGCCCATGCGGCTTTATTTTTTAAGCAAACCAGGTACTTTGTGTAACAACAACATGTCCATTGTTTTCTATCCAGTAAGATTCCATTATTTTAGAAATTCATAACTTTACTGAAGCTTTGACCACCAAAGGGGAAATGCAGGTTTAGCAATAGAGGACCCCCTCCAAATGAAGCCAACAAGGTGATTAGGATACTCAGCTGGAATGCGGCTGGCCTCCCCACCCTTATTGCTGGCCCCAATATTGAATGCATTTTAAGTAATGCAGATATTTTATGCCTACAGGAAACTTGGACGCCGGAGACCAACCCATATCAGGCTTCTTAACTACACAATCCCCTGCACAAAAGAGAAACCTGTTTGGAAGATACATGGGTGGTCTTTCAGCATACATCAAGCTAGACTTAGCAGTGAAGTTGGTGTCTTGGGAGAAATCAACCTGTGGCATGCATGTGATAACCATACACGGTCTAGCTCTTTCCCAAAAAATTACACCAATATCCATCATAAATTTGTACATAAATCCTAAGCAGGATAGCAAGAAGGCAAGGGTAAAATCTATCCTGAAACTAGTAAAGGAGTTTTTAAATGAGTACCCAGACCACGAATATCTAATTGCAGGAGATTTTAACACTTAGCACCTTGGTCAGGAGGAAGGCCTCCCCGGAGATGAAATAAGATTAACTCTAGAAACATTTTTCAAGGAATATGACCTGAGAACCTCTAACTGCAGTAATACAGTAGCAGGCTCTCTGAGCCCTACGTTTAGAAAGATGTCCACATTGGACTACATCTTCTTAAGCCCAGCCTTACTACACAGATGTGTATGCCATCAGTTGATAGGTAGATCAGAGAGTGATCACAATCCCATAGAAATAGAGATTGCCCTCCAAGCACTGAGACTCCTGCCCTAGAAAAGCAGTGGGCTGCAACTATCAACCAAGCTATGCCCCCTGACAAAAAAGATCAATTGGAGCTTGCCATGCAAGAGGAAATGCGATCTATGGAAGCAGGTCAATGGCCCATTAAACCTGGGAAGTGGGACAGGCAGGGTTAGTGACCAGTGGGCAAATACGATTAGGAATTTACATGAGTCACTGAGCAGCTCTACGCACCAAGGGATTGCAGGAAGCAAAAGACAAAAAACAGCCAGGTTCACAACAGCTAGGCAATACAGACAGTGTAAGTGTAAATGTAGGTGGGCAGAAGCATACTGCAGAAGGAATAAATCCCCTGAAACTGAAGCTCTTAGGAGGTTGGTGAGGAAAGATTCCAAAAAAACAATATGGAAGATGAAACAAAAGGAGATTGAAGGATGCTGGATCCACCTACATGGATTATCACCACCAAGCAAAAGTAAAGAATTTTTGGACTATATCAACTCTCTACTCCATGGAACACCAAGTAAGAATAATGTGATATCAGCCAAGTATCCCACGTAGGCAATCTCTACGCGGACGCAGAACACTCCACACTCCACAGCCCTGAGAACCACAGGGTGGCTACGCGATCTGGATGACCCTGTAGATTAGGCACTAGAGACCACCACTAAATCAGTGAAAACAGTAATCTGCAACATCAGGAGAGCTGGAACCCCGGGACCAAATGGCCTCCGAGGGTGCATACTGACAGATGACCAAGATTATTGGCTAAACCCTTGAGCACCCTCTTCAATTACTGCTTACATTATTCTGTGGTCCTAGAGGCATGGAAAGGCTCAATATTGCACCCAATCCACAAAAAAGGAGACTTCAATCTTTGGGAAAACTATAGGCTAATATCCCTTCTGGATGTAGGCGGCAAAGCCTATGCAAGGGTGTTGTTACAAGAGCTGGAAAAATGGAACACAGAGAACAAGATTATAACAGTTTACCAAACCGGCTTCAGACCTGGCTCTTCCACCTTAGACAACGTGCTAGCCATCTCGTACCTAGGTCAGAAAGCACTGAAACCATCGGCCCAGCTGCTGTATGCTTGCTTTACAGAGTATAGCACAGCCTTTAATGGAGTGGTGCGTCATATCCTTCTGGAGGAAGTGAGCGGCATAGGGGATACCACGTAAACTGCTTGCTTGCATAATTACACCATACTCTGAAGCCTAGGTGAGAATCAAGATCACAAACTCACAAGTGACCAGGAAAATTCATACTGATAAAGGTTTAAAACAGGGCTGTGTCATTGCGCCCACCCTTTTCAACCTGTACACGGCAGACTTGGGAGCTGAGAGGAAACACACTCCCCCCAAAACTGGGGAAGACAGCGCTCCCTATAATACAATATGCAGATGACTTGGTGCTTCTTGCTCAGACCAGAATAGGTTTGAAAAGGGGTTTGGAAATATTACACCGATACAATGAAAATAATGATTTAAGGGTGAATGTGGCAAAAACCAATGTGGTGGTCTTTGGTCATCAGGCCAAAAAACATCAAAGAGAGTGGAAGCTTGGCCTACTAACAATTCAAATAGAAGTTAAATATCACTACCTCAGAGTCTGGTTATGAAATACAGGTAAACATCATTTCAGATAGCGGCAATAAGAATCAAGGTGGAAAGGGCTACCTATGCCTTAACAAAACTCCACCTTCGGCTATGGTCACCATCACCTCAGGCAATCGGGAGGGTCATTAAAGTAAAACTACTCTTGGCTATCACGTACGGACATTTGGCATTCCCTGGTGGGATAACTGCACCTTTAGAGAAGTGCCAGATGAGAGCCTATAAAAAGGATATTTCAGATCCCTATTTTAACCAGACATGCAGGTCTTCGTTTAGAGTTTAATATAACAAAAAGTTGACACCCTGTGTAAAATGGATATAATCAAGCTCTTTCATGGTGTCTGCAGGGCCAACCAGGAATAGCCTGAGGGGTTCCCTGAATATAATCTTTAAGGATAACGCAAGCAGTTGGGCCATCAATCTCAGGCAATGCTGAGGAGTATTTCAACTTAGTACCCACCTATGCGCTGGATCCTCTCCATATCGAAGGCACTCCTAAAAAAGACTTTGAAAGATCAGGGCATACAAACTTCTAGAGAAAATTACATAGCCATAATCAGGAATATCACCGGAGCAGAGAGCTTGGCCGAATCTTACGTGATCAACAATGTCCAACCATATATGAAAACAGCTCTGGGAGCTTGTGCGTTTCAGAATAGTCTGTTAATGCGTCTCCTAACACTCCTAGTCAGGGACTTTAGACGCAACTGGGGTGATTCTCAAGACTGTGCACTGTGCAAATTCCATACTGAATCTATAAGACATCTAACCCCATATTTATACTTTGTGACGCAAACCAGCGGCAGCGATGGTTTGCGTAAAATTGTTTTTACAGCCGACTAACACCATTCCAACGCGCCAGGTGGGCGCCTTATTTATGGATTGATGTTAGCCGGCACTGCGAGCTGGTTAGAGTAAGAAAAAAAAGACTCTAACAGGGCAGCGCAGGCGTAGGAAAGAATGGGGGTTGTGTGTCAAAAAATGGTGCAAGTCAGGTTAGAGTCAAAAATCATGGCTCTAACCAAACTTTTGCCAATTTTTGATGCACAACCCCCATTGAAATGACTCCTGTATTAGCAAAGACAGGAGTCATGCCCCCCTGCCCAATGGCCATGCCCAGGGAACTTCTGTCCCCTGGGCATGGGCATTGGGCACAGTGGCATGTAGGGGGGACCAAGTTAGGCCCCCCTATGCCACTTAAAAAAAATAAAAAAATATACTTACCTCTACTTACCTGGGATGGGTCCCCCTATCCATGGGTGTCCTCAAGGGGTGGGCGAGGATGGCAGGGTGCCCTTGGGGACTGGGAAGGGCACCAGTGGACTTCTTCCATGGTCAGAAACCATGGAAATTAGCCCACAGGTCCCTTAACGCCTGCCGTGACCCAGGTGTTAAAAAATTGCGCAAACCAGGCTGGGTGCCCTTTTTTTAAGACCCGCCCCCTCCTATGCGTCAAAATGACGTGGGAGTATTAATAAGGCGCACAGGCCTTAAAGTAATTTTTGGGATGGGAACACCTACCTTGAATGTCATTAACGCAAGGCAGTTTCCCGCATCTAGAAAATGGCGCACACTGCTGAATTTTGACGTTCACGGGGTCGGGCGTCAAAGTATAAATATGGTGTTAGGAGTGCATTGAATTTGCAACAAAAATGTTGACACAAATTCAGCGCAAACAGAGTATAAATATGCCCCCTATAGTATGTTGTTACCCGCAATTGACCCTGGAGAGACGTCTCCTACTAAAACCGCTTTTCCTGAAATATGGAGTGAGATCATGCATTGATGCCATAAAGCTAATATTCAGGGCCGACACCCCAATGGAACTTGCTCGCTTTGGGAAATTATTTTCCAGTATGAGACTGGCCCTACAGAATGTCCGGAGCCTTCAACGTGCAAAAATGAAAATGGGAGAGGCAGCCACTAAAGAAACATTATTAACAAAGTTGCTTACTCACCCATGAAAGGCCCACAATAGCATTAGACTCCAAGCTAGACATTGCATTGATAGGCCAGACAGGGCGTCCATGTTTGAATTTCCGGCGCATGCTATTGTATATTACTACTGTGCATCCTGAGCCTTTCTCACCCATGAAAAGCTCCTTCTTAGTTTGAGACTCTAGTTAGACCTTGGAGTGTGAGGCCAGACAGGGAATCTCTGTTTCATCTAAAAGCTCTTACTATTGTGCATTACTTACTTGGTCTTTGTCCTGTCTATCTCAATTATTAGACTGTAGGGAAGTCTGGTAAAGGCAACCACTCTGCCATCCCTGTGCCTGTGGACTCCACACTAAAGAATTAGACTATGTGATAACATCATGCTCTTCCTATCATAGGCACTTGAGTTTTAAGCTTTTAGATCTTCTATAACTGTTAATTTTATCAGACGTTATAACCGCCTGTTGCCTGAGCATCCACACGGATATGCAGACAGCATTATAGGTAGAATGCTCAATGTCATTAGAATTGATAACAAAGACTGGCATCTGATTCTAGCATACTTTGCACTCTTTGCACTGAAACTTGCAATTGAATGCAGTGAGGCTTAGGATATTTCATATCCTAGAATTTTTTTTATGGTAAAGTATTTGTATTGTATTTTATGCAATGATTTTAAGTAATTATGCAATAAAAGCTACTTCTACTAACTTTACTTGTGCATGTTTGAATTTTGTTGTTTTGGTCTTGTTTGATTTAAATACATATTGGTTATTTGTCTAAACTGGTGTGATATCCATTTTGTAGTGTTTTTCTTTGTATTTCTGTGTGTGTTGCTACAAATACTTTACACATTGCCTTTGAGATAAGCCTGATTGCTTGTGCCAAGCTACCAGGGAGGTGAGCAGGGGTTAATTAAGTGTGTATCTCCATTGCCCTGACTAGAGTGAGGGTCCCTTCTTGGACAGAGTGCAAACTGACAGCCAAACAGAGACCCCATTTCTAACATGCTGAATGCCAAAATCTCTTTTGGAAGGAAACCTTCCTGACTGAAACTGTAATGAGGCCACAGCCCCACCATTCGTTTTAACCTTTAATTGAATTAACCACAGCAGTATGTGTGATCATCATGGTAATTGTCTAACTGTTTTTTATTAGATTTTGAATTTAGAAGACCTTCTCTGTTATTAATAATAATATGCTTGCTTTATAGTAGGCTTGAGGAAAAACTCTGTATTCTAATTTGGTTTATTTTTATACACATATTGATCAGCAGAACTGCAGATTCACTTGCATCTCCTCAATTGGCCTTCGGACATAATTTCCTGTAAGGCTTGGAATAAAAAGCCTCATATATTATTAGATAGTTGCAGGCTGTAGATGTTTGAGTATGCATTCTGAATTTTGAATGTATAAACTGCAATGTCCAAAAAGCCACTTTCCTTAATGCCAGTGTTGATCTTGTAAATTCCTCAAATTCAGTAATGTAAGTAAGGTATTTGGTTCCATCCTATATACAATAACTCACCTATATATGATTTACATGTTATCATCATATATCCTTGTAGATTATCCTCACTGTAAATGCAAAGGGGCTCACTTTGCTCTACATTTATATTTGTCAAACCAGATGCAAATGTGGCTCTCTTATGGGTTCCATCTAGCTTCAAGTACTGATTTTGAAACAGAAAGTACTTCTTGGTTAGTTTGATTTTTGTGCTCTTCAATAGCAAGCCAATCAGTGTCTCATAAAGCAACATTGTATTTCACTTTGTATTTCCTCTCCACGGCAACCAGTGTGGGATTCATTTGGTACACTTTTGGACATTGCTTCAAATTCTAGGGTGAAAGTATGTATTTATCAGGATCAAAGCAAGACAACAGGTTCAACACAGCATTTGGATAGGGTCTACGAGGGATCCTGTTACAAAATCTGTTGGATTATCCAGTGGCAGAAGAGGTTCTGATAGGGATGATCAAAGTCAGACTATCAAAGAGTCACAATATTTAAGAGGTAAGTGCACAGAGAGAGGTATGGATTGTTGACTCTTAACTCTACATCTAGATACCCTGAAAACACATATATCATCAATGTACATCTATATGGAGATAGGAGTAGGACATTTAGACAAACCTACATTTTGATATTTTGTCCTTCATAATTCCGGTCACAATATTGTGATCCTTTGATTCCTATCTCACACAGGTGGGATGCTGATTTTGATGCCATATGAGTAATGTGCATAACGTTTGTGTTCTTGGTCTTGGTTCCAATAGAAATTGAATCTCTTTATGTATTACACAATTGCTAGCCAAGGTGGTGTCAACATTAGGGTCTATCAGATTTCTGATGGCTCCTAATGAATCATAGACAGTCTTTTACTAACTTTTAGTTCCTGACAAAATCAAACAGCTTAGGAACATTTATATCACTGTTTAGCACTGCCATAGCTACACCATTGTCTCTGGGGTAGGTTTTGTTGGAAGCCTCATCACATAGGCTTTTGAGCACTTTCTTTTTTGTATTATCCCAATTTGTGTACACTGCATTAGGACCTGACTCGAATGTGTCACTCTACTTAAATGTGCTTTCTGAAATTCCTCAGCCTTCTTGGTGCCGTATAAAGGGGTGATCATCACAGCTCAGTGGCAATCCATTGTAAATACCTACCTCTCAAGAGGTTCATTATTGAATAATTGTTTCAATCAAATTTCGATAATCAAACAATTGAATGAATCCCAGCTAAAAGAAATCATGTAAGGTGGTGGGAAGAAATCCCAACCCATTGATCAAAACTTTTTCTTCATTGATTGTTACGGTATATTGTGAACTTTTCACTAGAAATTAATTTTCGGGCTCTGCCCCTGCCTTGAGCATTGATCAATTGGTAGGATGTGGTCCTACCTCCTCACAAGACCCCTTTATATTTTGGTTTTGATTCTATCACTTAAGGCCTAGATGTTTGTAGCATTATTATGACATGCTGTTGCACAATTACAGCTGTTAATTGGTCTTCCTGTCATATGCACAGTTGGCTTTTGTTTGAACCAAAAACTGCAGGGGAGCAATTTCCGACAAGTAGCACCTTCAGTCTAGAGTGATACCCACTGTTAATTTTTTGAACAGTGCACTGAAAGTCTTAAATGTACATCTTTCTATCAATTCACATTTCATTTCAGTCTCTCTGGATCAATAGGATTGTACCCTAGAGACTAAAGGTATTTGTAGGTCATCCCATTGTGTCATGCAGTTTATACCCACACATCATTTAGGCAAATGAGTAGAAAGTATACCCTCATTCTATGTCAAAGGTATTGACAGATATTATGGCAATTCCTATTGGTTGACTATAAAAATGAAAGAATATATGTTTTTTAACTTGTATTTTTTTCTCTTGGGAGAGTGGATGTTAGACCTGTAATCCTTTGGGTGGTTTTCACCCAGACCTTTTGGCTTCACTGCTCCTATTTTGCTAAAAATAATTTTTGTTGGCCTTAAGAGTCTGCACGTTTAATCCCTGCTAACCAATGGTAATGTGTGTGTGCTCCCTTCTTTAAACATGGTAAAATTGGCTTACACCCAATTGTCACTTTTAGTTTCCTTATAAAGTGGTACTACACATACCCGGGCCTTGTAAATTGAATGCTACTAATGCAGCCCTGCATGTACCACCCCTTTAAGTATCTTTTAAAACAAGTCCCAGGCCTGCCATTGCAGCTTGTGTGTGCATGTTAAACTGCCATCTAGACCTGGCAATATAAATCATTTGCCAGGCCTAAACTTATCTTTTAAATGCATATTAGTCACCCTTCGGGTAGGTCCTAAAAAGCCCATGGGACAGGGTATGTTGTATTTGAAAAGTTTGACCTATATTTTTAAGTTTTACATGTCCTGGGGGTTAAAAATGCTAAAAGGTGTTTTTCACTACTGTAAGGCCTGCCTCTTCTATTGAGTAACATTGGGTTGCCTTATTACATTTAATAAATTATATCTTGGGAGCAGTGGGTAGGTCAAGTTTGGTGTCTGAGGAATAATAATTTAAAACCCTTGCTCATTTTAAAGTCTGATTTTAAATCACAAATCCGAAGTTGCCACTTTTAGAAAGTTTCTCTTTTCTTGTCCTATCTATTTGGTGCCTGCAGACTGTTCCTGGGTCACATGACTAGGTGTACTTGGCAGTTGGCTTTCATGCACTCCTCCCAGACAGCATGACAGTAGAGAGGTCTGGATGTAGGTAGGATGGACCATCTGTGAGAAGGTGGTGGGGAGGCCGATCAGTCACCTATCACACTTGAACTTCAAAGGGTTTGCCTCAGCCCGCTCACTAAAGAAGAGCACATGCTGCATGAGGGCTGTCATTCTTACTGAGAAGAGAGCCTGGTTCTACACCCTTCATCCCAGGGTGAAGTGACTTCAAGGGTTCGCTGACTTACCTTCTCTTCTGAGCTACAGGGACACAACAAGCTCCAGAGGCCTCTCTGCCACTGTCCCGATGCCCTGTTGCAAATGGACATGCCTGCACCCGCAACTGCACCTGGCTGAATGCTGCTGGCCTCTTCTGGAGTGAGATCCAGTTCCCCACTTGCATTTTTCTTAGGAGCTTTCCGCTGGCACTGTCAAATACTGGGGAGCTGAATAACAAGTCTGCCTCCCCTTGATTCAGCATATTCTCTTTCATCATCCACTCCACATTTTCCTGTTTGGCTCACTCTTGTAGAATCTTTTTCATTCATGTTTTCTCGCTTTATTGTAACTTTCCTATCTTTTACTGCTGCCTTATTTCTCCCTTTTGTGTCTTTCTTCCTCTTCCTCTGGGCCATCATCAGATGATGAAAAAGATGTTCCATTCCATAGCAAGCATTAGCAATACCACCAGCTCTCACTTTGCTGTGCTTGTCCCCACACAACATTACACTGGTGATGGTCTTCTTCAAAATACAGAAAATATCGTGCAACATGGCAGCCCTCTTTTTTTGGCTTTGCCAATACCAATGCAGATCTTTGCAATACCCGTGCAGAACTGCTATCACCAGCAAAGCAAATAGTATAGTGACAGGCAATGGGCAATGAGTGGGGCAAAGAAAGATAGGCAGAGGAGGGGAGTGAGAGAGAGAGAAAGCGAGATGGAGAGAGAGAGAGAGAGAGACAGAGAGAGAGAGAAAGAGGTGAACTGTGTCATCAGCAAATGACGGCAAAAGAGTAAAAGAGAGGCAGCTGAGGGGTGGTAAAACAGTCAGGGAAAGAGGAAGTGTCTTGGGAAGTGGGGTTAGGGAAGAAGAGACAGGGTGGGAAAGATCAATAACAAAAATAAGAAATAAAGAGAGAGAGAGAGTGAGCAAGAATAAACAGACATCCGACTATTGAGTGTCATAATTCAAATAGAAAGGAAAATAGTTCCTGACATCAACAGTGGGAGAATACGCTTAACACAAAAGGCAGAGTGAAACCAAAAGTTCTAGGGGTAAACTCAATAATCTGGAGAAAATCCATCATATCAGGAGTGATGGAGCAGATATATTAATCAAGAAATTTCTAATGACTTATGTGTGTTTATTGATAAGAAATATGCATAGAGAAACTGATTCTAGAAAAATAATGTGTGCATTTGAAAATGTGCCCTCGGAGAGTGGTCACCATATGTATCAACAGATGCAAAATAATAGAAAAATGTATAAGAAAATGCTCTAATATGTCATAACGAAATGTATAACCTATGTTTTATGTTCATTCGTATTCTTAAATTAGCCGGACTAAAGGGCCTGGCTTGCTCTTAACGTGGAGACTCTGAATGCCTTGCAAGGACTGGTAACTGGAAGGAGAGACCTTGAACCGCTTAGAGTTCAGACAGCTTAGATGGAATATTCGGCAATGTACCGACGAACAGGAGATGATAAAGACAATTTGATACAATTATGTGTAGTGTAGGCTAAATGTACGTTCCCAGGACTTGAACAATACAGGCACTGACTGAAGAGATAGATGCAACAATTTCATTACCTGAACAGTCGGATGATGTTCTCATCGCAAAATTAAAGATTTGGTAAACAAAAACCATAGGTTAGAGTCATAACTTCCGACAGACTGACCAATTAGCAATTAGTGGGACCCTAATAAAAAGTCATGATAAGGGGAGAGGAACCAGAACTGCGAGGAGAAAGTTGATGACGTCAGGAGACGCTGTCCGAGGTGCTGACATCGGGCTTATACTCTGTGAGCCTGATCCGTAGCTGACTATTGATGACCTGAGTACGAAGACTGACTTGTTGCTGATCCATCCTGGATAGGTAGCTATGAAAATGTGACAGACAATTTTGTGCCTTTTCTTCTAGGTACCAACTGTGCTGTTTTGTAGAATTTCTCTCTTTTAGATAGATTATTCCAAATTAATGTTTTCACTAAATTGTTTTCGCATGAAGACCCATATGCTAATGCTAATCTTGGTTAGCTAGGCTGTTAGGGGTGACGTTGACAGTGACAAATGACTGACAAACTTAATTGCTGAATTACTTTATTAATGCTGGTATTCAAAGTTTATGGTATTGCATTGTCGCATATGTTTCATTAAGAGTAATGTCTTTATATTAAGTGATTAATAAAGATTGATTAATAAAGATTGAATTAACTGATGATTAGAATGGTAATCAATAGGGAATAAAAGTTGTTAA
Organism: Pleurodeles waltl; assembly: GCF_031143425.1. Taxonomy (NCBI): domain Eukaryota; kingdom Metazoa; phylum Chordata; class Amphibia; order Caudata; family Salamandridae; genus Pleurodeles; species Pleurodeles waltl. Next base: position 512,961,852 of record NC_090450.1, on the reverse strand, counting down.
CCTTTTCCATGATTGATGGTTATTTCTGATTAGGGTGGGTTTCTTGTGGTTACTTAAGGTGTTTTGTCTTGTTTTAATTGATTTTGATTATTGATTTAATAGTCACTGCATGATTAGGATATTCCATGCGATTCAAAAGGTTCATCAACCTATATGCGTCCCCTTGTAAGTTTACTTACTAAGGACCAGGTGAGCTAGCAGGAGCAAGAAAATAAACAGACAAGAAAGTCATCCAATCAGAGCCAAGGAGCAGAGCAAAACTTACCTTGAATATGGGTTAACATATTGCTTACAATGCTGCCTTAGAAAGACTGCTAAATCTTCCTATAGTGAGGTCAATAAAATGAGTCCAAGTGCCCACCACCTGCAAACACTGACACAAATTGAGCACCATGAATACCAAATTGCAATTCAGGGAACAAAACTGAAACCCCTTGCTACTCCTAATTAACAGCCTCGTTTAGAGAACAATCTCATAACTGTGGGGGTAGGTGAGGTAACCCAGCCCAGGTAATATTGATCTCTGACAAGCATAGACCAGACAGCTATTGGCAGTGTCTTTACCCGCATGGTAGGGAAGCAGTGTTGCCTTCATCTCTGACAGCACTGAGTGTCGGCAGAGCCTGCTACAATTGGGAGGATTATGGGGCTATCAAAGCTTGACTTCTCAAGTTGGCATCCTCCTGTTTTCTTGATGAAAACAAGGGCACCCAAGCAGTGGGGAAGCAGGCCTGCCTTGAACACTTGGGCACTGAGAATTGGCGGAGCCTGCTGCAACGACAGAGACTCTGGGTCTTCTGGTCTCCCAAATGCGTGCGCCACTGTCCTCCTGTGTCTTCCGGAGACGGGAAAGGTTCACACAATTTGCATTTTCTATTTAAATGCAAGGCTTTATTTAGAAGCTTCATTTTTCTTCCTAGAAGTTAAAAGAAACAACTGTAAGTCACTTATATAAATATTGAATAAAAATAATATGGTGTACTGTTAATGTGTAATGTGGGTATTCTCAATTCCTTACTGGTTTTAGCTATAAATATGTGACTTAGCTATGTCAAAGCTATTGGATAACAGCCCACTTTAACTCGAGACACGAAAGGAAGGGGATAACGCGATAATCACACCTCCTTTCGGCTATCCTAATAGAGTAGGGAGCACAAAGGTTGTTTATTGAACTTAGATGTTTTCTTTCATTCAGCACTGTAGCTAGAACCCAAAAGAGTACAAGCCTTGCCTGAGGGAAACACAAAGCTCATTTGTGATAATTGACCAACCAGTCAGCCTGAACAAGTGCAGGCTTCGGCACTGCAATTGTCATACTGTTTGGACAGTCTGCCTTTAGACTGAAGGGCACAAAAGGGAGATGTCGAAACAGAATTGTTAAATGTGCCTTTTATTTTGTTATTGGGATAAAGTGCTTGTATTTTGCTGAAATGTTAAAACACTTCGAAGTGGGTCGACCAAAAAGCGGCACTTGTCGCGTACATTATGTTACTAAGTGTTGACCCAGTAAATTAAGAGTCAGCATCTGTATTGATTGTGATGACGTGATTTAACCAAGCAATGATTTCCCTGGCGATCAAAGCAGTGATTGAGCCAAAACTTCAAGCTGGTTCTAAAGAAAAAAGCCTCAAGAGACAGATTTATCAAGACTTTACTCCACCAAACACTGTACGGAAAGTGACGCAAAGCAGCACAAAGTCTTGATAGGCTACAATTTTGTGCACAAAACGTTTAGGAAAATATTTACAAGAACTGATGCATGGCTGTGTGTGTGTGATGCGTCAGGAAAACCTGTGCTGCGGTACGGCAGTTGTCAACACCATGGGTGCATCGTATTTATGATAAGGCACACCATTGCATAAAGTCCCATGGTGTGTCAAAAACAATGGTGCATCTATGGAAGAGATGCTGTTAGAACTGGGGGGCATATTTATACTATGTTTGCGCCGGAATTGCGTCGTTTTTTTTAACGCAATTCCGACGCAAAACTAAATCCATATTTATACTTTGGCGTTAGACGCGTCTAGTGCCAAAGTCCATGGAGTTTGCGTCATTTTTTAGCGTGGACACCTACTTTGCGTTAATGATATGCAAGGTAGGCGTTCCCGTCTAAAAAATTTACTCCGAGGCATGTGCGCCGTATTTACACTCCCGGGCAAAACTCACGCCCGGGAGTGGGCGGGTCAAAAAAAATGACGTCCAGCCACTTTTGCGTAGTTTTTTAGCGCCTGGTCAGGGCAGGCGTTAAGGGACCTGTGGGCTCGGAAGGAGCCCAGAGGTGCCCTCCCATGCCCCCAGGGACCCCCCTGTCACCCTTGCCCACCCCAGAAGGATGCCTAAGGATGGAGGGACCCATCCCAGGGAACATAAGGTAAGTTCAAGTAAGTAATAATAATTTTTTTTTTGTGGCATAGGGGGGCCTGATTTGTGCCCCCCTACATGCCACTATGCCCAATGACCATGCCCAGGGGACAGAAGTCCCCTGGGCATGGCCATTGGGCAAGGGGGCATGACTCCTGTCTTTGCTAAGACAGGAGTCATTTCAATGGGGGTTGGGAGTCGAAAAAAATGGCGCAAATCGGGTTGAGGCGAAAAATTTGCCTCAGCCTGACTTGCCCCATTTTTTGGCACCCAAGCTCCATATTCCCCTACGCCGGTGCTGCCTGGTGTACGTCATTTTTTTTCACGCACACCAGGCAGCGCCGGCGGCTAACGCCGGCTAACGTCATTGAATAAATACGGCGCCTGCATGGCGCTTCAGAATGGCGTTAGCCGGCGCTAATTTTTTTGACGCAAAACTGTGTTAGCGCAGTTTTGCGTCAAAAAGTATAAATATGGCCCTGGGTCTCAAGTTGGCAAAGGTATGCATCCTTTCCAAGTATGGACAACAATCCTAGTCAGGATAAGTCCCAACACAACATAAATTATCCTGTGCTCACCCTCCAATAGCTTGGCACTGAGCAGACAGGCTTAATTTATAAGGCAATGTGTAAAGTATTTGTGCAATAACTCATGCAGTACCACAGTGAAAGCACCAGTTTAGAAAAGATAATATTTATCTGAATGAAACAAGACCAAAACGAAAAAGGTCCAAGATACACAAGCCAAGATATCACTTTTTCGAGGTTTAAATAAGTCTTAATCCATAGGAATTAATGGATGTATCTCTATAGGACAAAGTACCTGGGATGTGTCAAACACAAAGATTAGGTGGGCCACAGGGGAGGTGAGGTGCCAGAAAAGCAAAATGATGAGTCGGGTCCTTACTATGCAGTAGTGGTAATGTGCTGATTTTTTCCTTGTATGTGAGCAATGACTACTTTCTAAAAGTGGCATTTCTAAAATAGTAATGTTAAATCCAACTTCACCAGCAAGCAGAATTTCTCACTACCATTCCACACATACCAAAAATGACAATGCTACTCTTTTCAGATCTGAAATTACTTCGTAAAAGTACAGAAGGGAATTTTCAATGCTGACTTATGACAGGAGCAGGCTTCACAAAAATGAAAAATGACTTTGGGTGTTTTTCACTACCAGGAAATGTAAAACTTACAAGTACATGTCCTGGCTTTTACCTACACAGCACCCCGCCCTAGGGGCTACATAGGGCCTACTGTAGGGGTGACCTGTATGTAATAGAAAAGGAGTTTAAGACTTGGCAAGTACTTTTAAATGGCAAGTCTAAGTGGCAGTGAAACTGCACATGCAGGTCTTGCAATGGCAGGCCTGAGACATGGTGAAGGGGCTACCAATGTGGGTGGCACACTCAGTGCTGTAGGCCCACTAATATCATTTAATTTTCAGGCCCTGGACACATATAGTGCACTTTACTAGGGATTTATAGGTAAATTAAATATGCCAATTGGGTAGGAGCCAATGATACCATGTTTATGGGTGAAAGCACAAGCACTTTAGCACTGGTCAGCAATGATAATGTGCTCAGAGTCCTAAAACCAGCAAAACTGAGATCAGAAAAATAGAGGGAGGCAGGCTGTCAGGTCTAACAGATGCCATAGCACATGAAGAAAGGCAAATCAGCCTTGCATCAGTTTTGAATTGTGTAATGTGTCAGAAATCCTACACGAAAGTGGCATATTAAAAAAACATCACCCCATGCATCTAAAGGAAGAGATGGAGCAGGCAGCAGCAGAAAGGACGGCAACCCCAACAAGCCCACTATGAGCTAGGATGTCCAGACAGATACCCAGGGGAAGATGAAGAGTAATTTTAGTGAGGAGGAGAATCGCATGCTCATAACAGATGTGGCAAAGTATGAACATCAACACTTTGTCACCTCCATATTACCTTTAGGTAAGAAAGAGGCCATTTGGAAGTCCATAGTGAATAAAATCAACAGTGTAGGGCAAGTCAAAACGACAGTGACAAACTGCAAGAAGCTCTGAGGCAATTACAAGCGCAGGACTAAGAAGAAACTGGCCAGTAACCTGAAGGCAGCCATGCTCAGCGGAGGATGAGGACCTGAGGTCCCGGAAAACCTCATGACCTTGGAGGAGCAGGTGGCCACAGTCATCCCAGCGGAGTTGGTGTCTGGAGTGGAAGGACCCAACAGTGCAGCCTATGAGGACCAAAAAGACCTACAGGGCAAGTGGCAATAAGGCCAATATCACCAAATATATAATGCTCTGCAGCACAGCATGCTATGCTCCTGCACTGTGCTGAGTGTAAGGGAAAAGGATGTCATTGTCCATGTGTCCAGACATACATCATAGAAATGTAAATCAAAACAACTAGTTGCACAGTCCAGTCCAGCATCGTCAAGTTTGTCCAGTCAATGTTTGATGTGCAGAACCAGTCCTGCCTCACCTTTGCATAATGGGACTTGTTGGGCAATGTATAACATTATTGGCCAGGACTACAAGACCCACAATATCAAGCAAAAGATCTGGGGAACACATGGAAAGATGAAAAATGGAGATTAAATTAAAATATGTCTCCTTGTTATGCTTCCCCTGGAGAGATATACAGTTTTGATGTATTCCCAGGCATACAAGTCCCTGTGAATCTGAGAATGCGTCAAAGCCCATAGGTGCTGCAGGGGAAAACCCATAGAAATGCCCATGGAATGCCCTCCTGATGCAGAGTAAGGCAACGCAGTGACTTGTACTGCCTTGCCTCACTCCATATCTACAAAGCCATGAAGCCTTGTAGATAAAGTCATGCACAATGCGCTGCCAGAGCATAAAAAAGTGATGCACAGGCAGCACATGGGGCTTTTAAATATGCTGACTGGACTAAAATGCCACAACAATGCAGGACACTGGAATCAGAGCACCCTGACTTGGATAAAGCATGCCCCCTTGCAACATGAGGCTAGGGTGTTTGTCTTGGGGCTACACAGCCAAATCTAGACTGCAAAGCAATGAAATGGAATGGGGTTCTCAAAGGAGAAACTCCTCACCTGAGAGGGAAATCGTATGTTGGATATGTGAAGGACCACCACACAGGAGCATGTGAAGAGCCACATCCATAGTCACTAGAATGAAACTATGCTGGGCACAGCTGCCCTAATGTGTGTAAGCACACAGGTGTAGCCTGCCATGATAGCCAACACCCTAACTCCTGTTATGTACAAAATCTTAGGGGGATGCAACTGATGAATAAAATAGGAACATGTGTGTTGCTTCAAACAATAGATGGTGTGTGCAACTGGTGGGCCCCTGGTAGTGCTGTCCAATGTAGTTGTGGCTGAGCCCATTGAACTGGAACTCAGTTTGAATAGGGGCACATCACATAGCAATGAGGTGAGAAGTGGCATGTGTACTGCAAGGTACCCTGAGCAATACACAAGCCGTGATGTGTCTGATAGGGTCACACTTCTGCTGCAGCTATGAAGGGATGAGGGCATAGTTGTACTACATTCTACATGTTCTGTGGGCCAGAAGAAAGTTACAGCATGTGTCAGGCTATATATGTCAAAGGAGGAGGATTTCAAATAGTGAATTTTGAAGTGACAGGAGGAGCAAGGTTACCACGACTATATGCATGATTCTGTGACTATTGGAGGCTAAGAAGTGTGGGTCTAGTTGCGTGGCTAACCAGAGTAGGTACAATTCACTGATTATCAAAACTACTAGCATGTGTGGGTACACCTTGACCCACCAACCAAACATGACTGCCTCATATACAGGCAGTAATGCTTGGCAATTGGAAGTGGTGAATCTCATTGTAGCCTTTACCATCACATGCAAGTCAATGTATGATCAGGCTCTCATCTGTGTGTGATAATAAGTGGAGGTGCTGAGCCTAAATGATGATTATCAGAGGAGTCATGTACATGTGCATGTGAGTGAGGCAGAGTCAAACAACTTGTCATACTCTGGAGATAACAAAATCTTCCATTGAATAAATGGGGTGAGCATCAGTGATAGTAAAATACCTAGTTTGCTTGGCCCAACCTGAGTTAACACACACTGGCCACTATATTCACAAATAACACAACCATGGTAAGTACATGCACTTACTCATTGCTGCAGTACAGCAAGCTTGCTAACTGTGTAGAGTAATGTCGATGCATGCCCAGTATGATCCATGCCCACATGGATGAACAATATGCATGCAAGACAATACCACAAGGTAGACTGTCGGGGTGTAATGTGTGTAAGGCTGACATCAGGATCCAAGTAAACACATCACCAAGCCCACTTCACTTTCACAGGAGCTGTGACCTGGTTAGTGGCCAAAGGGAATGCATGGCACCCCGTTGACTTGGTGCAACGTGCACAGTAGTGATGTCAATACCTGAAAGCACATTAAGTATAGGTTTCATGAAAACAAATGCTAATCTCCAAGGCAGATGTTGATCCTACTTTAAAATACCCACACTGGCAGGGAAGCAAACAGTGTAACTGTGAGGCAATGTATGGTATGACACAGAGGGGCATATTTACACAACAGTCATGCATCATAGATGATGTGCCACTTTTCTTGTGCCCCCCTACCGGCATCAACACCATGGCTGTGCATTATTTACAATACGGTGCACTGTGGCAGTTGTTAGCACGATAGCGTCAACTTTTTGCACGCTATAGTGGCGCTTTGCTACACTAGTAAAATAAATGTTGACACTAGTGCAGCAAAGCAGAGGGAGGCCCACTGAATACAGTGGGTGTGTCATTTTAACACCTGCTATGAGCAGGCATTGAAAATGATGGAAAAAATGTCACAGTGAAAAGTTGTAAATTTCACTGCACCAATGTTTCAGGCCTCCCTGCCCTGGAACACCCCCGTTGAATACATTATGCCTGACTCAGGCATAATGTGGCACAAGGCATCACAAAGTGGGGCAATGCAAGCATTGCACCACTTGTAAATATGGTGCAGCAGAAAAGCCACAGTAGTGCCACCTTAGAGTAAAAAAAATGATGCTATTGCGGCACTAAGTTGGCACAAGGGGCTTGTAAATATGCCCCAGACAATCACCCTGGTCACACAGTGGTGTGTGAACAATGCACAGAGACTGTCATCTGAAATTCCACTACAGTGCCACTTGGCCTCAAGACATACAAGTCACATAGGTAAACAATGCACAGAGACTGTCATCTGAAATTCAACTACAGTGCCACTTGGCATCAAGACATAAAAGTCACATAGGTACTACACATCAATTTTAAAATGAGAGTGAATAAGGATAAATACTGTATGTGAACCTGATTAGTTAAGTCAACATCTAGCATACACCATCATTGACATATCTCCATTTCATTGCAGAGGGAGAAACTGCTCCTCCTGACCAACCTGTCCTAGATGACCAACCTACTACCAATGAAATCCTTCCCCACATGTACATGTTTTGGGCAAATCATACACTACATCATATCACTTTCTGTGGTTGTGGGAGGGGCTGACAGCATCAATGGCTCTCCAGAGGAGCTGCCTAGAAGTGGACCTACCCCATCTCCAAACACCAGGTTCTGAACTTCAAAGAGCCCCAGGTTTTCTTTCTACTCCAAGCAGTATGAGCCTAGTGGCAGATGGTAGATGAGGTGCAGGCAGGGATGGGGACAGTTGTGGGCACCCTAAAGTGAGTCTTTAGGTGCCTCAGTCCCAATTAGGACACCTCTGAGACAATAAGAGTTACCTACCCTCAGCTCCAGAGCATGGAAGAGTCCCTGACTTACACTATTGGTGCCATGAGGCAGAGGCAACATCAGCCATGCTAGTGTAACACCACTGAGCTTGTTACCCAGCTGGGGTCTATACACACCATCAAAGAAACTATGGAGGAGAACCAGGACTCCTAAATCACAACAATGGGTGCCTTTCACTGCAACATTGCTGCTGACAAGCCAGCAGGCCCTTCTCAGTTCCCTCCTCAGTGCTTTGTTGCCTTACATATTTGCATAATGCTTCTAGGGACAGGGGAACCACATCTTCAGCCCCTGGTGTGTCCCTCAGAGGCATCCTGCACAAATACCATCACCCTCAGAGGAGGCACAACACATATCAGAGGATGATGATGTGGACTTTCCCACTTTCTGGTGGAAAACTAGCCAATTACATTTGCTGTGCCTCTTGGCCAGTTTCCCATTGGACCTGTGTATCGGACAATCCATTGCTCTTGTCATCTGCTACTGTCTCCTTTCTGTTTGCCTGCCTGTTAGTCCTATCCATTTGTGGACTGGATTTCCTAATGTCAACTTGGACCTCCTTCTCGCTGGAATACTCCTCTCCTCCACATGTCACATGACATGTATCCCCCATTGAGTCTGTTTAGACATCCTTCATCTCTCAAACTATGTGTGGTTTGTTGCTGCAAGAACCGCTGCTATGAATCAGTCTACATGCACACCTGTAAATAAATGCACCATTGTTTACCTGTGTGTTATATGTCTTTTGTTTGGACTAACTAGACCATGGTGAATTTGCTGACCCAAAAGAATCTTCCTACTACATAAAGAGAACTGAGTGTCAGAGATCCATGGAATAATCTACACATGCCAAGGGGAATAGGTAAGGTGAAGCCTATGTACATCTAAACTAGCAAGCAGTTCCCCAAGTTCACAAGCATGAAGTGCCAACATTAGCAAATAGTCAATGGGAAGGGCGATTGAAGTTTCTGGGCAGGTGGGGGACACTTCCATGGATAGAAGCCAGCAAACAACACTGATGTAACAATATAATAGTGCAAGGGTGAGTGTGTAAATGGCTTGCATCAGTGTGTGAACCAACACATCCTTGATTTGTGACTATGGGTTGACATAATCATGCATATAATACATGTAACACAACAAATACTCATGGCGCAACAGTCTGTGTTGGACTGTTTCCATTCACAGAAAGAGGGCCACTTAGAGTGCACAAAAATGATTGAAGATCCCTTAAGTGACTTCATTGCAAAATTTACATACTTTTGTCCACAGGCATCTCACAAAGTTACACATGTATACAAATGTTGCTGTGTTTAAAACAATCTAAGCATATATGACAACTCATATGCAGTAAATCATTAAGCAGTCATGAAAGTAGAAACATGGGTTAGTATAATACTTGTAAAATATTAAAATCTAAAACTAACTACCCTACACTAACTAACTTACCCCATCTAAACTACGATTAAATTAGCCTATGCTAACTAACCTACCCTACCTTAACTTAGCTTTATCGTAACCTACTCAACTTATCTTACACTAGTCTACACATATACACAACATGCTAAACAACGAACCCTCATGCTTCTTAATACATATAGGGGCAGATTTAATACCCCCTAGCGCCTCCTTGCGCCACATTAGCATAATTTCTTTTACGCTAATGCAGCCCAACCAGGCCAAAATCGTTGCACCAAATTTACAATGTGATGCAATGCATGCAATGTGCCCCTTTGTAACCCTAAGCGGTACTTCATGCCTGCACTGGGCATAATGTATGAAAAGGGGGTGTTCCCCTGTTAGGGGAGCCAAAAAAATGTCTCAAAGAAATCTAAGAGATTTCTTTGCGTCATTTATTTCAGCACTTTTAAAAGGAGGCACGCCATTAATAACAATTGGCTTTGGAGGATTAGCGTCAACTTCTTTTACACTAATCCTGCAAAGCTCCAAAATAGTGTAAAAAATGTTAGTTCACTAACTACTGCCATGGTGTGGTGCACACATGGTGGAGTTAGGGGGGCACTAAGGGGCGCAAGAAAAATGGTGCTGCACTGGGTGCAGCTCCACCTTTCTTACATCTGGCCCACAGTCACATAATACAAGCATAAACTACACCTATAAACAATCTAGCTATAATGAAAAACTGAGCAAATATAAAAAACATTGTATTCTTCTTTTTTTTTTAAAACACACTAAACATTAAACCCCCACCCACTAAAAAACCTACCCACCCATATCCCCACCTAAAAACAAGTCACCCATAAAGTTTTAAACTAATTAATACTAGCCTAATTGATCCCCATGCTAAAATGTATCATAAACTATGCTAAAATACTAAACCAGTGGTTCCCAACCTGTGGTCTGCGGACCCCCAGGGGTCCGTGACACATTCCCAGGGGGTCCGCAGGCCTGGGCTGGGAGGAAGGCACTTCTCCAGCTGGGGCCTCTGACAAACATGTGCGTGTGTGTTTTCATATTTATTACTTCTTTTGTTGAGCAGGTTTAAACACACTGCAAAGCTCCTTGTACTGCAAAAATAAATGCGTCAAGCTAGCTCAAGTGATTAATGTATCTGCTGGAGAGAGATGGGAGTTTTGTGCAGTGGCAGTTTTGACTCAAAGGTAGCGAATATGGTTAATATGCCTGCTGCAAAGAACGTGTATCATGCAAAGAACAGTATTTTATGTGCATGGCACAGTGGGTTACTGCTTTTGTCACAGATTCTTATGTTACTGTGCAGTTCATAATCGTAATCTAGCACAGTGAGCTGTGAACTGCCATTTAAGAGCTGCATGCAAACCGCATGGCCCAAATTAGAAAGTTGTTTTTATCCTAGTTTTTCATTTTCCTTTTGCTGCTAAAAAAGGTTTGCTTGTGTAGAAATACATTGTTATTGCTAACGCAGTGCTTAATTTGTGCTTGTTGTTTCCGGTGCTGAGCACCAGCATTTATTTTTGAGGGCCGGGGCTTATTCTTCTGCCTCAAGCATATGCTGCGACCAAAAGACACATATGGGAAAGACTGAGGAAGGGAAACACGAAAAAGCGTCACAAAGGGAGAAAGTAGAAAGCTGCTAGAGTGAGCTGAAGTGGCAGTGATTGGCTTTATATGCATTGAAGAGTCCCGAGATGGCTTCAGGATTATGCTGCCTCAGTATTCTGTGTACTCCCATTTAATTGCAGCAGCTGTGTGTTTAAGAGGAGGGCTTTGGGCACCGGCACGTTTTTATTTACAAATTAAGCACTGTGCTAACGTCGTCGCTAATCACTGTGCTGTGTTCTGAATCCTAAGTTTGTGTTTCTCCGGACCAAACACTCTTTGAAAATGCCTACCAGTGTGGATGACATGTAAATCCTACTCCTTGTAGTCCCCTGTAAAGTGCCCTGACACCCTACAGTGGTATGAGAGGTGCTATAAAACAAATGAAGTACATGTGACAGAGAGGCTAGGGAGAGATGAGAGGCCCTCACGGTTTATTTCCTTTCCCCTTCACTTATTTATGTGAAAAAGCTTTCTCAGATCTTGCATACCTAAAAAATAAAAACAGAAATCGCTCCGGAAATGTAGAATCTGACCTGAGGATTCACCTTTCCTAAATCAAACCAAACATTGAAAAGGTTGTTGCCGAGATGCAGCGCCAACCTTCCCAATAAAATATTTCGATTTTTGCATATTTTTCAATATAAAATAATGTTATCTTTTGTAATTTGAGTATTTGGTGTGTACTTGTTATATTTTTTGTGAATTATTGTTTTAATGTTTGAAAATTAAATTGTACAAATTGCTGTGGTCCCCGGCTTCCAGTAATGATTCATTGGGGGTCCTCAGGAGTCAAAAGGTTGGGAACCACTGTACTAAACTACACAAACTACTCAGAAACACAGGGGAAAGGTAAATGCCCAAAAGAAGGTATATATTTGAGCACTAATACAGCCCACAGACTGTTGAATGTTTTCATCATGGCCCGCATCGTTGCACCTTCTGCCTCAATTACAGCCATCCTTTGAGGTCTGCAAGGTCTTTCAGTGCCTGGGTCTCAAAATTGGACCTCACTGCTGGGGTTGTGGTGAAGGCCTGAGGTGCTAGGGCTGGCTGCGCTAATGATGTGGTGGGGTCAGCCACTGGTCCTCCATCACGGTGTACATCCACATCCTGGCTAGATGTTCCCCTTGCCGGTCTTTGTCGCCCCTACCTTTTGAACTTCTAGGTCTCTGACATCTTCCCTTCCTCGTATATCCTTGTCGTACTTGTAGCGCTTGGCAATGTGCCTGATGCAGTGGTATCGCTCCAATCAGAAATTGTGTGCCTTTTCCTGTTCCACAGTCATATTGTGTAGTGGAGAGGAAGGAAATATGTATGAGACAAGCAGAAATTGTACATGTTTTCAACAAAAATAGGCTTACTTTTCTCCAGCATCACATGTGGCATGTCCCCAAAAACAACATTTAGTGAATGAAAAATGGCCATCCTTCATTTGAAACATATACTTTGCCTAATGTAACAATGCAAACGTACTCAGGTGCTGGCACTGTATGTAAATGAAATGACAGTGTCCACACAAATAAACGTACAACCATAATAATACTGATACTGATTTGGAACTATGATGTTGTGTACAGATGAAATGGAACAGATGGTCCACCCAGGGGTGCCATGGAGTTTGTTATGCAGCATGCAACAGGGTATATTCTAGGTCTATAACCTATGTGGGATTATTAATGCTAATCAAGTACAGGTATTGTGCCTTTGCCTTGATTAAGTCATATGGCAAATTCACATAGCTACACGCAGACTCTGTCCTAGGTAGTTAAAACATAGATGGAGGGTGGCTAGCTACCACCCATTAAACAGACCTGTTTGACACTTCTCCAATATTGACTCAAGGAAATACCAAGAACCCTAAAACATAGCTAATCTAAGAATTTTCCAGCAATATCATGGGGACCTTTACACATTCTAGTGTCTGTTCACACATGTCGTCAAGGATTCTTTCCTTGATACACATAACATAAAACTAGATCCACGTAATGAGTGTCTGCATGCATGCTGTAGATTTCATATTATACAAATGTTGTGCTGTATCTCACAGGTAATCTTCCACTATGATTCAAGGAAGGATGACAGGTTTGTTGGGAGCCAGTAGGGGTAACACCACCATTAGGTGAAATGTGTTATGATTTGTATGCTGCCAACACAGTGCAGACATGAATGTGGTCCTTTCCACATTGCATCTATTTTGAAACACTCACTAAAAAGGTATGATCATGTGTCTAGTGTTGGCCATTGTGTATATGAGGCCATGAGCCAGGCATTTAACTGCATTTCCATGGGTAGATCAGTGATATTTGCCACATATAACCATACCTATTCTGTCTGCACTGAGGAAGGATTCCACATATTGTGTCAGGAACTGCCAGGCCATATGTCCATACCGTGCAATGTGGACAACAACACTAGCAATGTGTATCAGACAGGTAGTGTGAGGATGAACCGTCCAAATCCATGCCAAATAGGGTTTCTCTTTTACATCCTCAATGTCTCTATGGCATCTTGAAAAATGCTCATTTGTCACCCCATCTCACATTTTAATGATATGGGGTACTTTGAGGGATGCTCAGGTACCCATGAGGCTTGATCACAGTTGCCATATATTGTGAAAAAAGTGGCCTAAGTGGTGAAACAAAGTAATTGATTCCTATAGACAATGTTCATACACCTTCAAGAAGCACATGGGGATATGCCATTTGGCCACTGTGATTGCTCTAATAAATGTTATGTTTGACTTTGCCCCCTCGCAACTACAGATGCAGCATCTATCAACAGAAGGAATGCTGTGTCGTGATGCCTAGCCTGCTCATATGGTCACACAAGTTTATCTTATTTGATTTGGCCACACACCTAACTACTGGTACATGTATGGATCTCAAAACATTTTGGTTTTTGGATAGCATGAATACCAGATCATGTCTTTGATCTTTCACAATATACCAAATGGGTTAGCGATGAGAAACATCTTCTGTATGTAAGGCCACAGTATGATGTGAACCCATAATAGTAGGACTATTACAATTGAAAAGATGTTCACTATGTATATTATTCCATTAAAATGCAATGTTGACTATTGGTAATGTTGTCCGGGTTATGTATTACACCACAACCCAACATGTTTTATACTCAAATATGGACTCTGGGAATTATACTGTTTCCTGAAAATCTCACCCAATCTCATTCAACTTCTCTGGCACATATTATTGGCAAATATTTGTTAGTTTTGGTTCACAGTATGGTTGGGAGGCATTTGAACTTATGACCATCTGTAGGTATTTGGGCTGGTGACAGTACATGTGCCATAGGCATCCAAACCATAGCTGGCCAAACCTTAACACAACAGATAATGAGACATCAATTGTGTGGGCTTTATTGCCATTACATGCACATTTACAATTTTCCCTATCCATTGCACATGTCACTTTGGGATACTTCATTGGTGATTTGGCAAGTAAGGAAAATTGTTTACAGGTGAATGATGATAGCCCTTACACATCTCAATGTTACCATTATCATAGATCACACACAATCTTTACACAGCTGAGAAAATAACCACATGACACTGGCTGGTAGCATCGGGATCTCGGAAGGACTCCACCTCGGCACATGTGTATGGTGCAGGTTCACCTACAAGACAAAAAAAAAATGGAACATTGCTCTGTGACTATTGATCATATACACTGTGAACATATGAAGCACAGTACATTGACTTAACAAATGTCTTGTATTGGCAAAGTTAACATTCCTTAGCTGACCCGAGCGACCTAAAAAACTTCCGCCCCATCTCCCTTCTGCCTTTCCCAGCCAAAGTAATAGAGAAGACCGTCAACAAACAGCTGACCACCTTCCTGGAAGACAACAACCTGCTCGACCCCTCACAAACCGGATTCCGAACCAACCACAGCACTGAAACCGCCCTCATCTCAGTCACTGACGACATCAGAACCCTGATGGACAACGGTGAAACAGTCGCCCTCATTCTGCTCGACCTCTCGGCTGCCTTTGACACCGTCTGTCACCGCACCCTAATCACCCGCCTCAGCTCCACCGGGATCCAAGGCCAGGCCCTGGACTGGATCGCCTCCTTCCTCTCAAACCGTTCCCAAAGAGTTTACCTCCCTCCGTTTCGCTCAGCACCCACCGAGATCATCTGCGGCGTACCCCAAGGCTCATCACTCAGCCCGACACTCTTCAATGTCTACATGAGCCCCCTCGCCAACATCGTACGCAAGCACAACATTATCATCACCTCCTATGCCGACGACACCCAACTTATACTCTCCCTCACCAAGGACCCCGCCAGCGCCAAGTCCAACCTACAAGAGGGTATGAAGGACGTCGCAGATTGGATGAGGCTCAGCCGCCTAAAGCTGAACTCTGAAAAAACGGAAGTCCTCATCCTCGGCAACACCCCGTCCGCCTGGGACGACTCCTGGTGGCCCACGGCCCTCGGCACGGCACCGACCCCCACAGACCACGCCCGCAACCTCGGCTTCATCTTGGACCCTCTTCTCACCATGACCAAGCAAGTCAACGCCGTGTCCTCCGCCTGTTTCCTCACCCTCCGCATGCTCCGCAAGATCTTCCGCTGGATCCCCACCGACACCAGAAAAACCGTGACCCACGCCCTCGTCACGAGCCGCCTGGACTACGGCAACACCCTCTACGCCGGGACTACAGCCAAACTCCAAAATCGCCTGCAACGCATTCAAAACGCCTCAGCCCGCCTCATCCTCGACATACCCCGCAGCAGCCACATCTCCGCACACCTGAGACACCTGCATTGGCTCCCTGTCAGCAAAAGGATCACCTTCCGACTTCTCACCCACGCACACAAAGCCCTCTACGACAAGGGACCGGAATACCTCAACAGACGCCTCAGCTTCTACGTCCCCACCCGCCTCCTCCGCTCCTCTGGCCTCGCACTCGCTGCTGTCCCTCGCATCCGCCACTCCACGGCGGGTGGGAGATCTTTCTCCTTCCTGGCGGCCAAGACCTGGAACTCCCTCCCCACCAGCCTCAGGACCACCCAGGACCACTCCGCTTTCCGGAGACTCCTAAAGACCTGGCTATTCGAACAGCGATAACCCCCCCTTTTCCCCTAGCGCCTTGAGACCCGCACGGGTGAGTAGCGCGCTTTATAAATGTTAATGATTTGATTTGATTTGATTAGTTAAGAACAGATGTATGCCATGTTGCAGTGTTTAAGGATAATATCAGACAAACCACATCTCTGTTGCACAGAATGCAGCCTATGGCCCTTATTACAACCCTGGCGGTAAATCCCGCTTACCGCAGTACCGACGGCTGGCAACATACCATGACCGCAGGAAAATCCTCAACGGGTATTATGAACCACACTGATAAATCCGCCACTATAGAGTAACCCACACAAGTCCGCCACACCAAAGGTCAATGATAAACTGGCAATAGCAAAACCCACACCGTTACGCCAACAGGAATACGCCTACAGTATCATGACCCACGAATCAACGCAGTGGTCTTTCAACTGTGATAAACCATTGGCAGGACAGACCGCCGCACTCAAAATACACACACATTTACAAAACACAACCACATTGGACATTTCAAAATAAACACACCTGACACACATACACACACCACACCCACATACTCACAACACTATAAAATATACACCCACATTACCCACAACCCCTTACGTGCAACAATTTTGAAGAAGCAGAGATAGAGAAAATCAAAGACCACACCATCATCCAGAGGCACAGAACACCATCACACATACACCATCCACACACCTCACACCACACACCCCAACACATCACCCTACACATCACATCACCCATCTCAAAGACACCCCAGGTTTTCTGAGGAGGAGCTCAGGGACATGGTGGAGGAAATCATCCGGGTAGAGCCACAGCTATTCGGATCACAGATGCAGCAGACCTCCATTGCAAGGAAGATGGAGCTATGGTGGAGAATTGTGGACAGGGTAAGCAGGGGGACAGCATCCAAGAAACAGGGATGACATCAGAAAGAGGTGGAATGACCTACGGGGGAAGGTACGTTCCATGGTATCAAGACACCAGGTAGCCGTTCAGAGGACTGGTGGTGGACCCCCACTTCCTCCCCCACAGCTAACAACATGGGAGAAGCAAATCTTGGCGATCATGCATCCTGAGGGTGTCGCAGGAGTAGCAGGAGAACTGGACTCTGGTAAGGCAAATCTTTAGTACTATATCCCCCCTACCCTACCTGCATGCCATCACCTACTCCCACCCTCAGCCTCACCCTCACTCCCATAACTCCACCACCTCCCACACACCCCACCCTCACAACCCACCACTCCCAAGCCCTGCATGCAAAACAATGCATGGACATGTATCACAGACAAGCATGGACACCCATCACCAAAGCATGTCCAATAGAGAGACTCACCCAGGGCACAAAATCACTACTCACACAAGGGCCAAGGCGATAGTGCAAGCACAGTAATACAGGGAAACACACCCATTGCACAAGATGGCACACACAGATAAAATAACAATGCATTTACATCCCAACAGGACCCCTACCCAACGTCACCGGACTGAAGGTGCCAGCAATATCCAGTGCCCCCACAGAAGAGGCCCACAGTGATGACAGCAGCTCTGCACACCTGGATCAAGATGACCAGTCTGGCCCATCAGGGACCTCTGGACAGTCGGTGACCCTGCCACAGTCCCAAATCACCACAGAACCTTCCCCCTCAGGAAACACTACCACAGCACCCACCCAGCTTGCCCATGCCACTGTCCCCAGGACACATCAATCAGCAGTGGGTCCACCACTACAGGGACCCCAGGCAACCCACTAACCCAGGACGATCAGGGTCCTGGGGTCAGTGGTAGTGAGCACACAGTTCAGGGGACAGAGGCACAGGACAACAGGGAAGCTGGGAGGACTGCTGCGCAACAGGGAGAGGACATGCTCAGGGAACCAACCTTCCACGAGGCACTCTCCAACATCATGGGAGCATACCACCATTCCCAGGAGACCATGGGCACAGTGTTGGCCAAGTTTCAGGAGACCCAGTGGCTGCAGGATGGCCAATACATGGGGATCAGGGAGGACCTCACCAACATATACACCATCCTGGTCACCATAGCAGGGGTGCTGGCTGACATAGGCATGACCGTGAGGGAGGCAGTGGCACAACAAAGGGCCCCTGACACTAGCCAAATCGAGGAACAGCCCTCCACCTATGCCAGCTCTAGTGTACAGAAGGCCCTGCCACAGGACCAACAGGCCACAAGCACCCCACCCCCAGCAGAAGGAGAACCACCACGCAAACGGTCCCTGCGATCCAGACAGAAGACAGAGAACATTGTCAAGACCCCAGCCAGGAAATAAGACTCTCCTGATTGTCACCCTTCGGTCCCACTATGTCATCCTGTCCAAACCGAACTGCCATTACTCCCCTTCCTATGCCCCATTGGACAATGCACCTGTGATACCAAGAGACTGGACTCTACTTTAGACCTTCCTCCACCTTCACCCCAGCCCCTTGCACATACCCCAATACTCATTAGCCCCTAAATAAACGCCTTTTATGCACAAACCAATCTGGAGTCAGCCTGATCTTTCACAAATGTATGATGACAACTTTAGTAACAAATAGCATTTTAAATGTTCATTTGCTCACAGCAATGTATTGCAGTTGTTGGGCAGCAGTACATATAGCAGAAGGCAGAATGGGGTACCCAGATCTGAAAAATGGAAATCCAAAGTGAACCTTCAGTGTCCATAAACAGAGGTTAAGAAGCTGACTCTTGCAATGTCCTACAGTATTCTGAAATGTGAGGAGGAGTTACAGTCTCTTACCTGTGTGTTACTGGAAGTACTGCATGATGATGTTTGTTCGGTTGTCAATATCTTCTTCCTCTGCCTCCTCTTCCTCACTGTCCACAGGCTCCACCGCTGCCACAAGAACATCACCAAGCTCATCCTCCTGCAGAAAAGGCACCTGGCGTCGCAATGCCAGGTTGTGCAACATGCAGCATGCCACGATTATCTGGCACACCTTCTTCGGTGAGTAGTATAAGGAGCCACCTGTTTGATGGAGGCACCGGAATCTGGCCTTCAGGAGGCTGAACGTCCTCTCAATAATAGGGCTAGTTCGCCCATGTGCTTCATTGTAACGGTCCTCTGCCCTTGTCCTGGCATTCCTCACTGGGATAAGTAGCCATGACAGGTTGGGGTAACCAGAGTCACCTGCAAATGTCGAAGGATACCTGTTAGACACACACTAACCCTTAGGGACTACCCCATACCCAGACACCTACTCATACTGTGTGGGGACCTTGGGCTCACCTATTAGCCACACCCGATGCCTCTGGAGTTGGCCCATCACATTAGGGATACTGCTATTCCTCAAATTGTAGGCGTCATGCACAGAGCCAGGATGCTTGGCATTCACATGAGAAGTGTACTGGTCCGCCAAACACACCATCTGCACATTCATAGAATGGTAGATTTTTCCATTTCTGTACACTTGTTCATTTCTGCTGGGGGGGACAAATGCCACATGGGTACCATCAATGGCACCAATGATGTTGGGGATATGTCCCAGGGCATACATTCAGCCTTCAATGTGGGCAAATCCTCCACCTGGGGAAACACGATGTAGCTGCGCATGTGTTTCAGCAGGGCAGACAACAATCTGGTCAACACGTTAGAAAACATTGGCTGAGACATTCCTGATGCCATGGCCACTGTTGTTTGAAAGGAGCCACTTGCCAGGAAATGGAGCACTGACAGGACCTGCACTAGAGGGGAGATTCCTGTGGGATGGCGGATAGATGACATCAGGTCTGGATCCAATCCATCAGGTATTGGATTGTGGCACAATCAAGTCTGTAGGTGATTATGATGTGTCTGTCTGCCATTGTCGACAGATCCACCAGGGGTCTGTACACCGGAGGATGCCGCCATCTCATCATCTGCCCCATCGGTTGTGGCCTATGGAGGAGAACGGTGAGCAGAGGGTCATGTACCACATAGCTTGCACAAGTGTGTTTGCAGTAATGTTAGTAAATCTGTGGGTGGCGTAGTTAGTCCATATGTGTGCCAAAATCTGCTGTGATGCAGTTAGGTGTCATGGCATGTGCCCCCAGAAATTGTGGCTGCCTGACTTGTGAGCAGGGACACGGGGAAATGAGGTAACTGCGCTAGTGTTGTGCTGTGTCACGGTAGGCAGACGTAGACCGCAGCGTAATTCAGCATTGGTTATCATTGGGCCCTATGGGTTCCAGGAGTCAATGGTGATGTACGCCGGCAGTAACTGTACGCACCACCACGGATGTGACCGCCATTTTCTATCTGTTCACTCACTTGATACCTGACCTTCAACAGGAGAGGACCTACACTGCAAGGGCTGCTGTGACCTGTGTCTGAAAGCGACAATGGCTCGAGCGTCTGGTGAAAGGGCCCATGCCTTCACCATGGAGGAGTTGGACAAACTGGTCCCCAAGTACACGTTACTCTATGGTCCTCCAGACAAACAGGTGAGTTCACTGTGAGCATGATGCGTGGGTAATGCCTGTTTTGAATGGTGTGGATGGAAGATAAATGTTGGGGGGCCTGAGGGCTGCATGTGAGGATAGTGAGTGTATGTGCATCAGGGCATGGTTGGGAACTGGTGGGCAATGAGTCTGACGGTCCGGATGGGTGAGTAATGTCCTTTCCTCCTGTACCTTTCCTCTAGGTCAGCGCCCACCAGAAGAAGGGTATTTGGCGTGCCATCGCCAAGGAAGTGAGGACCCTGGGGGTCTATCATAGATGGAGCACCGACTGCCGCAAGAGATGGGAGGACCAGTGCCACTGGAGCAAGAAGACGGCGGAGGCCCAGCTGGAAGGGGTGCCCGTCGCACCATGACCCCCTGATGTTCCGCTTCCTGGCAGTGGCCTATCCGGAGTTGGATGGACACTTGAGGGCATCACAGCAGCCACAAGGGGGTGAGTACAGTGTCATAAAGCTGCCTCTGTGCGCTTTATGGAGTATCTGGCTGGGGGATGTGGGCTGTGGGTGCCCCTAGGCAAGGGTGAACATGGCAGTGAAGGTCCTTTGTTGGGCAGGCTCTGAGGCACGACAACCCCAATAGTGTTAGTGGGCATCGACTACTGGGCAGGCTCCTGTGGGTTTCAGGTGTGCAGCTAATAGCGTTAGGCATTGTACCCCATGGCCTGGTGACTTTCCTACTAACTGGTAGTGCATGGCCTTGTGCATAGGGCTGCTCCCTGTGTGTTGTGTCCGCCAACGGTAGTGATGTTGCTGGCATTGACCATGTGTGTTCTCTGTCTTTCACCCCCTTCTTGTTTTGTCACCCTGTCCTTGTGTGCATTAGCATCATCTGGCGGAGGATCAGAGGCACCGGCAACGGAGGGAGCTGCATCCCACATGGCCCAGGAGGGTGAATCCACAGAGGGTGAAGGCACCAGTGGGACGAAGGGCAAGGGGGGCTCCAAGACGGGGACATGAGGGGATACCAGCGACAGCGACTCCTCCTCTGATGGAAGCTCCCTGGCAGTGGCGGACACCTCTGTGCCCACCCCAACAACAGGTACAGCTGCCACCCCACCTACCAGCACTGCCCTCCCAGCAGCCCCTCAGCGTGTTTTCCATGCCCGCTCACCCAGGAAGGTGGGCATCTCCTTCGCCCCAAGCACCTCAGGCCCTGTCCCAGTCAGCCCTTCTGCCCTCAGTGAGGAGGCTATTGACCTCCTGGGATCCCTCGCTGTCGGGCAGTTAACCATTCTCAATGCCATCGAGGGTGTCAAAAGGCATTTGCAGCAAACAAATGCATACCTGGAGGGCATTCATTCTGGCGTGGAGGCCCAACAGAGAGCATTTCAGGATCTGATCTCAGCACTGATGGCAGCCATTGTCCTTGTGTCCAGCCTCCCACCTCCAACTTCCACTACCCAGACCCCATCCCCTCTACCTCAGCCTATCCCAAGCACACCATCAGACCAGCATGCACACACATCAACCCACAAAAGTGGCTCAGGAAATCATAAGCACCACACATCCCACAGGCACACACACAAGCACCATACCCATGCACACATACCAACATCCACTTCCTCCACTGTGTCCCCCTCCTCCACATCCTCCACCGCCCTCCCTGTCTTGTCTCCACTCACACCTGCATGCACTACATCATCAGCCACTGCCTCCATCACCAGCACGTCCATTACTACACACCACTCACGTGCAATCACCCCCCCACTACCATTCACACGTCCCCTGTGTCCTCTCCCAGTGTGTCTGTGAGCCCTCCTCCCAAAGTACACAAACACAGGCACACACCCACTCAACAGCCACCCACCTCACAACTGCCTCCAGCCCATGCACCTTCACCCAAACTCAGCAGACGTACACCTCCTACAACCACTACCTCTTCCTCCACTCCCACACCCCTCCATCTTCCCATCCCAGTGGGTCTAAAAAACTATTCCTAGCTAACATTAACCTCTTTCCTACACCACCTCCATCCTTCCCCTAGGGCCAGGATGTCTAGATCCCAGCCCATCACCTCAGCCATGAAATCAGCATCCGCTGTGGTCCCTGCTAGTCTGGTACGATCGAAGGGGGCACCCATCAGAGCTGCCAGTGTGCCACCGACAGTTAAGAAGGACCACCCTATTCCACCACCTGGAAAGGTAAAAAAGGGGTCAGCTTCCAGCAGGGGAAAGTCACACCACCCACCCAGAAAGGCCTCGCCCAAACACAGAGAGGACAATGCCAAGGTCCCTGCAGCGACTGCCAAGGTGGGGAAGGGCCACAACCCAAAGGGCAAATCACCTCAGGGCATGATGTCTCCTGGTGAGGGGCTGGTGACCACCATATCATCAGGGATGGTAGCCACCTGCACCACAGTCACCACCACCGCTCCAACTGACACCTGCACCGCCGCTGCCACAACGTCAGGCTGCAGCATCCTCCCCAAGGATCAGCCATCTGAGGCTGCCAGAGACGGTATGTTGTCTCCATCCACCACAACAGACACTTCCACCACGGCCAGCACTGGCAGCATCTCTGCCGCAGCCACCGCCATCTGCACCACCATCAGCACTGCCTCGTGCACAGCCGATACCACTCTGTTGCACGTCAGCACCATCCCCAGTGGGCAGCCGTCCGAGTCTGCAGGTGACGTCCTGGACCCTGGACACGCCACTTGAGACACCACCTCCAGCAATAACACGAACCAGAAATTGGCAGCCTAAGTCGCCGCAGGATGGAGTGTGGCTCTGCCTCCATGGAGTATGATGTTACCTGTTCCAGGTACATCGCGTGGCTAAGACACCCAGGTGAGAGCATGTCAACTGCCACACCCCAGGTGCAGCATCACTGGGCACAAAGCCACCTCCAGAACAAGTGGAGAACTGCATCCACTCCCCCAATGCTTGGCAGGATGAAGCACTCTGGCCACAGAGCCCCCTCCAGAACCAGTGGAGAACTGCATCCACTCCCCCAATCTTTGGCAGGGTGAAGCACTCTGGGCTCAGAGCCCCCTCCAGAAACAGTGGAGAAATGCATAAATTCCCCCAATCCTTGGCAGGATAAAGCACTAGGGCACAAAGCCCCCTCCAGAGCCAGTGGACAGAGCACCCACTTAAGAGAC
Source organism: Pleurodeles waltl (assembly GCF_031143425.1). Classification (NCBI taxonomy): domain Eukaryota; kingdom Metazoa; phylum Chordata; class Amphibia; order Caudata; family Salamandridae; genus Pleurodeles; species Pleurodeles waltl. Next base: position 512,938,049 of record NC_090450.1, on the reverse strand, counting down.
TTGAGAGACTGTGGCTTTGCACTCCCCAGGACCAAGCAATGGGCATGGATCCCCCTCAAGGAGCAGTGGCGTTGTACCATCATCCGGCTGATGTGCCCCCTCCCCTTCTCCCTGAGGTGCCTGTTTTTTTCCATCCTGATGTCCCTGCAGTGTTCTCTTCGTTTTGTGGCAGGTGTCATGTGTGGGCTTCGCCCATGCTTTTTGGGACCACTGGTCCACGGACATTTGATGGGACAGTGTACGGACTTGGTGCTTGATGAAAAAGTATTTGTGTATACTGATTATTTGCTTTTCTCTTGATCTATCTGATTGTTCCAATATAACACTAGGTAAAATCATTCCGTTTTGTCCTTGCGTTCTTCCAGGGGGTGACGGGGTGTATCTGTGATGTTGTTGGATATGTGTGTGTGTGTATGTTGTGGGTGGGATTGTTGCATGCTGCGTGCTTGTGTCACTATCTTTTCCCTTATCCCTTCTCCTGTGTGCTAGGTGCAGTACTCACCGTCGTCGTCGCTGCTTTCTTTCTACTTCGTGGTGTATTAGTAGATACACCAACATGGGTAGGATCTGCAATTCAGGCTCCATGGCGTTCTAGTTCTTCCTTGGGTGTCAATAGGTGAGTGGTTTCCCTTCTGCCGTGCTTTTGATGGCGTTGGTACCACCCTGGAAAAGCTGGCGGATTGGTGCCTTGTAATAGTGTGGGCAGTACTTCCGCCTGTCTGTTGATGGTTACCGCCGCGGTATTTGTTGCTCCCGCCGTGGCGGTCAGAGTGTTAAAGTGGCTGTCTGTGTTGGCGGTTTCCGCCATGGTCGTGATCCCATTTTTTTTACCACCGACCTGTTGGCGGTATTACCGCCACTTTAACACCAACCGCCAGGGTTGTTATGAGCGCCTATGTGCAAAACCATCCTTTCTGGCTACATGGTGCAAGTGTGCACGGTTTTGATGGCTATATCAACAGTCAAAACTGACTATGCAAGGTATTTATTAGCCTGGGGTGTGCTCAACTCAATATGTGTTCTGCACAATGTAATACTCATCAGGCAGTCAACATGCTAGCTTTACTTAGCTCCTTACATGTTACAAGTGCAAGGTATATAAAAATTAATCATTACTGCCCTACACATGCTCGTTTGTGAATCGCATCCAAATACAAGTACATTAATTTATTTTGTGTGACCAAATACGCTGTCCAGCATGTGATGTGATGAAATGTGAGTGTGCCCCCCTGCAACTTACATAGCTGGTGGCCCCCACGTTCCAGAGCCAGTCATGAGCTCAAAGGCAGGGGCCTCTGGATCCTCTGGGCCTCCACTGCACTGCATGGCCTGTCTGGGCTATTGTTAGGGCACTGAGAACAGGTCCCTAGGGGATTGTTCTTGCCTTTTAAAGAGTAAGCCTGTATAATGGCATGCTACTCCTCAAAACATCTGACACTTTAAGTTGACAAATCAATGTCAGAATTTTGCAACAGATGTACAGCTACAAGCTTATGAAAAATATGTACTTACCGGGGGCCACTGACTTCCATTCTTAGATGATCCAGCAGATCAGCATCCTGGTTCATCACATCTGCCCATCTGTGTTTCAAATGGTGGACAATGCGCTCTTCTCCAAAAGGCTGGATCATGTGCCAGCAGACTTTTTCCCACCTCTCCTTGCGTTCTTTGGCAGGGAACTCTTGACTGACCCTACCCCCATAGCAATCATATTGGTTAACTACTGGGCCAGCAGCCAAGGCAGGCCCCGAAACTTGCCCTAGGAACAATTATTGGCTTTGTCCTTCCCTGGCATGTCCCACTCTACAATGCCCACCCCTAACAATAACTAAACAGAAATTAACCCATACCCCTACCCCTAATACCTCAAAGCCCATAATAGACTTACATCCAACAATACAGTGACAAAAACAATACAAATGACAAATACAATACTCAATAAATATCACACACAACAGGGACATTACAGACACCAACAAGTCCAACATTTGCAGACCAGAACAAGTGCAAACACAAAACAAATCTAACAGCCAGCACAGGCAAAAAGGATGTGAGTGAAAGTAAAAGTAATTCCACACTTCCTAGTTTTAAGCATGACAGAGCATTGCATAATTTTCTTCATGTATCCTACCCTTTTCTACAAATGCGTCATTTTTTATGACGCATTGGTATAGAAATAGCCAATGCGTGATTGATGCACAATGCATGCCAACACACATTGGCAATGATGCGTGTCTTCTGTCTAACGCTCCAGGTGCAATGCATTGCGCAAATGGTCAATGCATGTGTTTCATCGATGCACCAGGCCTTTTGTGTGTGTTTCAGTGCACTCTATTGTGAAATGTATATAAAAGCTCCCAGGGCTCACTTTTCCTGCTCATCTTTTCTTACATGACACACTTGGGATGTGTTGCATGTCTATGTTGAAAGTGTGCATATGGTCGACTCATTGCATTCATGGTGCGGACATTATGATTGACAATACATTTATGTGAAAACACATATATATTGTGAATTGTAGAGACCTTCACATATTTTATATGTATTACAGTTTGTAGTATGATTGGGTGGACGTAGGTAGTTGCGTAGTAGACATTTTTTCTTTCATATGTTTTGCAGTTCTATACAAATTCAATACACATTGTTACACCTGATTGTGCACAAGGTAAAAAAAAATCATACTGTCTGTCTGCATTCCTGCCACAGGATGTTTTACAGATGCGATACACACTGAGGGAGCTACAAACACTGGCTGGTACAGCCAGTCTACAGTATATGTGGCATTCAGATCACAGATTGTATAGATATAAAAGGTATAGTGTTATGCCAGGATGACCCCTGTTATTGTGGGGCGGACATCATTTACCAGACTAAAATACCTAACAACCACCATGTAATGTTGTAGTACTGACACATCTGCTGGATGGACTTAATGTCTGGCAAAATAAGTGTGGCACATGCACAATGCACCTGGCAAAAGTGTTTGCTAAAACTGTTTGCCTATAGTTTGGTTATCACAAGACCAGCTTGAGTAGGCCAGACAAGTGTGATGAAACCCAAGTGGAAATATGCTACACATTTCCCTGCAAACATTATTCAGCACCAGAGAGGGGTTATGTGTGTAGCTCTTAACACCAGAAGGTCATATGTACATTTACTGACAGATGACATCACTCTAACCTGGAATGCATTAGTGTGTGCTACCTTGACATGAGTGATAATCCATGCAGTTATACCTTGACATCTTATTTTAACTTTGATTTTCTTTGTGTCATGTTATCAGCAGCACAAGTAGATGGAGCACTAGGACTCACAACATTGTTAGTTTAACAGTATGACATAACAACACGGTCACATGCGTTCCTGCATTTAACTGTTGCATCCTTGCAAGTGTGCATGCATTGGGACTAGGTAGCCAATTTATCACCGGCAAAGCTTATGAGTCAACATTTAAATATGTTAGGTAAGATACCGTACTTATCTTGCTATGTGCTTGTAAACATTGATGTAGCATAGGGAGAATTTCTTGGCTGCACTGTGAGCCCATTACACTTACAGGACAACACTTTCTCTATACTGTAAATTACGCAGGTAAGCCAGAAACATATCATGTAGTGCATGACACACACTCAGCCATTGACCAGTATTGGGTACCACACTGACTTTGGACTGTGGCAGAGGGTTGCTTGCTGAGCGCACTGTAGCAGTGCACATAATCTCTGCTTGTGCAGACAATTACAGGTTGCTATATTTTGGTTGTGAATGTCTCAGGCAGGCCCATGTGTGGCACAGATGGTGTTGTCATGACCACATCTATCACAAATCATGATGTGGATCTGGTGTGATTGTGTCACACAACAGACCTGGAGAATAGATAAGTTACTTATCAGTCACCCCTGCATAAAACATGTGGCAATAGTCCATTGCATTTCTGATGTTCAAAGAATGAGATAATGCCGGCACAGGGGAAAGGAGAGGAATGCGCCATATTCAGATATTATGATGAATTCCTGCATTTTCACATTGCTTCAGGACAGCACTACAAGATGACTTGCTGCACTGCCCTACACCAATTCCCCATACATATACACACACATAGGTGGTGCACTATGGCTCACAGGATATTGTTGGTTGCAGGCAGATGCACCTTTATGGACAAAATAAATTCCCATATGCAATACAAGCATCCTTGCTCCATGGTACATGTGGGCCAGCGTTGGTCACAGACAACTCCAACACAGGCAAAGTAACGTGTATGATCTGTATCATTGTATGTTCTGCACATTACTTCCCTTCAGCTTTCATACATAGCTGTGCTGTAGCAACATTCTGTGCTTCACTGTGTGTCCAAGATTACAATATACACAGTCATGGGAAAATAAGGTCACTATACCAGCCTCCACATGTGTCAGGCAGGAATAAAATGTCAAGAAGTACAACACACACACTCAGTCAATGCCCACTGTTTACATCTACACTCCCTTTGGATTGTAGTAGGACGCCTGACAGTCATAACTCTGTGGCAACACACATTCTCAATGTTCCACATTGCTACCTTTGTTTGTTATATGGCTTTCCAAAGCACATGGATTTGGCACATGGTGTTGATTTGCACACATGTTTTGGTCTACATGGGGTTGTCCTGGGGTGAGTTTAACACCTAGCTACAGACCTTTGGGATGGGCCAAATTCAAGTTGATGAGATGTGAGTGTTTTGACGTTTACAGTGACATGAAACTGCATACACAAAGGTAGTGTGCATACATTTATTTACATTTTGTAATAAACATTAAAAAAATGATTTTGGCCATCATGATAGATCACATAGATGTGAAGAAGTTCTGGATGATATGATTGCATTAGAGGGAACCAGCAATTGTTGGGACATTTTTACCTCCTCCTCATCCTCATATGCTGCTTCCTACTCCTCATGGGCCACGTCCCATGAGACATTTGTCCTCATACGTCTTTTGTGGAGGATACTACAGCCTAGTATAATTTTGCACACCATAGAGGGGGGCCCTGCAAACTCCCCCTGACATATATTAGCACCGGAAGCAAGACCTTAGAACCCCAAACATGCTTTCCACAATAGACCTGATCTTGCCCAGTGCCTGATTGTAGTTGCATTCAGTCTCATTCTGGCAATGTGCAAATGGCTTCATGATCCATAGCAGCAGACCATATCCCTGGAAAGCTGAAAAAAAGAACAAAAGTCAATTATTATTGTGATTGATACACCCACATTCAAGTACATGTCTGCTATGTGTACTGACTGGCCCATACACATTTCTACCAGCATTTTACAATATTGGTTTCAAATAGATGTGCATGTTTTAGTCCACATGTCTCTTTCAGTTCTCTGTGTCATATCAAAAGATATTCATGCCCTACTACTTTGACAATGCCACATTCTGACAATAACATTCGGGCAGTAAAGTAGTGTAATAGGTGTTCTGAAAGGTTCATTGCCACTGTAAGTGACAGTATGTTGTTGTTAAATTTTAGCTTTTGGTCATCCCTTGGTAGGCTGTGCGAATACCAACCTGTTTCAAAATAACATATTGATATCTCCCTGTGGAACCATTGATAATGTTCCTGCACCACCTGACAATGACTAAGGGGGTCATTACAACCCTGGCGGACGGTGTTAAAGGTGCGGTAATACCGCAAACAGGCCGCGGGAAAAAAAAGGGAATCATGACCCTGGCGGAAACCGCCAACAAAGACAGGCACTTTAACACACCGCCCGCCACGGCGGTACAGACAAGCAGCACAGCGGTCACCGCCAACAGACAGGCGGAAGACAATGTACCGCCCATAGTATCACAACCTACCAATCCGCCACCTTTTCCGGGGGGGATTCACTGTGGATAAAAACACGGCGGAAACAGTTACTGCAATGGGAAAACGCTCACCTGAACACATCCCACCAGGAAGGAGGACTCCATGGAGCCGGAATTACAAATCCTACCGGCCCTTGTATTCCTACTCATCTACGAAGAGCAACGCCGGCTCCGGCGAAGACAACGGTGAGTACTGCACCTACGACATAGGGGAGGGGGGGAGGCAAAAGTTAGGGGGACACACACGAAACACCCCCACCCCCACCCTCGCATATTACAACACACACACCAATGCATTCACAAAAATCACAGTAACAACCCACAACCCCCCCGGAAGAATGCAAAGACAAAACGAAATCAGTTCAAACATTGTAATGTATCAATATACATGTCTCAAAAATATACAGATATATTATAAAATAATTCAAAAGTATACAGTATACATTACGAGAAGTAGTGCAGATATGCACATATCAATGTCCGTGCACCACTAGTCCAAAAATGCATGGGCGAGGCCCACAAAAGATACCTGTCCACAAACGGAGAGAACACTGCCGGGGCATCAGATCGAAATACTACAGGCACCTTCGGGGGGAAGGGAAGAGGGGTCACCTCAGCCGGATGAGTGCAAAGCCAGATCCACGACGGGGCTCCATGCCCATTGATGTATCCTGGGGAGTGCAAAACCACAGTCTCTCAAGTCTCTACAGTGGGTAGGTTGCCTACTGTACCATCCTGGGGAGTGCAAAGCCACAGTCTCTTAAGTCTCTACAGTGGGTGGTTTGCCCACTGTACCATCCTGGGGAGTGCAAAGCCACAGTCTCTCAAGTCTCTACAGTGGGTGGTTTGCCCACTGTACCAATCTGGGGAGTGCAAAGCCACAGTCTCTCAAGTCTCTACAGTGGGTGGTTTGCCCACTGTACCATCCTGGGGAGTGCAAAGCCACAGTCTCTCAAGTCTCTACAGTGGGTGGGTTGCCCACTGTACCATCCTGGGGAGTGCAAAGCCACAGTTTCGCAAGTAGATAACAGCCTCCACTGGTTCTGGAGGGGGACTGGTGCCCAGACTGGATTAGTCTCCCCGTGAAAGTTCCTGTCCCGTCACTGTCCCAGCTGCACATGGGATAACGATGCTTGATGTGGCGGCCTTTTCATTCTTCCCCGGTGCATGCCCTGTTCAGTGGTGCTTTGCCATGGCGGTCTCTGGACTGTTCAGCGGTGCTTTGCCATGGCGTTCTCTGGACTGTTCAGCGGTGCTTTGCCATGGCTGTTCTGGACTGTTCAGTGGTGCTTTGCCATGGCGGTCTCTGGACTGTTCAGCGGTGCTTTGCCATGGCGGTCTCTGGACTGTTCAGCGGTGCTTTGCCATGGCTGTTCTGGACTGTTCAGTGGTGCTTTGCCATGGCGGTCTCTGGACTGTTCAGCGGTGCTTTGCCTTGGCGGTCTCTGGACTGTTCAGCGGTGCTTTGACATGGCGGTTCTGGACTGTTCAGTGGTGCTTTGCCATCGCGGTTCTGGACTGTTCAGTGGTGCTTTGCCATGGCGGTCTCTGGACTGTTCAGCGGTGCTTTGCCATGGTGGTCTCTGGACTGTTCAGCGGTGCTTTGCCATGGCGGTCTTTGGACTGTTCAGCGGTGATTTTGCCATGGCGGTCTCTGGACTGTTCAGCAGTGCTTTGACATGGCGGTCTCTGGACTGTTCAGCAGTGCTTTGCCATGGCTGTTTTGGACTGTTCAGCGGTGCTTTGCCATGGCGGTTCTGGACTGTTCAGCGGTGCTTTGCCATGGCGGTCTCTGGACTGTTCAGCGGTGCTTTGACATGGCGGTTCTGGACTGTTCAGCGGTGCTTTGCCATGGCGGTCTTTGGACTGTTCAGCGGTGCTTTGCCATAGCGGTCTCTGGACTGTTCAGTGGTGCTTTGCCATGGCGGTCTCTGGACTGTTCAGCTGTGCTTTGCCATGGCGGTTCTGGACTGTTCAGCGGTGCTTTGCCATGGCGGTCTCTGGACTGTTCAGCGGTGCTTTGACATGGCGGTTCTGGACTGTTCAGTGGTGCTTTGCCATCGCGATTCTGGACTGTTCAGTGGTGCTTTGCCATGGCGGTCTCTGGACTGTTCAGCGGTGCTTTGCCATGGCGGTCTCTGGACTGTTCAGCAGTGCTTTGCCATAGCGGTCTCTGGACTGTTCAGCGGTGCTTTGCCATGGCGATTCTGGACTGTTCAGTGGTGCTTTGCCATGGCGGTCTCTGGACTGTTCAGCGGTGCTTTGACATGGCGATTCTGGACAGTTCAGCGGTGCTTTGCCATTGTGGTTCTGGACTGTTCAGCGGTGCTTTGCCATGGCGGTCTCTGGACTGTTCAGCTGTGCTTTGCCATGGCGGTTCTGGACTGTTCAGCGGTGCTTTGCCATGGCGGTCTTTGGACTCTTCAGCGGTGCTTTGCCATGGCGGTCTCTGGACTCTTCAGCAGTGCTTTGCCATGGCGGTCTCTGGACTGTTCAGCGGTGCTTTGCCATGGCGGTCTCTGGACTGTTCAGCGGTGCTTTGCCATGGCGGTCTCTGGACTGTTCAGCGGTGCTTTGCCATGGCGGTTCTGGACTGTTCAGCGGTGCTTTGCCATGGCGGTCTCTGGACTGTTCAGCAGTGCTTTGACATGGCGGTTCTGGACTGTTCAGCAGTGCTTTGCCATGGCGGTCTTTGGAATGTTCAGTGGTGCTTTGCCATGGCGGTCTCTGGACTGTTCAGTGGTGCTTTGCCATGGCGGTTCTGGACTGTTCAGTGGTGCTTTGCCATCGCGGTCTCTGGACTGTTCAGCGGTGCTTTGCCATGGCGGTCTTTGGACTGTTCAGCGGTGCTTTGCCATGGCGGTCTCTGGACTGTTCAGCAGTGCTTTGCCATGGTGGTTCTGGACTGTTCAGTGGTGCTTTGCCATCGCGGTCTCTGGACTGTTCAGCTGTGCTTTGCCATGGCGGTTCTGGACTGTTCAGCGGTGCTTTGCCATGGCGGTCTCTAGACTGTTCAGCGATGCTTTGCCATGGCGGTCTCTGGACAGTTCAGCGGTGCTTTGCCATGGCGGTCTTTGGACTGTTCAGCGGAGCTTTGCCATGGCGGTCTCTGGACTGTTCAGTGGTGCTTTGCCATGGCGGTTCTGGACTGTTCAGTGGTGCTTTGCCATCGCGGTCTCTGGACTGTTCAGCGGTGCTTTGCCATTGCGGTTCTGGACTGTTCAGCAGTGCTTTGCCATGGCGGTCTCTGGACTGTTCAGCGGTGCTTTGCCATGGCGGTCTCTGGACTGTTCAGCGGTGCTTTGACCTGGCGTTTCTGGACTTTTCAGCAGTGCTTTGCCATGGCGGTCTCTGGACTGTTCACCGGTGCTTTGCCATGGCGGTTCTGGACTGTTCAGCGGTGCTTTGCCATGGCGGTCTCTGGACTGTTCAGCAGTGCTTTGCCATGGCGGTTCTGGACTGTTCAGCGGTGCTTTGCCATGGCGGTCTCTGGACTGTTCAGCGGTGCTTTGACATGGCGGTTCTGGACTGTTCTGTGGTGCTTTGCCATCGCGGTTCTGGACTGTTCAGTGGTGCTTTGCCATCGCGGTCTCTGGACTGTTCAGCGGTGCTTTGCCATGGCGGTCTCTGGACTGTTCAGCAGTGCTTTGCCATGGCGGTCTTTGGACTGTTCAGCGGTGCTTTGCCATGGCGGTCTCTGGACTGTTCAGCAGTGCTTTTCCATGGCGGTCTCTGGACTGTTCAGCAGTGCTTTGCCATGGCTGTTTTGGACTGTTCAGCGGTGCTTTGCCATGGCGGTTCTGGACTGTTCAGCGGTGCTTTGCCATGGCGGTCTCTGGACTGTTCAGCAGTGCTTTGACATGGCGGTTCTGGACTGTTCAGTGATGCTTTGCCATGGCGGTCTCTGGACTGTTCAGTGGTGCTTTGCCATGGCGGTTCTGGACTGTTCAGTGGTGCTTTGCCATCGCGGTTTCTGGACTGTTCAGCGGTGCTTTGCCATGGCGGTTCTGGACTGTTCAGCGGTGCTTTGCCATGGCTGTTCTGGACTGTTCAGCGGTGCTTTGCCATGGCGGTCTCTGGACTGTTCAGCGGTGCTTTGCCATGGCGGTCTCTGGACTGTTCAGCGGTGCTTTGCCATGGCGGTCTCTGGACTGTTCAGCGGTGCTTTGACATGGCGGTTCTGGACTGTTCAGTGGTGCTTTGCCATCGCGGTTCTGGACTGTTCAGCAGTGCTTTGCCATGGCGGTCTCTGGACTGTTCAGCGGTGCTTTGCCCTGGCGGTCTCTGGACTGTTCAGCGGTGCTTTGCCATGGCGGTCTTTGGACTGTTCAGCGGTGCTTTGCCATGGCGGTCTCTGGACTGTTTAGCGGTGCTTTGCCATGGCGGTCTCTGGACTGTTCAGCGGTGCTTTGCCATGGTGGTTCTGGACTGTTCAGTGGTGCTTTGCCATGGCGGTCTCTGGACTGTTCAGCGGTGCTTTGACATGGCGGTTCTGGACTGTTCAGTGGTGCTTTGCCATGGCGGTCTTTGGACTGTTCAGCGGTGCTTTGCCATGGCGGTCTCTGGACTGTTCAGTGGTGCTTTGCAATGGTGGTTCTGGACTGTTCAGTGGTGCTTTGCCATCGCGGTCTCTGGACTGTTCAGCTGTGCGTTGCCATGGCGGTTCTGGACTGTTCAGCGGTGCTTTGCCATGGCGGTCTCTGGACTGTTCAGCGGTGCTTTGCCATGGCGGTCTCTGGACTATTCAGTGGTGCTTTGCCATGGCGGTTCTGGACTGTTCAGTGGTGCTTTGCCATCGCGGTCTCTGGACTGTTCAGCGGTGCTTTGCCATGGCGGTCTCTGGACTGTTCAGCGGTGCTTTGCCATGGCGGTCTCTGGACTGTTCAGCAGTGCTTTGCCATGGCGGTTCTGGACTGTTCAGTGGTGCTTTGCCATGGCGGTCTTTGGACTGTTCAGCGGTGCTTTGCCATGGCGGTCTCTGGACTGTTCAGTGGTGCTTTGCCATGGTGGTTCTGGACTGTTCAGTGGTGCTTTGCCATCGCGGTCTCTGGACTGTTCAGCTGTGCGTTGCCATGGCGGTTCTGGACTGTTCAGCGGTGCTTTGCCATGGCGGTCTCTGGACTGTTCAGCGGTGCTTTGCCATGGCGGTCTCTGGACTATTCAGTGGTGCTTTGCCATTGCGGTTCTGGACTGTTCAGCGGTGCTTTGCCATGGCTGTTCTGGACTGTTCAGCGGTGCTTTGCCATGGCGGTCTCTGGACTGTTCAGCGGTGCTTTGCCATGGCGGTCTCTGGACTGTTCAGCAGTGCTTTGCCATGGCGGTTCTGGACTGTTCAGCGGTGCTTTGCCATGGCGGTCTCTGGACTGTTCAGCGGTGCTTTGCCATGGCGGTCTCTGGACTGTTCAGCGGTGCTTTGCCATGTCGGTTCTGGACTGTTCAGCGGTGCTTTGCCATGGCGGTCTCTGGACTGTTCAGCGGTGCTTTGACATGGCGGTTCTGGACTGTTCAGCGGTGCTTTGCCATGGCGGTCTTTGGACTGTTCAGCGGTGCTTTGCCATGGCGGTCTCTGGACTGTTCAGTGGTGCTTTGCCATGGCGGTTCTGGACTGTTCAGTGGAGCTTTGCCATCGTGGTCTCTGGACTGTTCAGTGGTGCTTTGCCCTTGCGGTTCTGGACTGTTCAGCGGTGCTTTGCAATGGCGGTCTCTGGACTGTTCAGCGGTGCTTTGACATGGCGGTTCTGGACTGTTCAGTGGTGCTTTGCCATCGCGGTTCTGGACTGTTCAGTGGTGCTTTGCCGTGGCGGTCTCTGGACTGTTCAGCGGTGCTTTGCCATGGCGGTCTCTGGACTGTTCAGCAGTTCTTTGCCATGGCGGTCTCTGGACTGTTCAGCGGTGCTTTGCCATGGCGGTTCTGGACTGTTCAGCGGTGCTTTGCCATGGCGGTCTCTGGACTGTTCAGCGGTGCTTTGAAATGGCGGTTCTGGACTGTTCAGCGGTGCTTTGCCATGGCGGTCTTTGGACTGTTCAGCGGTGCTTTGCCATGGCGGTCTCTGGACTGTTCAGTGGTGCTTTGCCATGGTGGTTCTGGACTGTTCACTGGTGCTTTGCCATCGCGGTCTCTGGACTGTTCAGCTGTGCTTTGCCATGGCGGTTCTGGACTGTTCAGCGGTGCTTTGCCATGGCGGTCTCTGGACTGTTCAGCAGTGCTTTGCCATGGCGGTCTCTGGACTGTTCAGCGGTGCTTTGACATGGCGGTTCTGGACTGTTCAGCGTTGCTTTGCCATGGCGGTCTTTGGACTGTTCAGCGGTGCTTTGCCATGGCGGTCTCTAGACTGTTCAGTGGTGCTTTGCCATGGCGGTTCTGGACTGTTCATTGGTGCTTTGCCATCGCGGTCTCTGGACTGTTCAGCGGTGCTTTGCCATTGCGGTTCTGGACTGTTCAGCGGTGCTTTGCCATGGCGGTCTCTGGACTGTTCAGCGGTGCTTTGCCATGGCGGTCTCTGGACTGTTCAGCAGTGCTTTGACATGGCGGTTCTGGACTGTTCAGCAGTGCTTTGCCATGGCGGTCTCTGGTCTGTTCACCGGTGCTTTGCCATGGCGGTTCTGGACTGTTCAGCGGTGCTTTGCCATGGCGGTCTCTGGACTGTTCAGCGGTGCTTTGCCATGGCGGTTCTGGACGGTTCAGCGGTGCTTTGCCATGGCGGTCTCTGGACTGTTCAGCAGTGCTTTGACATGGCGGTTCTGGACTGTTCAGTGGTGCTTTGCCATCGCGGTTCTGGACTGTTCAGTGGTGCTTTGCCATCGCGGTCTCTGGACTGTTCAGCGGTGCTTTGCCATGGCGGTCTCTGGACTGTTCAGCGGTGCTTTGCCATGGCGGTCTTTGGACTGTTCAGCGGTGCTTTGCCATGGCGGTCTCTGGACTGTTCAGCAGTGCTTTTCCATGGCGGTCTCTGGACTGTTCAGCAGTGCTTTGCCATGGCTGTTTTGGACTGTTCAGCGGTGCTTTGCCATGGCGGTTCTGGACTGTTCAGCGGTGCTTTGCCATGGCGGTCTCTGGACTGTTCAGCAGTGCTTTGACATGGCGGTTCTGGACTGTTCAGGGATCCTTTGCCATGGCGGTTTTTGGACTGTTCAGCGGTGCTTTGCCATGGCGGTCTCTGGACTGTTCAGTGGTGCTTTGCCATGGCGGTTCTGGACTGTTCAGTGGTGCTTTGCCATCCCGGTTTCTGGACTGTTCAGCGGTGCTTTGCCATGGCGGTTCTGGACTGTTCAGCGGTGCTTTGCCATGGCTGTTCTGGACTGTTCAGCGGTGCTTTGCCATGGCAGTCTCTGGACTGTTCAGCGGTGCTTTGCCATGGCGGTCTCTGGACTATTCAGCGGTGCTTTGCCATGGCGGTTCTGGACTGTTCAGCGGTGCTTTGCCATGGCGGTCTCTGGACTGTTCAACGGTGCTTTGACATGGCGGTTCTGGACTGTTCAGTGGTGCTTTGCCATCGCGGTTCTGGACTGTTCAGTGGTGCTTTGCCATGGCGGTCTCTGGACTGTTCAGCGATGCTTTGCCATGGCGGTCTCTGGACTGTTCAGCGGTGCTTTGCCATGGCGGTCTTTGGACTGTTCAGCGGTGCTTTGCCATGGTGGTCTCTGGACTGTTTAGCGGTGCTTTGCCATGGCGGTCTCTGGACTGTTCAGCGGTGCTTTGCCATGGCAGTTCTGGACTGTTCAGCGGTGCTTTGCCATGGCGGTCTCTGGACTGTTCAGCGGTGCTTTGACATGGCGGTTCTGGACTGTTCAGTGGTGCTTTGCCATGGCGGTCTTTGGACTGTTCAGCGGTGCTTTGCCATGACGGTCTCTGGACTGTTCAGTGGTGCTTTGCCATGGTGGTTCTGGACTGTTCAGTGGTGCTTTGCCATCGCGGTCTCTGGACTGTTCAGCTGTGCTTTGCCATGGCGGTTCTGAACTGTTCAGCGGTGCTTTGCCATGGCGGTCTCTGGACTGTTCAGCGGTGCTTTGCCATGGCGGTCTCTGGACTGTTCAGCGGTGCTTTGCCATGGTGGTCTCTGGACTGTTCAGCAGTGCTTTGCCATGGCGGTTCTGGACTGTTCAGCGGTGCTTTGCCATGGCGGTCTCTGGACTGTTCAGCGGTGCTTTGACATGGCGGTTCTGGACTGTTCATCGGTGCTTTGCCATGGCGGTTCCAGACTGTTCAGCGGTGCTTTGCCATGGCGGTCTCTGGACTGTTCAGCAGTGCTTTGCCATGGCGGTTCTGGGCTGGGCATTGGTGTGTGGCATGACGTTCCCTCATTGCCCAGCTGGGCTGTGGCAGCCGGGGCCCTCCTTGGCACTGACTCCGGCGGTGGCCTCCTGACCAGTGACGATACTTGGGCCCTCCTGGGCACTGACTCCGGCGGTGGTCTCCTGACCAGTGACGATACTTGGGCCCTCCTGGGCACTGACTCCGGCGGTGGTCTCCTGACCAGTGACGATACTTGGTCCCTCCTGGGCAATGACTCTGGCGGTGGTCTCCTGACCAGTGACGATACTTGGGCCCTCCTGGGCACTGACTCCGGCGGTGGCAGTGGTCTCCTGACCAGTGACGATACTTGGGCCCTCCTGGGCACTGACTCCAGCGGTGGTCTCCTGACCAGTGACGATACTTGGGCCCTCGTGGGCAATGACTCCGACGGTGTTCCCTGACCAGTGACGATACTGGGGCCCTCCTGGGCAATCACTCTGGCGGTGGTCTCCTGACCAGTGACGATACTTGGGCCCTCCTGGGCAATGACTCTGGCGGTGGTCTCCGGACCAGTGACGACGGTGCTGGCAGTGGTGTTCCGACCGCCAAGAAGGATGCCGCCCTTCTCTGCCGTGATGCTCACACCAGGCTGTGCAGACTTCCTCTGGCCCTTCCCTACCTTTGGAGGAGTCACAGCTGACTCTGCAATCCCCCTGGGACCCCTGTGAGTTGTTTTGCCTCCAGGAGTCTTCACAGGGTCCCGTCGGCCACTTTCCAATTTCAGAGCCTTTACAGGGGGTGGGCTGCCAGTGCCTTGGCTCCGGGTCACACTGCCTGCCCTGGTGGCCGGTGCACTCCACACACCTTGAACAGGCACCACTGGTATTGGAGGCTTTTTGGCTGAGGCGCTACGACGGGACTGATGAATTGGAGGGGGGGTGGGGGCAAAAAGGTCAACTTTACAGAGGGACAGTTTCTGACGAACACTGGGATGGGTAGTAGGAGGGGGTCTGGGAGTGGAGAAAAAGGACGTGGTTGTAGGAGGTGTCACTTTAGGTGTTTTGGGTGCAGGTGCAGGTACTGGAGGCTTTCGTGAGGTGGATGGATGTTGGGTGTGTGGGTGCCCGCATTTGTGTACTTTGGGAGGGGGCGTCACAGACACACTGGGAGAGGACACAGTGGATGTGTAAATGGGAGTGGAGGTGGTGATTGCAGGTGAGCGGGGTGTGGTGCTGGGTGTTCTGGTGTGACTCCTGGTACCTGTAGATGTAGTGCATGCAGGTGAGAGTGTAGACGAGACTGGGAGGGAGGAGGGAGACGACGAGGAGGGGGACACAGTGGAGGCAGTGGATGTTGCTGTGTCTGCATGTGGGTGATGCTTGTGTGTGTGCCTGTGGGTTGTGTGGTGCCTATGTTTGCCTGAGCTTCCCTTGTGTGTTGACGTGTGTGCATGCTGGTCTGTAGGTGTGCTTAGGATGGGCTGGGGTACAGGGGATTGGGTCTGGGTGGAGGAGGTTGGAGGGGGAAGGCTAGACACAGGGACAATGGCTGCCATCAGTGCTAAGGCCAGAGATTGCAGGGTTCGCTGAAGGACAGCCTGACCAGAATGAATGCCCTCCAGGAATGCATTACCGTGTTGCAACTCCCTTTCTACACCCTGGATGGCATTTACAATGGTAGACTGCCCAACAGTGAGTGACCTGAGGAGGTCAATGGCCTCCTCACTGAGGGCAGCAGGGGTGACTGGGGCAGGGCCTGTGGTGCCTGGGGCGAAGGTGATGCCCACCCTCCTGGGTGAGCAGGCACGGGGCGAACACTGAGGGACTGCTGGGAGGGCGGTGCTGGTAGGGGAGGTGGCGGCTGTACCTATAGAAGTGGGGCGCACAGATGGTGCCACCACCACAAGGGAGCTCCCATCGGCGGACGAGTCTGTGTCGCTGGTTGGTGATCTGGTGGCAGACGTGAAGCTCCCCTCGCCCTCCGTCCCACTGGTGCATTCTGAGTCCGTGGTGTGGCCCTCCTTGGCCATGTGGGATGCAGCTCCCTCGTGCTCCGGTGCCACTGTACCTCCGCCTGATGATGCTGATGCACAAAAGAACAGGGAGAGCACAAAAAGGGGGGGAAGAGAAGAAAGACAGGTTGAGTGCATGGCATAACGCTACCGTTGGTGGACAATACAGACACAGCAGCCCCCTGCACTACGCCGTGCTCCTGGTCTCTGCAGATGCAATTTCTGGGATCTGGCCTACATGGCTATGGTGGACATCTGCACACATGGATGCCACAGGGGCATCCATACCTGTACTTGGCACTCTACTGCGGTGGAGTAGAGTGCCACATGGCCTGCATTACGGAGGGGCCTAGTCTATGTATTTCTGCCTGACCTAGGTACACCCACAGGCCTCCTCCCCCACCCGGACCCCTCCACTGCGCGCAAAGTCCGCAGAATGAGATAGTACTCACCCCCTTGTGTCTGCTGTGATGCCCTCAAGCGCCCATCCAACTCAGGGTAGGCCACCGCCAGGATCCTGAACATCAGGGGGGTCATGGGGCGACGGGCACCCCTCCCACGTTGGGAGGCCATCCCCAGCTGAACCTCCGCCATCTTCTTGCTCCAGTGGCAAATGTCCTCCCATCTTTTACGGCAGTGGGTGCCCCGTCTCTGGTGGACCCCCAGGGTCCAGACTTCCTTGGCGATGGCACGCCAAATGTCCTTCTTCTGGTGGGCGCTGACCTACATGACACGCACAAGGGAAGAAGCGAAGTCATTAAAAACTGCACCGTCGATGTGAGTGGCCCCCCTCCCTACCCTAGCCATGTGGCACATACATTCACATGCATTCATGTTCCCTGAACTCTGCCCCCTTCCCTCTTACAACCAGCCCTCTCCACCCAGGCCTAGCCCATACAAAGTGCTACCTGTGTACTAACCTGTTGGTCTGGAGGACCGTAGAGAAGCGTGTACTGGGGGAGGACCCCGTCTACCAGTTTCTCCAACTCCTGAGCAGTGAAGGCAGGGGCCCTTTCCCCAGACGCAGCAGCCATCGTCGCTTCCAGACCGAGGTCACAGCAGCACTTGCAGTGTAGGTCCTCTCCTGTCGAAGATCAGGTATCTAGTGATTGAACAGCTAGAAAATGGCGGTGACGTCCGCGGTGGTGCGTATCATCACCGCTGGCGCACTTGTTCATTGGCTCCTGGGACCCATAGGGTCCAATGTTAACCAATGCAGCATTGCGCCACGGTCTACGACCGCCTACTGCGACGGTGTGCAACGGCAACGCAGTTACCCCACAATCCCATTGTCCCAGTTTAGAGGTCTGGCAGCCGCCATTTCAGGGGCCCACATGGCTTCATTTACTTCTGCGTCACACATAGCTAGGCCTACACTCAACACACATATAGGAAGGGTTTTGTGTTTGGTGTCGTCTTCTGTGTAACTGTGGGTACATACCTGGAAAAAAATTGACTCGATCGTCGCTGTTGCCCTTCCTAGGCGGTCAGCTGGGACATTTGAGAAGATGGCAGAATCCTCTGGTGTACCGACCGCTGGTGGACCTGTTGACAATGGAGGAGCGACATTGAATCGTCACCTACAGGTTTGACCGTGCCACAATCCAGGAACTATGTACCCAGTTGGAGCCAGACCTGATGTCACCAATCCGCCATCCCACTGGAATCCCCCCTGACGTGCAGGTGCTGTCAGTGCTCCATTTCCTTGCAAGTGGGTCTTTTGAGACAACAGTGGCCATGGCATCAGGGATGTCCCAGCCTATGTTTTCCAACGTGCTGTCCAGAGTGTTGTCTGCCCTGCTGAAACACGTAAGGAGATACATCATTTTCCCTGAGGTGGAAGATTTGGCTACAGTGAAAGGTGACTTCTATGCCCTTGGACATATCCCCAACATCATAGGTGCTATTGATGGGACCCATGTAGCTTTGGTCCCCCCCCACAGGAGTGAACAGGTGTACAGGAAGAGTTATCATTCGATGAATGTACAGATGGTATGTTTGGCAGACCAGTACATCTCCCAGGTTAATGCTATGTTCCCTGGCTCAGTGCATGACGCCTACATCTTGCGGAATAGCAGCATCCCTTATATGATGGGTCAACTCCAGAGGCACCGTGTGTGGCTATTACGGGACTCTGGTTACACCATACCTGTCCTGGCTATTGACCCCAGTGAGGAATCCCAGGACCAGGGCAGAGGAACGCTACAATGAGGCCCATGGGCGGACTAGGAGGGTGATCGAACGCACCTTCAGCCTCCTTAAGGCCAGGTTCAGGTGCCTCCATATGACAGGTGGTTCCCTATTCTACTCACCGAAGAAGGTGTGCCAGATCATCATCGCCTGCTCAATGCTTCACAATCTTGCTTTGCGATGCCAGGTGCCTTTTCTGCAGGAGGATGGTCCAGATGACGGTTTTGTGGCAGCTGTGGAGCCTGTGGAGCCTGTGGACAGTGATGAGGAGGAAGCTGAGGAAGAAGACAACGACAACAGGGAGTCAGTCATACAGCAATATTTCCAGTGACACACAGGTGAGAACATCTTCATTTTTACCATTACATTCACTGTCACACATCTTACTCTATCCTGGGTGTAATTTAATGGGATTATTTGGTAACTGAGTTGTTCCTTTCCATTACGGTTTCACAGGTGTGGTTACCAACGTGTGTCATCTGCATGCATCCTTCAAGGACTTGTGGTGTGTGACATTGGTATGTTGCCTTTACAACTAAAAACGCATTTTGACACTGTCATTGATAATAAATTTTACCAAATCATAGACTGACTCCAGATTGTTTTGTGGTTCAAGGGTGTTTATTTAAGTGCTCAAAAATGGAGGGGGGTTGTAAAATGGTGATGGGTGATGGTGGAGGAATGTCCATGGCAGAGTCCAGTCTATTAGTCTCACAGGTGCACTGCCCATATGGGCATAGGAAGTGGAGCTGGGGCAGTTTAAGTATGGACAGGGTAACAAAGTGGGACGGTGGGGGGACAATCAGGGTGGTCTCATTTCCTGGCGGGGGTCTTGCCATCTTGCTCTGTCCTGGTCCTGGATCTCAGGGACCGCTTGCGTGGTGGTTGTCCGTCTGTAGGGGGTGGGGTGCTGGTGTGGTGGTCCTGTGGAATGGCGTCCTGTCCACTAGCACCGGCAGAGGTGGTGGGCAGTTCATCGTCCATGCTAGTGTCAGGGGCCCCTTGGAGTGCCACGGTGTCCCTCATGGTCTGCTGTATGTCCTTCAGCACCCCTACGATGGTGCCCAAGGCGGAGCTGATGGTCCTGAGCTCCTCCCTGAAGCCCAAATATTGTTCCTCCTGCAGGCGCTGGGTCTCCTGAAACTTGACCAGGACCGTCACCATCGTCTCCTGGGAGTTGTGGTATGCTCCCATGATGGAGGAGAGGGCCTCTTGGAGAGTGGGTTCCCTTGGCCTGTCCGCCCCCTGTCACACAGCAGCCCTCCCAGTTCCCCTGTGTTCCTGTGCCTCTGTCCCCTGGACCGTGTGCCCACTACCACTGCCCCCAGGTCCCTGTTGTTGTTGGGGAGGTGGGTTATCCTGGGTTCCCTGTAGTGGTGGACACACAGCTGATTGACATGTCCTGGGTATGGAGGTTTGGGCCCGCTGGGTGGGTGCTGTACTGGTGTTACCAGAGGGTGGAAGGTCAGTGTTGGGCTGTGCCTGTGCAAGGGGAACCGACTGTCCTGAGGCCCACGATGGTCCGGGCTGGTCATCAGGCTCCAGTAGGGCAGAGCTGCTATCGTCACTGTGGGCCTCTTCTGTGGGTGGAGTGGAGATGTCTGGACCCTCCGGTGTGGTGACGGTCCTTCGTGATCTTGCAGGGGCATAAGAGCATGATTATTGCATGTGTGTGTGTGATGGTGTGCAATGGGTGGGTGTGCGTGTACCCCAGTGCAAGCATTCCTGTGTGGGGGCTTGTGTGATGATGGTTAGGGGGTTGTTATGGGTATGTGCAGTGGGCATGCTTTAGTGCTGGGTGTCCATGCTTAGTTGTGTCATGCAGGTATTGGTGTTGGGATGTGTGGTTTGTGTTCTTAGTACATTAGTGAGGAGTTGGAGTAATAGGTGAGGGGTCGAGGGTGGGGGTGTGTGATAGCATGCAGGTAGGGTGGGGGATATGATAGTTAAGATTTGACTTACCAGTGTCCATTCCTCCACCGACTCCTCCGAGGCCCTCAGGATGCATGATGGTCAAGACCTGCTCCTCCCATGTTGTTAGTTGTGGGGGAGGAGGTGGGGGTCCGCCGCCAGTCCGCTGAATCGCGATGTTGTGCCTGGAGACCATTGAACGCACCTTCCCCCGTAGGTCGTTCCACCTCTTCCTGATGTCCTCCCGATTTCTTGGGTGCTGTCCCACAGCGTTGACCCTGTCGACTATTCTGCGCCATAGCTCCATCTTCCTGGCTATGATGTGTGCTTCACCTGTGAGCCAAATAGCTGTGGCTCTACCCGTACGATTTCCTCCACCATGACCCTGAGCTCCTCCTCGGAAAAGCGGGGGTGTCTTTGGCGTGCCATGGGGTGGTGTGTGTGTGATGTGTGGGGTGGTGTATGTGGTGATGAGTGTGGTGATGTGTAGTGGTGTGTGGTGTTTTGTGCGTGGATGTTGTGTGGGTGATAGTGTTGTGTGCCTCTGTGTGGTGGGATTGTCTAATCAGTGCTGTCTCTCTGGCCTTCGTGACTAATTATTGGTCGTAGGGGTTTGTGGGTGATGTGGGTGTGTGTTTTATATTGTAATGGGTGTGTGGGAGTGGTGTGTGTATGTGTATCAGGTGTTTGTATTTGGAATTGTCCAATGTGGCGGTGTTTTGGAGCTGTGTGTGTATTTTGAGCGCGGCGGTGTGTACCGCCAATGGAATACCGCGGTTGAAAGACCGCTGCATGGATTCGTGGGTCGTAATAGCATGGGCGTGTTTCTGTTGCCGTGGAAGTGGAGGATTTGTTTTTGCCAGTTTAACACTGACCTTTGGTGTGGCGGAGTTGTGTGGGTGTCTGAATTTCGGCGGATTCCGAAATGTGGGTCATAATAGCTGTGGCGGAATTCCGTAGCGGTGTATTGGCGGTCTTCTGCACGGTGTTAAGCGGCTTTTACTGCCAATGTTGTAATGACTCCCTAAGTGTTGGAAATGGCCCTCTCTAACACGTCACCCCTAACCATTTTGCCTTCCTCCTCCTACATTTTGCTGGAGTTGTGCTTGTTGGCCTTAGCTGCTAACCAGTGCTAAAATGCATGTGCCACCTCCCATAAACATGGTTTGATTGGCATACTTGATTTATATGTAAGTCCCATGTAGAGTGGTATACCAAATATCCTGGGCCTATATATCAAATGTTACAAGTGGGCCTGAAGCACTTATTGTGATCTCCACTTAAGTAGCACCTTAAAACTTGTCCCTGGCCTGCCATTGCAGCCTGAAGGCAGAGCCCCACTGCCATTTCATCAAGGCATTTCAAATCCCATGCCAAGCCTTCAACTGGTCCTTTATTACATATATGTCACCCCTAAGGCAGGACCTAGGGAGCCCATAGGGCAGGGTGTTGTGTAATTTAAATGTAGGACATATGCTTTTCAGTTTTACATGTCCTCGTAGTAAAACACTCCTAAATGTGTTTTTTCACTACCGAGAGGCCTACACCTCCCATTGGGTAACATTGTGCTTTCCTTAATAAAATTAATAAGTTGTAATTCCCAAACCAGAGTTGGTAGATTTGGTATTACTAAACTTGTAATATTAAACCCTCTTTAATAGTAAAATGAGATTTATAATTACAAGCTTAAAAATGTCATAAAGTCAATCAATCAATCAATTTATATGTAAAGCGCGCTACATACTCGTGAGGGTTTCAAGGCGCTGGAGGGTGCTGCTACTGCTCGAAGAGGCAAGTCTTGAGTAGTTTTCTGAAGGAAAGAAGGTCCTCGGTCTGTTGTAGATCCGGCGGGAAGGTGTTCCAGGTCTTGGCGGCGAGGTACGAGAATGATCTGCCGCCGGAAGATTTGCGTCGGATGCAGGGGACGGAGGCGAAGGCGAGGTTAGCGGAGCGGAGATGCCGGGTGGGGGTGTAGAAGCTGAGTCTGTTGTTCAGGTTTGATGGTCCGGTGTTATGGAGTGCCTTGTGTGTGTGGGTGAAGAGCTTAAGTAGCACCTTAAAACTTGTCCCTGGCCTGCCATTGCAGCCTGAAGGCAGAGCCCCACTGCCATTTCATCAAGGCATTTCAAATCCCAGGCCAAGCCTTCAACTGGTCCTTTATTACATATATGTCACCCCTAAGGCAGGACCTAGGGAGCCCATAGGGCAGGGTGTTGTGTAATTTAAATGTAGGACATATGCTTTTCAGTTTTACATGTCCTCGTAGTAAAACACTCCTAAATGTGTTTTTTCACTACCGAGAGGCCTACACCTCCCATTGGGTAACATTGTGCATTCCTTAATAAAATTAATAAGTTGTAATTCCCAAACCAGAGTTGGTAGATTTGGTATTACTAAACTTGTAATATTAAACCCTCTTTAATAGTAAAATGAGATTTATAATTACAAGCTTAAAAATGTCATAAAGTCAATCAATCAATCAATTTATATGTAAAGCGCGCTACATACTCGTGAGGGTTTCAAGGCGCTGGAGGGTGCTGCTACTGCTCGAAGAGGCAAGTCTTGAGTAGTTTTCTGAAGGAAAGAAGGTCCTCGGTCTGTTGTAGATCCGGCGGGAAGGTGTTCCAGGTCTTGGCGGCGAGGTACGAGAATGATCTGCCGCCGGAAGATTTGCGTCGGATGCAGGGGACGGAGGCGAAGGCGAGGTTAGCGGAGCGGAGATGCCGGGTGGGGGTGTAGAAGCTGAGTCTGTTGTTCAGGTTTGATGGTCCGGTGTTATGGAGTGCCTTGTGTGTGTGGGTGAAGAGCTTGAAGGTGATCCTTTTGTTGACCGGGAGCCAGTAAGGTGGGGAGTGATGTGGCAGTGGCGAGGGATGTTGAGGATGAGTCGGCGGAGGCGTTTTGGATGCGTTGGAGGTGTTGGAGGACTTTGGATGAGATACCGGTGTAGAGGGCGTTGCCGTAGTCGAGTCTGCTACTGACGAGGGCCTGGGTTACTTTTTTCTTGTTTCTGTTAGGATCCATTTGTAAATTCTGCGAAGCATGCAGAGGGTGTTGTAGCAGGAGGAGGAGATGGCGCTGACCTGCTTTGACATGGAGAGTGAGGAGTCGAGGGTGAAGCCGAGGTTTTGTGTGCTGTCGGTGGGGGACCCAGCGTGGACGCCCACCATGAGTTGTCCCAGGCAGAGGGGGTGTGCCCAAGGATGAGGACCTCTATTTTGTCTGAGTTCAGTTTTAGCCGGCTGTCTCTCATCCAGTCGGCGATGGCTTTTAGTCCCTCGTGGAGGTTGGTTTTGGCGGTGTGCGTGTCCTTGGTGAGGGAGAGGATGAGTTGGGTGTCGTCAGCGTAGGAGATGATGTTGAGATTGTGCTGACGGGCCACTTGTGCGAGGGGGGCCATGTCGATGTTGAACAGCGTCGGGCTGAGGGATGAGCCCTGGGGTACGCCGCAGATGATGTTGAAGGCTTTTGATTGGTACGGGGGAGGCGGACTCTTTGGGTTCTGCCGGTGAGGAAGGATGCGGTCCATTCGAGGGCCTGGTCCTGGATTCCTGCTGCGTGGAGGCGGGATTTTAGGGTGTGGTGACATACGGTGTCAAAGGCGGCTGATAGGTCAGGGAGGATGAGGGCTGATGTTTCTCCATTGTCGAGGTGGCTTCTGATGTCGTCTGTGGCGGCGAGGAGGGTGGTTTGGTGCTGTGGTTGTGTCTGAAGCCGGACTGGGAGTGGTCGAGGATGTTGTTGTCTTCGAGGTACCGAGTGAGCTGAGTGTTGACGATTTTCTCGATGACCTTCCCCGGGGACGGGAGCAGAGAGATGGGCCAGAAGTTTTTCAGGTCCTTGGGGTACGCCTTTGGTTTCTTGAGAAGGGCGTTGATTTCGGCGTGTTTCCAGCTGTCCGGGAATCTTGCAGTTTCAAAGGAGATGTTGATGGCTTTCCGTAGGTGTGGTGTGATGGCCGTGTCTGCTTTGTTGAAGATGTGCTGTGGGCAGGGGTCTGATGGTGATCCGGAATGGATGAGTTCATTGTCTTGCAGGTTTCGTCTTCGCTGATTTTGGTCCAGGAGGTCAGTCGGCTGGAGTGGGTGGAGTTTGTGGTGGGTGGGGTAGGAGCGTCCGGAGTGTGAAGGGAGTTGAAGCTGTCGTGGATGTCTGCGATTTTTAGGTGGAAGGCGGTTGCTAGGGCGTCGCATAGTTATTGGGAGGGGGTGATGTCGTTGACGGTGGCGTTTGGGTTGGAGAGTTCTTTTACGATGCTGAAAAGATCTTTGCAGTCGTGGGCGCTGTTTTCTAGGCGGGTTTTGAAGGAGGATCTTTTTGCTAGCCTGATGAGTTGGTGGTGTTTGCGTGTGGCATCCTTGAGTGCCGTGTGGTTGTCTGAAGTGCGTTTGAGTTTTCGGCAGTGGCGTTTGGAGGCTTGGAGGTCGTCAGTGAACCAGGTGGCTTTTTGTTGATGTGGTTGTTGGAGGGTTTTCTGATTGGAGCAAGGCGGTCTGCGGAGTCGGTGATCCATAGCTTGAGGTTGTGTGCTGCAATGTCAGGGTCGGTGGGGTTGACGGGCGGTTTCTGGGCTAGGGTGTTGGTTAGTTGAAGTTCGGTGACTTTGCCCCATCTGCGGCGTGGTGGTTGTTCGGTGAGGTGGTGTTCTGTCTGTTTTTTGAAGGTGAAGTGGATGCAGTGGTGGTCGGTCCAGTATAGTTCGATGGTATGGTTGAAGGTGACGTGGTTACTTGTGGAGAAGATGGGGTCAAGGGTGTGACCGGCTGTGTGGGTGGGTGTGTTGACGAGCTGTGTGAAGCCGAGGTTGGCGAGGTTTTCGGTCAAGGTGGCAGAGTTGGTGTCGTTGTTTTCGAGGTGAAAGTTCAGGTCCCCGAGGAGGATGTAGTCCGTGGAGGCGAGTGCGTGGGTGCTGGCCAGGTCGGCGATGGCGTTGCTGAAAGGTGCCCTGGGTCCTGGGGTTCTATAGATTAGTGTTCCTCTGAGCGTGGTGTTGGGGTCGGTGCGGATTTGGAAGTGAAGGAGTTCGGTAGTGCTGAAGGAGTCGTCCAGGGTGGTTTTGACTTCGAGGGTGGCTTTGTGGACGATGGCTATGCCTCCTCAGGTTCTGTTGGTGTGGTCTCGGTGAGCGACTTTATATCCGTTCGGGATGGCTATGGCGATGTCGGGTGCTGAGGAGTCGTTCCACCAAGTTTCGGTTAGAAAGGCCACGTCCGGGGAGGTGGAGTCGAGCAGGTCCCAGACTTAGATGGCGTGCTTGCGTGCTGAGCGGGTGTTGAGAAGTATGCAGTGGAGGTGGTTGGTCTTGATCCTAGGAGGTATGTGGGCTCTGTTGCAGGTGAAGCTGCAGTTGTGGCAGGAGAAGTGTCCGTGCGTGCTCTTTGGAGAGGCCTGGAAGCAGGTGGTGTCTCGGCTGGTGTTGAATGCGCGGAGGGTGTTGGCGTTGTAGCGAATGCTGGCTGGGTGGCTGTTGCTGGGACCAGGGGTTCTGTTGTTATGGCACGGCTGCCATTAGAGGAGGGTAGGGTGGGAGTGGCAGCTGGGAGGCGGGAGGGCCTGGCAAATGAGGGGGTTGGGGGGAGGGGCCGCAGGTGATGCAGCGGCGGGAATGGGAAGAGGAGTTGGCAGTAACAGTGAGAAGGAGGGGGGAGGCAGGAGGGGACGCAGGGGACGCAGCGGCGGGAATGGGAAGAGGAATTGGCAGGAACTGTGAGAAGGAGAGGGGAGGCAGGAGGGGCCGCAGGGGACGCAGCGGCGGGAATGGGAAGAGGAGTTGGCAGGAATGGTGAGAAGGAGGGGGGAGGTGGGAGGGGCCGCAGGGGACGCAGCGGCGGGAATGGAAAGGGGAGATAGCAAAATGCGGAGTGGAGGTGGCGCGGGAGGTGAAGCGGTGAGTGACCTGCCTGCAAAAGTAGGGTCAAAGGTTGCTAAAGGCAGCATTTTCCTGCCCTTAGCCATCTGTGCCTGTAACCTGCCTTAGGTCACATGACTGGGTGTAACTGACAGTTGTGACTTTGTGAAATAACCCTAGATATTCACACGATAGGGGGATGAACAGAGCCTGAATGGGCCATTAATTGACTTGAAGGGGGCATGAACCACCTGAATTCATTGGACTTGGAGGAAATAGAATGTATACAATCTAGAAGCCCCCTAGGTAATGAGACAACCAAGGCTACATGGGCCTCAGTTGAAATAGCTGGGAAGATCGTGGGGGAACAGGCTTTGTTTAAAAATTGGGGCATAATAGTGATACCATATCGTATCCCAGGCTGCCCACAATCTTTACTAGCTACAAAGAAGCATGGTCAGCGTTCCATCACTCCTAAAACAACTTACTTAGTCCTCAAGAGGGCAAAGAACACTTTGCTGGCAGGAAGAACAAGACAAAACTCTCAACCATGCCAAATATACATATAACGGCCTCATAAGACTGGAACTGGATATCCTGTGCTATAAATGGAGTAACCAACGTCCAATGACAAGTCTTACCTGCCTCGACAAGCCAATTGACAAAGCCAATTCCTCCAGCTCTGGGAAAGCAGGCTCACAAGCAACACCTCATACGAATGTGCTCCTGGTACATTAATGGTTTAGGAAATAAAACATGCAACAAACAAGTTTAACTTTTTCTACAAATGTTCAATATTATCCTCTTGCAGGAAACATAGCTGGAACAGCCATTTCACATGGAGAGCTTCATGGAATATCATGTCTCTGCCCATAGAGGGGCCACTTTCGGTCACCCAAAGGGAGGCTTGCCAATATACGCCTCTACAACAAGCATTAGTGAGGTTAAGGAACTGAGGGACATATTTATAAATGTTTTGCACCAAATTTGCATAATATTTTTAAAGAAAATTCGGTGCAAAACTAACTCCATATTTATACTTTGGTGCTAGACCCGTCTAGCGCCCAATTTATGGAGTTAAAGTCATTTTTTGGACGTGGAAACCTACTTTGCGTCAATGAGATGCAAAGTAGGTGTTCCCGTGCAAACAATGACTCTATGGCCATAGCGCCATATTTATCCCCCAGTGCTAAAATCACGCACGGGAGGGAGGAGGTTTTTAACATCTGGGTCAGGGCAGGCGTTAGGGGATCTGTGGGCCTATTTACATGGTGGAACACCATGGAATAAGCCCACAGGTGTCCTCCCCAGGCCCCAAGGGCACCCCCACTCACTCCAGAGGGACAGCAGAGGATGGGGGACCCCATCCCAGGAAAGTATAGGTAAGTACAGGTAGGTTTTCATTTTTAAGTGCCATTGGGGGCCCTGAAATGGGCCCCCAATGGCACTGAGTACAATGGCCATGCCCAGAGGACCCTGGTCCCCTGTGCTGGCCATAGGAGTGGTGGGCATGACTCCAGTCTTTTCTAAGACAGGAGTCATGTGGTATGGATGGTTTTGCATCAGAAAATGACTCTAGGCAAGTTAGAGTATTTTTTTTACTCTAACCTGCCTAACGTTATTTTTTGGTGCAAACCCCCTCTTCCATACTGCCAGCCCCACCCGACTAATGTCATTTTTTTTTTACACTAGCTTACCCTTTGCACCATTCCATAAATATGGTGCCTGGCTGGTACACAGAAATGGTGCAAGCCGGTGTTAAACGTTTTGGTGCATAACTGCGTTTTGCACCAAAAAGTATAAATCAGGGCCTGAATGTGAAGTCTGCTGAAGACATTGAGAAGAAAGCAGTTGGAGCAACATTGTGATGCGAAGGGAAAGATCTAAGGTTAGTGATTGCAAATGTTTTTCTGCATAGAAAAGGCAGGGTAAAGGGTTCTTTATTACTGATCAACAAAATTAAGCGATTGAAGGGTGAAGAAACGAGCACCCAACTTTATTCTCTCAGGAGGCTTTATTCTATACCTGCTGGGCACAACGGATGATGATTTCAAAGCAGTTCAATCATCACAAGGGCAAATTCCACAACAAGGGAAGAATACAACTAACCACAATAGTCAAGCAACTAAAGGTTTTTGGCCTCCAGGCCCTAAATGGGCACTTTCTGAAGGATGACCCCCTGCAGCATTGTTCCAATCCACAAGGGCTACCTCAACTCTCGATTACACTTTTACCAGCCTACCACTGTTCCATGAAGTTCTCCTGTATCAATTGGTTGAGGAGGAATCCAGTGATCACATCCCACAGGTGTTCATGCTCAACACAAGGCGAGCAGCCTTCTGTACCTCGTGTGTAATGAAATGCTCTGCACACACCATTAACAACAAAAGACTTAAATATAACATCTTGTCCATAGATAACCTCTTGGCATTTGCTAAGAGTATCTGACACAGTCAGCAAGCTGATATCTCTAACTCGTTAATGGCATGGGAGGCTGTCACAAAGGAACTTGGAGATACATTTGCCACTACCGCAAAGGGGCACTGCACGCAACAGCATCGAAGGAGCCACCTCACTCTCTTACAAAAAAAACAAGTGAAGCTGCACAAAAGGCTTAGGAATTTTACCATCAGGAAATTAGGCTGGCCCCCAAGCAACACTGACTTGCAACAAGAACACAGGCATAAAAAGGCCACACTTAAAAAGCTAATTTGGACTTACAAAAGAGAACGAGAAGAAGCACTCTGGGCACAGCTCCTCTGCGACATGAAAGGGAATGACCACACACGATTCTGGCGGAAGATAAATTTGCTACAATGCCCTACTCATTTATCGGTTCAATCACTTCTGAAGTTGGTTGGGCAAAATGTTTGGGCGGGCACTTCATTTGTGCTGAGGAGGGGAAAAGTCATGTGGGGGCCAAAGGGCCACTACAGCAGGTACTACAAACATTACATCAAAGCGGGGTGAGGAAAGGCTAGCTGATGATCAGTGGTTACTTCGGGACTAGTCTATGGACACTGTCATAGTAACAAAACAACTAATCGTGAGATCAGTAAGGGAAGGTGGGAGTATGCCTCCGGCCCTACTGGGATACCTCTAGCACTTTTCAAGGAGGATGCCAGCTACTAGTCAGAGAAGCTAGAGCCGATCTTCCAACAGATTGCAAAAAGAGCCATCATCCCAGCCACCTGCAGAGGGTCCATCATCTACCTGATTCACAAGCATGGTGATAAAAATAGCACAAATAATTATCAGCTGGTGGCACTGATCGATAATGAGGCAAAGAACTTTGCTGGCATTAGTCTGGAGGAGTTAAGAGCCTGGGCTTCAGTCAATAACATCAACCCAATAAATCACACTGGTCTCAGGAAGAATGTGGGAACCATACCCAACATAATGTCACTGTCCCTGCAGATAGATGGAGCTGTGGAAACCAAGCCCTTCCTCTACCTCTGCTTCATTGATTTCAGGGCCGCTTTTCACCACATAGATCATGGCTTGCTATGGAGGAACCTGGAGGCATAGAATATTCCACCAATCCTCCTGAAGCTTATAATCACATTATATACAGACACTTGGGTGCAAGTCAAGCTGGGACGGGGAAGCATCTCTCAAGATGTATATCAACTGCCTAAGTCCTGAAGCAGCCGTGCGTCCTCTTACCTGTGCTATTCAAACTCTTTCTTCCTGACCTAATGGAAAATTTGGACCCCTGTAACTCTCACTCTCCAAAGCTGAGTAGCTTTGCCCTTTTGAATCTCCTCTATACTGATGACCTGGTGTTAATAAGCCATACCCCAGTTGGGCTGCAGCATCTTCTCAATGTCACCCACACCTTTTCTATTGCAAATGGTTTAAAAATAAATTTTGATAAAACTAAAGCAATGTCATAAATAGCCTGAAAAGGAACATCCTAAGCTGGAGTGTGTCTAAACTGTATCTTCCTAAAAATATCTGGGTGCTATCATCAACATCATCAATAACAAATGATCATTCAAACCACAGTGCAACACTCTGAAGAGAAAGGGCACTGCTCTTTCACTGTCCTTAAAGAACCTAAAAGAGAAAGTTTCCAGTCCTAATTTAATACCATTGCGATGTGTTATTCAGGCAAACTGATCCCGATGACAACTTATGGCAGCAAGGGTCTATGTGGAGGGGGTGCCCCAATGTTTGAGGGGGTTGCCTCCAGGGCCTACAGAACAATCTTTTGCCTCCCTAAATATATATCTCATTCCCAGATAAAACTAGAGTTCCACCTCCAAACTCAGGGGTAGATTTAAGAGCCCCTTGCGCCATCTAACAACCCATTAGTGTAATTTATTTACCGCTAATGTGGCATTAGATGGGCAAAAATGCTGCACCAGATGTACAAAGTAGGGCAGTCCATGTATTGTGCCACTTTGTAGCCCTTTGCATTAAATCATGCATGTGACATGCATAATGAATGCAAAGGGGGTGGTCCTCCATTGGTGGGGGCAATAAAATGGCTCAAAGAAATCTAAGAGATTTCTTTGCATCATTTTTTTGGCACTTTTAACGCCAGCCCAGAGCAGTCATTAAGAGGAGGAACACCATTATTCATAATGGGCCTCAATGGGCTTTGCAGGATTAGCGTCAACATTTTTTATGCTAATCATGCAAAGTTCCAAACTAGCGTAAAAAATTCCGGTGTGCCGCAAAATAAATATGGCTCACACATGGTCGTGTTTGGGGCGCTAAGGGGCTCAAGAAAAGTGGCACTGCAGTGGATGCAGCGCCACTTTTCTTAATTCAGGCCCTCAGTCTCTTGCTAGAAGGGGCGCGTACATCAATTGCTGGTTTAAAATAAAGAATGCCTACACCACCTCACTAAATTGAAATCTATGGTCAGAACTGGCAACTAGAAGGAGTTCTCCCACTCAAACTTACCTTAATGACTCCTTAACACAACTCGGCTTACATGATCTCTGGGCGACATCAGTAACACACATCACCTTCAAAAATGTAGTAAATGAAACCATCAAACAAGCATCATTGCTGAAAGATAAGGCAGGATTTGCCAGCAGAGCCCACGGCTAGGTCGTATGGCAAGGCTACGTCAAAGCCGAACCACAACTTACTAAAGGAAAAATTCTTGACATAACAAATGGGTATTTTACCACCACTTTTACATCTATCCCCATGGGAATGTAAATCACCTGCAACAGTCTGGCAGCTGTGTGGAAAGGTCAAAGAAGATCTACTGCACCTGACATGCATTTGTAAAGAATTTGTAGCAGAGAGGAAAGCAGTGCTTAATTTGTAAATAAGAAGGTGCCAGTGCCCAAAGCTCTCCTCTTAAACACGCAGCTGCTGCAATTAAATGTGTGAACACGGAATACTGAGGCAGCGTAATCTTAAAGCCATCTCAGGCCTCTTAAATCCATATAGAGCCACTCCCTGCCCCTTCTGCTCACTCTAGCAGCTTTCTACTTTCTCCCTTTGTGACGCTTTTTCGTTTTTCCCTTCCTCCGTCTGTCCCATATGTGTCTTTTGCTTGCAGCAAATGCTTGAGGCAGAAGAATAAGCCCCAGCCCTCAAAAATAAGTGCCGGTGCTCAGCACCAGAAACAACAAGCACAAATTAAGCACTGGAGGAAAGCAATGCTACAGCCACTCTTCAATCAAAGATGAATCCGGTCATGCAGGCAGGTGGTTCTGTCCTGCTTCTTCCCAACAAACATTCAACTGAACTGCCACTTTGTGAGATATTTTATCAGGGTTGAAAAGGAATTATTGGCACTGCAAAGCAGCGAACAATAAGCGCTTGTAACCAACGAGTGCACACCTGGTCATTGGAAGCGTAAACAAGGTACATTCGAACATCTTCCTTAGACCAATAATAACGTTTAAGTGTTCCCCGTTGTTCCTGCTCTAAGCGCCCCTTACCAGTTTATCCTTAGATTAACCTGGTACGCTGCTCCTCATAGTTGTTTACAGCAGCTGTCAACCCCGTGTACATAGTGTGTATTTTTTGCTTTTTTTAACTTCATTTGCAGCAGCATTTTCAAAATCTATTTAAGAATAGTGTTCTGTGGAACCACTGTGTAGGTTAGTGTAATCTCTGGTTCACTAGATGCAAACTTTAAATAAGGCAGCCCCCATATGCTATGGTGTGAGGCTCAGCACGCGTTACTTCGATCACTTAGTCAGACCAGCCCCAGGCAGCAGGTAGTTCTGGCCCTACGTTTACATACAGCAGGTTTAGTAGTTCATGAGGGGTCTGCCTCTTACAATAAAGTAGTTCTGGCCTTATGCTTACATACAGTGATGTTTGCATACTTAGCCACAGTGGCTCTTCAGAAAAAACCTGCTCACTGCACACTGCACTTTCCATTTTGAGCCGCATGCTCGGGTAGGTGGCACAGGCTTGAATCACCACATTCTCATTATGTTTTGTCCAAGGCAACTTAGCCATTGTATTAGTTGTATTAAGGGGAATATTATTATGGTTCTTTAAAGTGTTAGCTATTCATGTATGTTTCAATCGCCTAGGATATAAAATTAAACTTGAACTTGACTTGATAGGGGATGGAGCTAAGCACAGCCCCACTTGCAACTGAATAGCGTGCGCTCTGCCATCACACAATATGCTTAATGACCCTGTATTGTCACTGGAGCTAGCTGGGAGCCAGGGCAGGAGAGGCAGGAAATTTCTGGAACCTCTGATAACCTTTCTGGAAACTTCACCCAACGTTTAGGAGCAGGGCACCAGGATATACAAATAGGGCTCTCAGACCTGCTCCTCAGGTTACTACTGGACCTGCAGAAGTACTCTCAGAGAACTGCCTGCTGCTGTGACTTGTGGGTGCACCTGGAAGGACTGTGCTGCTGCATGGAGCCTGTTTAGAACTTTCAGAGGCCAGTTCTACATCACCCCCTGCACCCAAGACTCCAGGGGCTAGTTTATCTGGTCTCCTGTTCTGAGCCACAGGAACACAGCAACCTCCCACCATCTTAAACCTGCACCTGGACCTAGCTTGAGTTAGTCTTTAACCCCCAACAGGATTCCATCTATTCCTGTACCCTTGGCTGTGGTGCTAAAGTTGCCCAGGTGGCTGTTTTCCAAAACTGAGGACTTGCTATATTAAACCTTAAACTTTAATAATTAGGAATTCTGGTGCTACTAGTTGCATTTTCATGGTTTTGTTGTCAAATGATATATTAAAATTGAGAAGCATGTGCAGTGACAATAATGTGTTTCCTTGCACCTGGTTCGGGCCGGCTATAAAAGCCAGTATTTCAGACTAAATCCTGCTTAGCCTTGTTTAACTTGGAAGCAGAGCTTATCTGACTCCAGTCTTCAGCAGCCTTTCCTCGACAGAGGCACTCCTCTCTTTGTAGCAGTATCCATACCTCCACAGAGACAGGTTTCACCTCTCAGGAACGTGCTTCCTGAGTTCCAACCTAATATTTCCAATCTTCTACACAGTTACCACAGTACCTGTAAAAGGCAGGCAGTTTGCAACTCATCTCTCGCATCGCGCTTTCTTACGCTGGCAAAAAGACATGAGTCATCCCAAAAAGGGAAACACAAGTTTTCCTGTTTAATTTGGGACCTGGATCAGTGATGATTAATCAAACTTATCTAAAGCAGCAATAATATTCAGATCAATCTCGTGACTAAAAAGACAATAGCAAAAAGTTGTATTTCCTGTAACAGCTGACCCTTCCTCAATTTTGTTCTCATAGTTGCTTTTCAATCTGTATTTCCCCGATCGGAATCTGATGTTGGTTTTCTAAAGACTTTTGGAACAATTGAGAACTATCATCTGATTGCCATTGCATATTTGCATATGAACCTTGATCTCTTAAGACTTGAACTACTTAAGAATTTAAAGTAGTTTTGTTGTGATTAACCCATTTATTTTCTCTCAGTGGAAATCCTTGTACATGATAATTCCAGTTCATGATAAGTTTTGGATAATTCTTGAATCACACTGGGGAATGTTTCTAGAGTGAATTATTGGTATGTTGATTTGACGTTAATGAATGCCAATGATCTGTTTAGTTTTTCTTGTTGTAAAGCGTGGTTTCATTATAGGGAAATTTGAGCCCAGACCCTTGTTTCTGAATAATCCTGATTGCCAGTATCCTGAATCAAGAATATCCTTGAGCCCAGCAGTGCCCGGAGTAGAGAAATCCGAATACACAGAAGTCCTGGTATTTCTCTCTTTCTCTCTCATCCCAAACCCCTTCTCCTTGAAAATCTAAGAGTTGCAGTGTGTCCTTCATTGCTGCCCTGTCAGTTCTTATTGGGATTCAGTGATTATAATTGTCCCATTGGAACCACCTGGAGTTCAGTAATGTAACTTATTGTGGATTGTGTGCTGATTTCAAATGATTCTATCATCTTTGCTGTGTCAAATGAATGCTGTGATTGGTATCCTGAGTACACTGAGGTGCCTTTGTTCAGGTTCCATTACATTCTATATTGATGATTGTTAAATGCCAAATTTGGCAATATTATGTTAGTGTTTGTGACTTGCACATTGCTGAATTCATATTGTTTTCCTTTGGGCAACTTACCCCAGAACAGGTGAACCAACAGCTTGTTAGCATCTGTCAATGGGACTGTAAACCTGAGTGTATGTATGTACATGTACTGTCAGTATGGCTGAGAGATATGTGCTTTTTGTACTGTTAATGTCACTTTGTGATACATTATAGACATTTACTCATGTCTGGAGCCTACATTAACTTGCATGGCACAAATGTAATTTGAAAATTTGTCTTCCTGTGTTGTTCCTGACCTTTTAATCAACATACCAGTAACTGGCATGTGTGATACACTTACTAATTAACAAAATACATGTTCTCACTCTGTTGAAAAAAGGAACCTTGACTGATACAGAGAGTCGGTACACCATTGAGCAGACACATATCCCACACTTCTCTGTTGATTTGGACTGATACTCATATTGGGTTTCTGCTCTACCACGTTTCATTTGAAATTCGTTACCTGGTGCAGATAATGTGGTCTCATTCATTCACACGGAGTGAAATGACACATTAGTACTCACTGATGTTCTGTAGCTACTGCCATTGATAGATTAGTGTGTGTATGCCACTATGAACATTATTGGCTACATATTGCAGGGTCTGATTCTAAAAGGTAAACTTTTGGTCTAAGTTTAGGCCAAAAGTCTAAGTTCACGACTGTTTCGTATTCAAAAAGGTAGGTTAAGAGTAGTATTTTTACCTTCACACTCGGGGAAGATCATCTGCACTCTGGGCGGATCATCTGCACTCAGGCCAGAGGAGGTAATCCTTCATACTGACACACCTGTGTCAGTTCCTACCATCCTCCCACCCAGCTCCAGCTGAAACTCCTCAGCCCACTCTCAATCCCAGCCTTGCTGCACAAGCAAAAGCAGAGCTGCAACAAACAAACTTTTTCAGACCGTATCAACATGTCGCTGAATGTATTTGTTGGTTTGGCCCTTGCAAAGCGAAAGCCGGATTTGAGGCTAAGGAGGAGGAGGAGGAGGAGGAGAGGAGGTACAAAGGATAAACCTCTTTGGGATGTCTAGCCAAGATGTCTTTGCCAGATACTGTTTTCCTCCTGATATCATCTTGGAGATGGTTTGTGAGTTGGATCTTGACTCTATGACCTGCCACTCCCACGCCTTCCCAGCCTATGTCAAGATCCTAATAGCTCCCCATTTTTTTGCTATCTGTTTGTTCGAGAGTATTTCTGGTGACTTTGTGGGCATGTCCCAAGCAACCAGGCCACAATGCCTGCATCATGTACTGAGCTGCACCAATAGGAGAGCACATCACCACATTTTAATGTCCAAACACTGGCCACAAAGCAGAGGATAGCTACGGATTTCTACCTCATGTCCCACTTCCCACATGTGCTGGGTGCTTTCGATTGCACTCATGTGGCTTTTCAGCTACCTCCCCACAATTCACACATCTTCTGCAACAGACACTGTTGGCACGACATCAACATGGCGTGTGTCTGTAATGCCAGTGGTAGCTTCAATTATGTTCATGCAGTGTTCTCAGGCAGAACCCATGATAGCTATGTATCCAGCTGATCACCTCTGTACAACCATTAGATAACACCAATTGTCATGCCGCATATATGCCCCCAATAGACACAGTAGGTACCATTTCATACATCATGTACTGTACTGATGCAAGAGGGGCATTTACAAATAACACTCCATTTCCCTCCTCAGTTGAAGCTGCATATGCACTCTCCCCTAATCTCCTCACACCACACAGACGTAAAATCACTGTACCTCAGCGGAGGTACAATAGAGCACATAGACGTACATGAGGCTTAATTGAGCACACTTTTGATCTCCTGAAGTCAAGAATCAAATGTCTCAACCGTACAAGGGGTGTGCCGCTCTGCTCACCTCAACTTGTGTATAAGATTATAGTAGCCTGCTGTGTTTTGCACAACATAGCATTAAATCATGTCTTAAACAGACCTCAAGACCCTCATCTAGGTCTGAATCGGGGCAAGGAGGCCATTGTTAAAACAGAGGGAAATGTATTCATGTGCGTGACCAGCTGGTTGACACTTACTTCACCTGAGCAACATGTTGTGTCATACCTTTATGTGGTTTGCAGTCTGTTGTCAATGAAGATAGTTGGAATTTTGACACTCTGTCCATATATCCCATCCTGAGACTACTTTGTAAGCCTTACTTGATGTCTGTAAACAAGAGTTGTTGCCAAGAGTCAAAAGATTGCCCATGCAATACGTTATGTGTAAAAGTCAGGGATTAGCATCGACAACGTCCCCATGGCTTCATTGACTCTGGGGATTAATGTTTGCATATGTCAGAGCTCCCTGGGCAGTGTAACAATAGGAATCTGCTTCACAAAGGGCCTCTCCCCTCAGGGTGAAAGTGACACATCAGAGGGTGTGTCATTGTACACAAGGGGAAATTGTTGCCATGGGTATTCACAGTGTAGTCATCGTGCTCAAGTGTGGTGACTCACCCACAACTGGTCAGCCTCTGACACAAATGCAGAGGCCCTTTCTGACACCCAGGCTGCTTGTGTGTGTGTGTGTGTGTGTGTGGCATATCATGTGGGAATGGGACCATATGTCTGACAATTGTACACCATGAAACAAGTTTAACAGTATAGAGACATGGGTACTCCATGCTCACTGCTGGCATGTTTGGCAGCTGCTAATGGGATGTGCCCCTCCAGGTCTGTGGTTAATCATAGTGGAGACTGGGACTTTTGTTCCTGTTTCACTATGGAATGTCAGAGACTGCAAGACCAGGATACATCATGATCATCTGGCCTGGATCAGCATATTAAGAATGATGCTGGGAAATGTAGAAGGGCTCCATGAGCACAAATGAGCTTCCTCTGGAATATTACTAACACCTTCTGGTCAAGTTCATAATGTGTAGCCATTTACTATTGTGTGTAAGGGAGAAGCATCACACATATAGGCCTCATGTACCCCTATGATG
Organism: Pleurodeles waltl; assembly: GCF_031143425.1. Classification (NCBI taxonomy): domain Eukaryota; kingdom Metazoa; phylum Chordata; class Amphibia; order Caudata; family Salamandridae; genus Pleurodeles; species Pleurodeles waltl. The sequence continues at coordinate 512,900,534 of NC_090450.1, read as the reverse complement.
ACATGTCATTGTCTCTTGTCAACCCAACAGATACTTTGCAAGACATATGACATAGACTGGCTGCCACTATCTGCAGCAACCAGCAAATTAACTCCATTGGCCTCTTTCAACAAAGTACAATTACCCTCAGCTTTATGGGGACCCTGAGGACCAGTTGAGTAATGCAGCACCTGCCTGACGCTGTGTCAACACTGCGCAGCACTGCAGTGCAGTGTACAAAGGGATGGGCCAGACAATGTTTAGCGTGGAGTCAAGACCTATTACTGGTTGTTAGATGTGGTATCATGCCTACTTTTTGTGTGTCTTTCATGTCTCCTTTTATGTAATTCCAGCAACTGCTGCAATAGTCATAAGACCAAAGTCTCATTGGAGCCCATTGAATGCACACACCAGGGTGCATCGGGGGCCTTGTAGTGTTCTGAACACTACTGGGGAAATGGGGCTCACTTGTGCATCCGGAGGAAGAAATGCAATGCAAGCACCATGACTGGTGATCCAAGGGCCTTATCAATGCCAGGTGCAAAAGCAAAGGGAAGGGCCAGACAATATCCAGTATAGGGTCAAGTCCTTTTTTGGGTTTTATGTGTGGTATCATGCAAACTTTGTGTGTGCTTTTTGTCAGTGTAAAGTATCATTTCATGTATCTTGTAGTAAAGGCTGACTTTAGAATACTTGTCTCACACAAAACGGTGCAAACCTTTTAAAGGGAAACCAAATGCACACGTCTCCAAAACAGTGGCTCGTATGTCACATGTAATGTCTAGCTAGCTGTACCAACTATACACATGTGCCAACTGCTTTACAGCACCAACAGGCAGTCTTGGAATGCCAAATGTGGCACCTGCCATGTATATTGGCTGAGACTGCCAGGGAATCTCCAACATATAGACCCACAGCTTACAAAGGTTATGACAAAGGCCAGGTTTGTATATGTACACCCATTGAAGCATTTCTGTGGAATCAGACCATGTCACACATCCTTGAGAAGCGATAGTTAGTGCAAGACTTTCCAGTCCACACATTACAGGATGATCGTAGATACATGCTTAGGTTTGGACAGATCCACCCAGACTGTGTCCCATCCCCACTTGTAGACTGACTTTGGAAGATGACTAGGTAGAAAGGACAGGAGACACTGGGCCAAATTTACAAAGGTAAATTCAGACATTTGGGCCAAGTTTACAACAAACCTCTTTGTTAACTTTTGTGAATTGGGCCTTATTGCAATAATGGTGAGGCTTCGGCACCACTGGAGTGTTTAGACCCCACAATTGTGTCCGATGTCAATGTGTGACTAATGTTAGGACATTAGAATGATAGTACACATACATTTGGGATCCAAGTCACCCATAAAGGGTTAGTGAGATCAAAGGAGAACAAAGTCAGCACTTGCTTCACGAACTTATGTGCTGTGCCCTGATTTCTACACTAGCTACATAATGTTCTCACTTCTATTTCAGTGGACACAGTTCGCCAGGAAGACCACAGAGAGGACCAAAGATGGGGAAGGCCATCCTTGGGATGTCAGCGGGCACAGCCTCTTTCATCAACAGAAGAGGAAGAGGAGGAGGGACCTGAACATCTTCAGGCAGAGGGAGTGCACTCACCCAGATGGACAGTACATCTGTCACAGACCAGGTGGAGGCTGTGGACACCCTAGGGGTGCAAAGAACTGGATTCTTCTGGCCGTGGGGAGGATTTGTACCCTCCCCCTGACACAGAAGAACTCAACGTGCTGGAGGTGTCCCCACTTCACTTGTGTTCTATCCAAACCCTTCCCTGATATGCCACCCCTCCGACTGCATCCCAGGAATGAATGGTGTCATCTGAGGAGGAGCATTGCATTTCCTCTCAGCTCCTACAGACGGTCATTGAGGAACTGTGTAGGACCCAAGAGACAAATGCTTGTGCCATGCCTGTCGTCAATGCCACCCTCACTTCCTTGGGTGCCGCCATGATGTCTGCCCTGTCCCAGCATCCCTCCCATACCACTCTCCATGTGTCTCCCTGTTCCTCCTCCCACTCTGTTTCGTCCCTTAGCCTCGTGCATCCATTCCCATGGGGTGTCAGGTCATCCACCGGCGAGCCATAAAGAGGCCACAGAGGCAGAGGAACTTGTTGTGGTGGAAAAGGATGACCAGGATGACATTTGACTAGACATTTTACTTTGACTGAACATTTGTTTTTCCACTTTTACATAGATTGATTCCCTTGACATTTCCCTGACGTGCTTTAATTTATTTTGTCCAATCCCCTCCAAGTCTCCTCCCCATTCTGGATAAGAGCATCATTTTCTTTTCTTTTCTCCCTTCCCAATGCACGATATATATGTTTTTTAAATTTGAATCATAATCATATTTAAAAAAAAGAAAAATCACTGTGTTGTGTAGTTCGTTATATTTGCTGGAATCAAAGTATGGAAATATGCGTCTGGAGTACCTTTGTACACAGATGGTTCTGCTAGTGGACATGTATTAGCCAGGTTTCTCAACACAAATGGCCTACAATCACATTAAGCAACTAACCATCAGCAACTATTAATCAACTCAATTTAAATGTGGAATATATCTTTTATTTAGATTGTTTGGTCCAAACATATTTACTTTGCTCAAGGGGGATCTTGTTTGCATCTTTTCAGATTTGGTGGTGAGGTACCTTGTGAGGTTAGGCATTTCCATGGCTTCAGAGGTGCAAGTGGGTGTGGTACCTGTGCGGGGGAGATGCATCCTGGACAGGGGTGGTGGGTCCTGTAAAGGGGGGATACATCCTGGATAGCAGGTGGTGGGTCTTGTACAGGGGGGTGCAGCCTGGACAGGAAGTGGTGGTTCCTTTGTAGGGGGGTGCATCCGGGACAGGGGGTGGTGGGTCCTGTACAGGAGGGGTGAATCCTGGAAAGGGGCGGTGGGTCCTGTGCAGGGAGGGCTGCATCCTGGACAGGGGGTAATGGTTTCTGGATGAGGGGGTTCATCCTGGACAGAGGGTGGTGGTTCCTGTAGAGGGATGGGTGGTGCATGTACAGGGGGAGGGTGTGACTGTGCAGTGGAGGGCATGTGCAAGGGGAGTGTGTCTGTCGTAGATTGATGGGGGTCCTGTGTTAGTGTCCTAAGCGGGGGCTGGGGTGAGGTGGTGCAGGTAAATGTGTTTGCTCCCCTTCATGCATTGACTGTGAAGGCTGATTTGGTATCATTTGGAGCAACCCCTCCATCATCTTCATGACCAATGCATGGTGTCTTGCACTTTCTTCCATCTAAATGGGCATGATATCATTCAGCCTCTTCCCCATGTCTTCCCGGGATGTATCTATCCTCTTCAGCACCTGGGACATTCTTTGCGTGAACTGTGTGAGTTGGTGCATGTCCTGTAGTGAGTCAGACAGTATAGCCCCTATGTCACAAATGTCCAGCCTCACATCTGACTGCTGTTGGAAGAAATCTTCCTCCCTCTCTCAACCATTATTATTTGCCAGCCTATGGAGTAGAAGATTTTTGCCTATGGGCAACCTGCTCCTCACCAGAGCTGGCATATACTTCAGATGTTAGAGAGAAGGCATGGGAGACACATAGTAGGAATGTGTAGGGGAACCAACTCGTCTCATCTGAATGTGAGGGCAGTGAGGAGGTGATGGTTGTTTTGGGGTGTGTGAGGAATGGGCAACTACTGGGGATGTATGAGGAGGCCCAATGCTGACCCGAGCAGTTGTAGGCTTTGAGATGTGACCTGATTTGTATACACCGACACGTGATATCTCACACCGTGGCATTGAGGTGTTCAATGCAGATGTGAAATGCGAAAGCAAACTCACCAATTCCAACCACAACCTTGTCTGTCATTGAGGTCCTCTTTGATGACAGCTGCTGGACTGGTATCCCTTAGTGTGTTGCAGAAGATATGGTCCTTGACCCATCAGCTTGTAAAAGAAGTGACACAATAGTTCATGTACTGCATGATTGATATGTGAAAATGCATACTTGACACAGATAACTGAATATGTTGGGTAAATTATACACACCAACTTCAGATGTAATGCTGAAGGTGGCAAAATCTGCTACGTTAGAAATGGGGCCTATGGTTGGCAGTCAGGTTACCCCCTGTCCAAGCAAGGACCCTCGCTGTAGTCAGGGTAAAGGAGAATCACCCTCAGTTAACCCCCACTCACCCTCTTGGTAGCTTGGCACAAGCAGGCAGGCTTAACTTCAGAAGCAATGTGTAAAGTATTTGTACCAACACACACAATGGTACAGTGAAAACACTACAAAATGGACACCACACCAGTTTAGAAAAATAGGTAATATTTATCTAAATCAAACAAGACCAAAACAACAAAAATCCAACATGTACAAGTCAAGAGATGAATTTTCAAAAGAATAAGAGTCATAGGGGGTTATCACAACTTTGGAGGAGGTGTTAATCCGTCCCAAATGTGGCGGATATACCACCAGCCGTATTACGAGTTCCATAGGATATAATGGACTCGTAATACGGCCGGTGGTATATCCGTCACTTTACCGTCACTTTTGGGATGGATTAACACCTCCTCCAAAGTTGTAATAACCCCTTAATCTTTAGAAAACAGTGAGAATGCTGTTGTTACACAAAGTACCTGGTTAGCGTAAAAAATAAAGTTGCACTGGTGAGGGTGCATCGGAAAAGGGTAGAGATGCGTTGATTCCTTACTCCCAAGTGAGGCTGTGCGTCATTTCCTTCTCCAGACTGTTAAACGATGCGCTGTTTTTCTCCCTTGCAGGAAAAAAATGCATCGATTTCTGGATGGGGTGCCTCGGATCCGCGCGGAGTCGGGTTGACCTAGACGCCCGGGGATGATGTGTGGAAAATGTGGTCGCAAAGTATCAGAAACCTGCACTGCATGGGGTTTGTGTCGTTATCAGCCAAGAGGGTGTTGAGTGTCATTTCTCCAGCTGCGATGCATTAATCTCCCAGCCGCTATGCAGGTGGAGCATTGATTTCAGCCGCAAAGCCAGCAGCGTGTCGTTTATCAGCCACGTTGGGGAAGGTTCATCGAAAATTTCCCCTCACGGCGTTCTGTGCGTGGATTTTCAGTTCTTGTCTGCTAACTTCACCTTTCAAGGGCCCAGGAACTGAACAGAGAACCACTTGGCAGGGCAGAAGTCTCAACAGAGAGTACAGGTGATGGGAGAGGAAGTCTTTGATGTCCCTGAGACTTCAACAAAAGGAGGCAAGCTCAATTCATGCCCTTGGAGATTCTTCTCAAGCAGGACTGCACAACAAAGTCCAGTCTTTGTCCTCTTTCACAAGCAGAAGCAGCAACTGCAGGATAGCTCCACACAGCACAATCACAGGTAGGGGCAGCACTTCTACTCAGCTCTTAAGCTCTTCTCCCTGACAGAGGTTCATCTTGAATCCAGAAGTGATCTAATTTTTAGGAGTTTTGGGTCCACTACTTATTCCCCTTTCTGTGTTTGATGTAGGCAAACTTCAAAGGAAAGTCTCTCTTGTTTGTAAGATCCTGCCTTGCCCAGGCCAGGACCCGGACACACATCCGCGAGTTGGAGATTGCATTGTGTGAGGCCAGGCACAGTCCTTTCATGTGTGAGTGACCACTCCTCCCCTCCCTCCCAGCACAGATGGCTCATCATGATCTGCAGGCCACAACCCAGCTCCCTTTGTGTCACTGTATAGAGGAGAGGTGCAAACAGCCCAACTGTCAGACTGGTCACAGAATGGTATAAGCAAGAAAATGCCTACTTTCTAAAAGTGGCATTTTCAAACACTCAATCTGAAAACAACTTTTACCAATAAATTTATTTTTAAATTGTGAGTTCAGAGACCCTAAAATCCACTTTCTATATGCTCCCAAAGTGAATCTGCACTTTAATAATATTTAAAGGCAGCCCCCATGTTAATCTATGAGAGAGATATGCTTTGCACAGTGAAAACTGAATTTAGCGGTATTTCACTGTTACGACATGTACAGCACATTAGTACAAGCCCCACCTTTAACATACACTGCACCCCGTCCATGGGGCTACCTAGGGCCTAACTTAGGGTTGCCTTACATGTATAAAAAAGGAAGGTTTAGGCCTGGTGTTAGAAATGAGGTTTTGGTTGGCAGTCAGGTTACCCCATGTTCAAGCAAGGGCCCTCACTCTAGTCAGGGTAAAAGAGAATCACCCTCAGGTAACCCCTTCTTACCCCCATGGTAGCTTGGCAGATCAGTTGGCTTAACTTCAGAGTGCTAGGTGTAAAGTATTTGTACCAAGACACACAGGGGCATATTTATACTCTGTTTGCGCCGAATGTGCGTCCAAATTTTTGACGCACAATCGGCGCAAACCCTGCCCCATATTTATACTTTGACGTCCCACCCCGCGGGCGTCAAAATTCCACCATGTGCGTCATTTTTTGGAAGGGGGAACCAGCCTTGCGTTAATTATCTGCAAGGTAGGCGTTCCCTTTCCAAAAGATGACTTTAAGGCCTGTGCCCCTTATTTATACTCTGGCGTCATTTTGACGCACAGGAGGGGGTGGGCCTTAAAAAATGGCGCACAGCCTGATGTGCACTGTTTTTTAATGCCTGGGTCAGGGCAGGCGTTAAGTGACCTGTGGGCTCGGAAGGAGCCCAGAGGTGCCCTACACTGCCCCCAGGGACACCCCCTGCCACCCTTGCCCACCCCAGGAGGACAACCAAGGATGGAGGGACCCATCCCAGGGAAGTAAAGGTAAGTTCGGGTAAGTATTTTTTTCAGATTTTTTTTGTGGCATAGGGGGGCCTGATTTGGGCCCCCTACATGCCACTATGCCCAATGACCATGCCCAGGGGACATAAGTCCCCTGGGCATGGCCATTGGGCAAGGGGGCATGACTCCTGTCTTTGCCAAGACAGGAGTCATGTCAATGGGGGTTGGGCGTCAAAAAAAATGGCGCAATTCCGGTTTGAGGCCTGAATTTTGCCTCAGACCTGACTTGCACCATTTTTTGACGCACAGCCCCCATTTTCCCATACGCCGGCCCTGCCTGGTGTGAGTCATTTTTTTTTACGCACACCAGTCCGCAGCGCCGGCTAACGTCATTCCACTAATAAGGCGCCCGCATGGCGCGTTGGAATGGCGTTAGCCGGCGGTAAAATTTTTGATGCACAACTGCGTTGACGCAGTTGTACGTCAAAAAGTATAAATATGGGCCACAGTACCTTAATGAAAACACTACAAAATGACACAACACGGGTTTAGAAAAATAGAGAATATTTATCTAAACAAAACAAGACCCAAACGACAAAAATCCACAATACACAAGTCAAGTTATCAATTAAAAAGCAAAAAGATTCTTTATGTAGTTTAAAACACACACTAACACTGTTAGTGTGAAAATGTACCTTGGGTGCGTCAACAATAACCCTGCACGGGCGAGTGTGCGTCAAAAAGGGCTTGCAATGCATTGATTTCACTCACTCACGAGACGTTGCATCGTTTCTCCTTTCGTCAGGTCTAGACGTGTCATTTCTTCTCTCTGCAGGAGAGCAATGAGTCGATCCCGTCAGCACTCTCGGGTCCGGGCAGGCCTTGCATTGTTTATAAACACCCAGCGGTACTTGCATTGGTTATCCAGCCGCTTGATGATTAAAAAAACATGCATCGCCGGTTTCGATCTCCGAGTCTCCATCAGCGATGCTGCGCATCATTTCTCCAGCTCCAGGCACTGATTCTTTGTTCACGTTTCTGGCGAGCGTCGATTTTCAGCCAAAGAGCCGGCGGTGTGTCGTTTCTTCAGCCGCAGATCGGAGTTGTGACGATCTTTTCCCTGCATGGCACTCTGTGCCTGGATTTCTCACTCTTGGGCTGCCAGTTTCTCCTTTCAGGGTCCCACGAACTGGATGGGCACCACAGGGCAGAGTAGGAGTCTCTCCAGAGACTCTAGGTGCTGGCAGAGAGAAGGCTTAGCTGCCCCTGAGACTTAAAACAACAGGAGGCAAGCTCTAAATCAAGCCCTTGGAGATCTTCACAAGATGGAAGGCACAAAGTCCAGTCTTTGCCCTCTTACTCTGGCAAAAGTGGCAGCTGCAGGATAGCTCCAAAAAGCACAGTCACAGGCAGGGCAGCTGTTCTTCCTCAGCTCTTCTCCAGGCAGAGGTTCCTCTTGTTTCCAGAAGTGTTCTAAAATCTGTGGTTTTGGGTGCCCTTCTTATAACCATTTTCTCCTTTGAAGTAGGCCTACTTCAAAGTAAAATCTCTTTTGAATGTGAAATCCTGCCTTCCCCAGGCCAGGTACCAGACACTCACCACGGGGTTGGAGACTGCACTGTGTGAGGGCAGGCACAGCCCTTTCAGGCGTGAGTGACTACTCCTCTCCTCCCTGCTAGCACAGATGGCTCATCAGGAAATGTAGACTACACCTCAGCTCCCTTTGTGTCACTGTCTAGTGTGAGGTGCAACCAGCCGAATGGTCAAACTGACCCAGACAGGGAATCGACAAACAGGCAGAGTCACAGAAATGGTACAAGCAAGAAAATGCTTACTTTCTAAACGTGGCATTTTCAAACACTCAGGCCCATATTTATACTTTTTGACGCACAACTGCGCCAACGCAGTTGTGCGTCAAAACTTTTAACGCCGGCTAACGCCATTCCAAAGCGCAATGCAGGCGCCTTATTTATTGAATGGCGTTAGCCGGCGCAGCTGACTGGTGTGCGTCAAAAAATATGACTCACACCAGGCAGCGCCGGCGTAGGGGAAAATGGAGCTTGGGCGTCAAAAAATGGGGCAAGTCAGGTCTGAGGCAAAATTTTGGCCTCAACCCGATTTGCGCCATTTTTTTTTACTCCCAACCCCCATTGAAATGACTCTTGTCTTAGCACAGACAGGAGTCATGCCCCCTTGCCCAATGGCCATGCCCAGGGGACTTATGTCCCCTGGGCATGGTCATTGGGCATAGTGGCATGTAGGGGGGCACAAATCAGGCCCCCCTATGCCACAAAAAAAAAATACTTACCTGAACTTACCTTAAGTTCCCTGGGATGGGTCCCTCCATCCTTGGGCGTCCTCCTGGGGTGGGCAAGGGTGGCAGGGGGTGTCCCTGGGGGCATGGGAGGGCACCTCTGGGCTCCTTCCGAGCCCACAGGTCCCTTAACGCCTGCCCTGACCAGGCGTTAAAAAATGACGCAAAAGCGGCTGGACGTCATTTTTTAAGGTCTGCCCACTCCCGTGCTTCATTTTTGCACGGGAGTTTAAATAAGGCGCACATGCCTTGGAGTCATTTTTTAGAAGGGAACGCCTACCTTGCATATCATTAACGCAAGGTAGGTGTCCACGCTAAAAAATGACGCAAACTCCAAGATCTTTGGCGCTAGACGGGTCTAACGCCAAAGTATAAATATGGAGTTAGCTTTGCGTCGGATTTGCGTAAAAAAAAACAACGCAAATCCGGCGCAAACAGAGTATAAATATGCCCCTCAATCTTAAAATCAACTTTACTAAAATATGTATTTTTAAATTGTGAGCTGAGAGAACCCAAACTCCACATGTCCATCCGCTCCCAAAGGGAATCTACACTTTAATCAGATTTAAAGGTAGCCCCTATGTTAACCTATGAGAGGGTCTGGCCTTGCAACAGTGAAAAACGATTTAGCTATATTTCATTGTCAGGACATATAAAATACATTACTAAAGGTCCTACCTTAACCATACACTGCACCCTGCCCTTGGGGCTACCTAGGGCCTACCGTAGGGGTATCTGACATGTAAGAAGAAAAGGGAAGGTTTAGGCCTGGCAAGTGGGTACAGTTAAAACTGCACACACAGACACTGCAATGGCAGGTCTGAGCCATGATTACAGAGCTACTTATGTGGGTGGCACATCCAGTGCTGCAGGCCCACTAGTAGCATTTGATTTACAGGCCCTGGCACCTCTAGTGCGCTTTACTAGGTACTTACTAGTGAATCAAATATGCAAATCATGGATAAGCCAATTACATACACATTTTGTACAGGAGCACGTGCACTTTAGCACTGGTTAGCAGCGGTAAAGTGCCCAGAGTAACAAAAACAGTAAAATCAGAGTCCAGCACACATTCACAAACTGGGGAACAAGAGGCAAAAAAGTTAAGGGACCCCCCCCAAGGACGAAAAGTCTAACACCTGGCAAGTGGGTACACTTACCAAGTCAAATTGGCAATGCAAGACTGCACACACAGACAGTTCAATGGCAGGTCTAAGACATGTTCACAGGGATACTTATGTGGGTGGCACAACCAGTGCTTCAGGCCCACTAGTAGCATTTGATTTACAGGTCCTCTGCACCTCTAGTGCACTGTCCTAGGGACTTACTAGTAAATCAAAAATGCCAATCATGGAAAAAACAATCAACAATACAATTTTCCCAGAAAGCATATGCACTTTAGCACTGGTTAGCAGTGGTAAAGTGTCCAGAGTTCTAAAGCCAACAAAAACAGGTCAGAAAAAATAGGAAGAAGGAGAAATAAAAATTAAGGATGACCCTTCAAAAAGGGCCAGGTCTAATAACAGCTCATCTCCTTCCACAAGGATTTGGTTATTGTACATGGGCAGAGTATCAATAGTCTACAACATTATACGGCACACTTACCTGATGCACAAATGGCAGTGGTTTAAACTGCTGCAGCCAGTATGTCTCCTATAACCCTGGATGGCGCCATCCATATCACTGAAGTAGTCCTGGCAGCAGCTGTAATGTAACATACATATTCATAACTAAGTGCAAAGGATGATGCTGATGATTCTACATGTACATTTCAGAGGCATAGACCAGTGATCTACAAGTTACAGGCGGCATTCATAGCAACCTGGTATCACACTATTTGGAGGTTACTGAGAGCTATAGTACAGATGCAACTAGAGTGTCCTGCACGCCTACCTTTGGACACACCATCATTTTACAGGCTTTATGCATCCTAAGTCTTATGTGGTTTCTGCTAATGTGTAAAGGAGTCTTCCAAAACATGCAGAGCTGGCTCATCTTTGCACATCAGATTATGTCAGTACATTACAGAGTACATATTTGATATACACAATTATCAATCACGGCATGGTCAGCAATCATTCTACTCCCACCCTGATAGGGCAACATTGCCCATTGTGGACTGTGAGGTCAGTCATTTCTGCCGTGTACTCTTCGTCTGGCATGTGTTCCCAATGTACAAGAACAACATCATTCTGTATTTTAACTGACACTGGATACTGTTATGTACAGCACACATCATGGTGTCCTGTATTACAGGGTTTACTCATTTCTGATATGGGGAAGGTGAGGCAGTGAAATTAACATTGGTCTGGGATCACACAATTTGTTCAAGTGGAGAAGCTGGCCTGGTCCCCACCTTTACTTGTTTCATGTAGTGCAGTTTACAGACTAGATGTGTAAGCTTTGGGTCCTCTACACCCACCTTGCCAGCCACAACCTCATTCACCGAACGCAAGTTTGCTGGTTTCAGCACACCCCTTATCCACATCATTACTTTATCTGTTGGTTCCTGGGATTTTGTCTGCTTCTATCCATGTCATGGACTTTCAAAGAAGTTGTGACTACTCCTTTCTGTGAGAGACTTGGGGACATAATTATGAGTCCCTCAAGCCACCGGAGCATCACTCTTTGTAAAACTCTAGCTGCCTGCATTAGTACTTCATGTCTATTGGGCTACAACAAGCCACTTTGCATGATTTGAAACAGCCTACTAGCTAAGGAGTGTGTCAAATCTGGACAAATCACTTGTGTTGCCTTCCTCTGCACTTGAGTGGCATTCAAGCCAATAAAACAATAGCACATCTATTTCCAAACTAACATTTTATTGGAACGACATCTGGGACGAAATGACTGGTTAGCAAAAGAAACCAGCTTTCTCACCTTCTGCAGGTCTGAGGCCTAGCAAATTAATATGGCAAACTAACACAGAATAGAATTAATGTGGCACACTTCAGTCTTCTAAAGTAAAGCACATATGCATGTTTTAATTGCAAATTAATCTTTCATAAATCTTGTCAATATTCATGTCACAGTACATTTCAAAAGTAAAATAACTTGTTCATACATGCCAATAGATATGCTAGGGAACTACAAATGTAAACATTAGCGTATGACATTTAGGAGATTTTCACGAGGAAATTCATATTGTTTCAATAAAAAATATTTCCTAACTTCATTTGGAAAATGTGAAATCAAAATACATGATTATACTTAGATGAAAATGGCTATAGCACATCACATTAGATCACTAGTCTACAGTCAATGCACCTAATATAGATTTTCACTACAGCACTTCACTTGAGGTAATACCAGGTAAGATCCTCTGGACTCCTCTGACTGCTTACTGTCACTGTAATAGATGTTTCTTCTATTGTCAAGTTCAAATTTCTATTTTCTTCTCCCCTTCTCTGCTATCTTCACTTTCCTTTTCTTCTATAACTTGCAAGTACCAAATACAACTAAAGCACACAAGGAAATTATCAGCACAGGTCTTAGGATAGGGCCAGTACTTCCCCTGTGTAGATTTCCCAACCATTTTCCAACTGCTTACCTGCTTCCCCATCTGTTCACTATTGCTTCCCAGGCACCTGTTAATTCTAACTCCTGCAAATCCCCTTTCAAGTCAGTCCTGTTCATAATGTACTATCTCAGCTCCTTACTATTATTTGGAATAAAATTGCAACATTGTTGAACTTTCAGCATCTTGGTAATTCCCACCTCTTTCGCAAGAAGGATGTTTAAAGCAAGACAATTTGCAAATCCATTGACCTTATGGCAAACCATTTCAGTGTCGACTAACAAGAAGGCACCTACTGTATCTGTAGACAACTTATCTACAATAGTTGACAACTTTCTTGTCTTCAGATCATTTACAATCACTCCCACAGATGGAATCATAGCACCAAAAACATCTCATATTATCTCTGAAGTACTAGCACCTCTTCTCTTGATTCTGGTTGTTGACTTCTCACAGGGTATCACATGATACATTTTTGGAAAAACTATTCCTAAATTAAATAACCACCTGGAATTGCTGAATACTGCCCATTCTACATAAATGTCCAACTACTCCAAAATGTGAATACATATCTGCACTCATTTGTGAGACATGGGTCGATATACACATAATTTCCATGCATGTTGAAAATCTAAAGTCAAAGTAGCTTGACTTCTTGCTGCTGAATAAATATTTTCTTCTTTTCCCCATATTTGCATCACTACTCCTCTCTCAGCCTTTGTTTTCATTGCTCTTCTTCTATCTTCAACGTGTCCTACTAGGGTAAGAACACAGGTAAAATTATTTCTATGGGCACAAACTGTACTAAACGTCAAATTATGCTAAAAAAAACAAACTACTGTCTCTATACTTTTTCCTTTGGCAACTTGTTTCAGGTGTCTCATGATGCGTACTTCTGAGAAGACAAGATCATAATTGGAATAATAATACTGAACGTGTTCCTTTTCAGACAAAAGACTGATCAACAAACTACATGAAATATCATATGTCAAGGGAAGACTGTGATATGTAATACCCTTACTAGCTGATGCAGGCAATTGTGTACAGACGTTACAATTGTTAGCGTACAAGGTATCAGTGGACTCATAAAGTAATTTATAATAAGTATTTGAAGAAATATCTCCTCTTAAACTAGCTACATGTAACTCCTTATCATCTAATGTATGCATTCTATTATCAGTACAAACTGTGGAACTCGGGACACTTGTTGATCTAACATTTCCTGATCTAGAAGGTGTAGGCAAGCTTAATCCAATAAGAAATGTAATCATCAATATAACAATCAAAACTAATACTCCTACTCAGATGCACCTGTTTACTTCTTCTGTTTCTGTGTTGCTCCATGAGTTCTCTAATTTCAGATTCATTATTCAACAATTGTAATGTAAAAATGCAAACTATAAAATGCAAATGGTGGCAACAAAAATAACAACGGTCTCTTTCAGCCCTTTTTTTTGTGAGCAGAGCACTTTGCAAACAATTGTGTTTTAAACAAAGTTCAAAAATGAGTTGCAAAAATCTTTTATTTTCTACAAGGTCTATCAAATGCATCGAATAAAAGTAAAATGTCTCTAATAAATGTGCAGCTCAAATCACTAATAATCACATCCAGGGTATAACATCTCAGTCTGTCAAATGGCAATCAAATTTCAAAGTTCAGCTCAGCCACAAGAATACATTAAAGAATGTTCAACTAGATACATATTGTTAAAACTAAAAGTTGCAAACTCTTTTTCCCATTCATTTGATACAAAATATGCCCATTCAGGTACTTTTGACAAGGTACTCTCCTTAGCCATTATCTCCGAACTACTGGTCTTTTTATATCACTGTCACTTTGACCAAGTTCTTTAGTTTCTTCTGGAGTAAGTGGGACACTTGCACTACTGGCACAGTTTGTTCACTTGGCCACTGATCTCCAAGCACAACCCTTTTGCCACAGCTCTATGTCCTTCATCAGGATCTGAGCTTTGCACAGTCAACTGTTTTTGTCTCGATCCTTCTTTACAAACTACTACTTTTGACTCAGTTAGACCCTCCAACAGATCGTAATTGTGCCGTTTCAGTTACTTGCTTATCCCCAACAGGTAGATTAACTTGCTCCCTTTGTCTTACTGTAACTTGCCCTTCAGGGACAGGTGCTGTTTTGTCAAGCAGACCTGGAACTTTAGGAGTATATGCCACATGAATCCAGTTAGGGAGACCAGCATAGTTCACAGCTTTCATAGTAACCAATACGATCTGGTAAGGCCCCTTCTGCCGAGGCTCCAAGCAGGACTTCCTTACGTCCTTCTTTACCATGACCCAGCCACCTTAACATAAGTCATGGCACAGCTCCTGCAGCAGCTGGACTGTTGCTTCTCCAACCTGATGAGACACAGAACGAACAACATCGGCAATAATCGAGCACCATGTCATTTGTGATGTTCACAGGCGGATTTGCAGGCACAGCTGGTAATCTCATGGCACAACCCATTGGTATTTCATGTGGTGATGGTCCTTTTTTCCTGCCTGGGGTACTGTGCAAATTCATCAAAACAAGAGGCAATTCATCAAGTCATTTCAGTGAGTAGGATGAACAAACTTTTGCCAGTCTGGATTTCAGGGTTCCGTTTACTTGTTCCACCAATCCTGAAGTTTCCAGCCTGTAACTGAAATGTAGTCTTTGCTCAACTTGTAATGCTGCCCACAATAATTTCAAAACCTCACTATTGAAATGGGTCCGTCGGACTAGAGAAGTAAGGAAGGCAAACCTAGATATTAACTCCCTAAGCAACAGTTTTGCTATTGAGATAATGTCATTTCTCCTTGTCGGGTAAGCTTCAACCCAACAAGAGAAAATGCGTACAATAACCAAGATATACATCAGTCCATTGCACATGGGTAGCTCAATAAAATTGAGATGCATTCAGTTGAAAGTTCTTCCTGGTCTTCTTATGTCAATCAGTATAACTGCAGTATGCTTGCCCACATTCATCTGCTGACATGACACACCAGTGAAAAAGGGCTTCTGTCATCAATCTGAATCTGAGATTAAACCATGTTTGCTAAAAGACTCTCAGCGTGGTGTCACGACCAACATGAGCTGGACAGTGGTAATGCCTCACCATAAGTGGCAACACACTGTAGGGCATAACAACTCTTCCATCACTTGAAACCCAAACATCATCTTCATCTCTTTTGACACAACTTGCTCTTGTCCAACTCTCCTGTTGTTCCTCTGATACTTCCTTTTGCAAACTCTTGACTTCCTTGCATGTATCTGTAACAGTTAACAAGAGATTGTAATTTGTCTCATCATTTCCCTCAATCCCATATTCACCATTAAAGTCAGTACAATTCAAAGCACAATATCTCGCTACCTCATCGGCATAACTATTGCCAAGAGTAACATAATCAGTAGCTTTGTGCTGTGCAGAACACTTCAAAATCTGCAACTTGGGCAGGCAGCTGTAATGCTTTCAATAAATGTATTTATTGTTTCTCCATTATGGATGGGGAATCCAGAAGAGGTCATGAAACCTCTCTGGGACCATAACTGTCCGAAGTCATGCACAACACCAAAACCATACTGACTATCAGTGAAAATAGTCACCTTTAGCTGTTCAGACACGCAGCTGGCTCCTACAAAAGCAACTAATTCAGCTACTTGGACAGAAAAAACTTCTTTAATCCAGGAGGCCTTGACAATACCTGAGACAGTGCAAACCACATAAGCAGCTCCCAGGGTTCCATCATGATATTTCAAAGAGGAGCCATCAAAGATATCACACAAACAGATTCGGAAAGTGGAATATCTTGAAATGCTGATATCAGCTTGGTGCATGGTTCAGTGACATCTTTCTAGACAGTCATGCTCAATTTCATCAATACAGTAATTTATATTTTTATCATCAACAGGTAGTGGTATCAGATTTGTTGAGTTTGAAGAAACACATCTTTTTAGGATGATATTGGGAGCAGCTAAAATGGTCTGCCTGTAATGGGTAAGCCTGGTGTAAGTTAAACAAGGGACCCCCTGATGCAGTTTTCTGTGGCAGAGGGGTGTGCAATGAGTGTTGCTCTGGGTGTTCGTCTGCAACACCCATTGAATTTTGATGCTGGCCCAGGTGTACGAGGATTCGTAAACCTGAAGCAGTGCCAAAATCTAAAGCCACAACAGGGGTGGTGTTAGCATGGCACAAAGAGGAGAAATACTTTTTTTTCTCCTCTTTTTTAATTTTTCTATGGGTGCTACATTCCGCAGTACACATAGAAAGAGCAAAACGCTATGAAAGATTGTTTGTGTGTGGGAAGGTGTCCCTTCCTGAAAACAAACAATCATTAAATAATACTGACTTTCTACTTCTATGTGTGCTGCAGAATGAACTAGCAAATTGCTGTTGCTGATTATGTGCACATGATTGTGTGCAGAAGGGATTCCTTCCTGCACATAAACAATCATTCCCTGGTGCAAGGCTTTCTGTGTTGGCACTAGGCCGCTAAATGTTGCGCCAGCACTAGGGGAAATACAGGGCTGCACCGTAATTTTGTAAATACGGAGCATCCCTGCATTTCTGAGGAGACTTCCTCATAAATGAAACCCTTTAAGTCCATTTGAAGCAAAGTGATCCAACACAGCAATTCTATCTCTTTGGCAAGCTTCCTCAGTGTTTGATGCCACTAACAGGTCATCAATATACTAAATCAGCACAGAATGATAGGGCATTTTAAGTGACTCCAGATTATTTTTCAAGATCTGGTTAAAAATGGGCAGACTCTCAGTATACCCTTGTGGAACTGGGCACCATGCCAAAACATGACTGCCAAACCAAAACCGGAAGAGAAACCGTCTCTCCTCATGCAACCGTATGGATTAAACTGATTGAAACAGGTCAATCACAGTGAACCACTCAGCTTCCAATGGGATTTGAAACAAGTTACTGCCGGATTTGGTACCACAGGACAAAAAGGAACAACTATTTTATTAGCCTTTTGAAGATCCTGGACTATACAGTACTTTCCATTGAGCTTCCTGAGTCACTTAATAGGAGATTCCCATTATCTCATTCAAAGTTCCCTGTTCTATCATTGACTCGATCACTGGGGTAATTCCTGCAATTGTTTCAGGTGTTATTTTATATTGCTGTATTCGTGGATACACAGCATTTGGTTTCAATGTAATCTTGACAAGCTCAACACCTTTGATGAGTCCTATCTCTTTTCCTGAAAAGTCCCAAACTTCAGTGGACACAGTATCTTTCAAATCTGTGAGCAAATCATTACAGGTCAACATAGGGTACAGTTTGACACTCAGGTTTTAATTCCTAATTTTAAATGCTGTATCCTCATCATTTGTATCCATTTCTATACCACTTTGGGTACAACAGATGAACCATTTTGCACAGCAAGCTGTGTTCAAGCAAACTCACAGGACTCAAATCACACACCATAAGCTGGTGTTCATATGCAACGTAACTTGTCTTTACAGGGACAGGTTCTGTTACAGAGTTAGTCAATTGCTGATTTGTCACTCTTACAACTTGAATTCTCTTTCTTATAGTGGAAGGTTTGATACCTCTTGTTTTCTCACAGTAGAGTGAGTACCCCTGTATCAAATAAAAGGACACATGGTGACCATCCACATCAACACATGGACCATGTTGTTCCACTTCTCAGGATGCCCAAGAACACATTCTTCCTCTCCTTTCTGGCACAATGACTGGAAAGTATCTGAAAAAACCTCATCACTCAAATCAATTTAGGGAAACTGAGTTGACATCTAATTCAAATCTACATTTATGACTGGGTTTAAATCCTGTTAGGAACTGTTTGACTTTTGTTGGGGCATTGTAGCTTGTGATACTTGGATTTATTGTCTTTGGAACATATTTTAGGTGTCTGTACTCTGCATTTGAACCCGATTGTTTTCTTGCATCTGCACAACTCCACTATTCTGCATCTGATATTATTCACATTAAGGGGACACTCCCTCTTTCAATGGCTCTGTTTGCTGCCCACATGACATGGATTAGTTATCTCAAAAAACATATTTTCCTACATCATCTCAGCTCCCTGTTGACACACTCCCTGCATTCCATTAGTATTCCCTCCAAACTGTGGATTCTGATTCTTCTGTGCAACCTCAATATTACATCACTGTTAGCTACTCTTTGAACTTTTTCTGCTTCAAATTCAAATTATCGCTGCAATATTTTGCATTATCAATTGGTTTGTTCTGCCAACAAATCAAATGCTGCTTAATCATGGTATTCAGTTCTGGCTTCAATCCCTGAACAAACCTGAACACAAAATCACCCATATCTTTGATCTTTGTAGTCTGAGTACCATTGTAATGCTTGAAAGCTTGCAAGAATCTTTCATATCCGGAATGTATCTACTCCTTAGAGTCCTGAGTCATTCTGCCATTTCTCAGTCAACCTATATCTTTGGGAGATAAATTGTCTTTCATGAATTCAATTATTTTCTGATACTTTTTCATTACCTCTTCAGACAGCACATTTTCACTGGATCTCTTGGAGGTTCTTTGTCCTGCAAATCAGCAGCATCTTAACATTCAGTCCACAAGTCACTCAGAACAACAATGGCTAACAATGCATTCAAATCTTCCCACAAGCAGTTTGAAAGCTTCACAAATCTTTCAGCCTGCCGGTACCATTCTACAAGTTTCTCTTTGAATTTCAGGAAATCATTAGTGAATGAGAGAATATCACTTCTACACCAAGGTACATTAACTTATCCTCCACCATGGACCTCTCTCATGGAAAGCATCTGCACATCTCCCTCACTCTGACCTCACTCTGACCCATTCCAGTAGATCAGTTCTCACTTACTTCTGATCTTTTTTCTTTGCTCATCATCCTTCCCTCTTATCTAATGCACCTCATTTTTTAATGTCACAAATGAATTATTTAATATGCAATTTCATCCCAGAGGTCTCATGTTCATGATATCCCTGTTACTGAATCCCAATCTGTAATTCTTCTGCAAGGGCTTCGAATTGTCTAAATCAAGGTCATATATTAGTGCAAATTAAACTAGTCTTTCATAAGCTTGTCCTGCACACTTTGTAATGTCTTTGCATACAATGTGCAGTTTATCCTCTCTAAGTGTCTAACTGAGGTATGTCTAAAGTTCCCAATATAATCTTTAATTCTACTTTGAATCTGCACAAATCTAGTGGTCTCTCTGTCTCTGGGATTTGTACAGACCTTACACTACAATTTGCGTTTCCTGATGCCTTTGTAGTACTTAGGCTATTTAACCAATCATTTAACTCCTGGGAATTAAAACCTCCTATTGGAGTATTCATCAATGCTTCTCATCCAGCAGAACTTAAATTTGCCAGATCTGGGGTATTTGCACTTTACATTTCTTCCTCATTTCTTCCTCCTAATAGGGGTGCTATAACAAACATTCATTGTAGATTCCGGTCTGGGGACAAAATACGATGAGGATCTCTGGGGAAACTCACATCAGGAGTAAATCCTGTTTGACCTATCATTGAAGCTGGATCTAAACTGCAAGTAGGGGTTAATGTTTTCGGAAGTGAAAGAACTCTTTCTAATTCTGAACCACTTGGGCTAGCAAAGTCCTGTGGATTTGTCTGCAAATAAATATTTGGAACAACTGGGTTATTTGGAACATTCTAGACATTTGGAACATTTAATGCATGTGCATTACTACCTGCCATATCTTGACCATATTGAAAAACGACTGGACCTATTGTCGCTTGAACTGTTAATGCATCTGGATTAAAGTAATTCATTTGATTCTGTGGAACTGTCACCCCTAAGCTCTGACCTGTTAAACCCATATTGAAACTCTCTCTTGCCTGATTTAGATTAAAGTTCTGTGTCATTTGATTTGGAATCTGCACTGTCTGATTAGGGCTCTGTTCAACGGGTGCAGTAGGTACATCAAAATGTTTAACATTGACTGATTTATAAAATCATCATCTGAAACACTCTCATAAAGTTCAGCTTTTTTTCTCAGTCTCTGTTACTTATTTTGTCTATTGTCTTTTTCTTTCCCTTTGATTTAGTGCTTGGTCCCTCTTCACTCATTAGGACAGTATACAATCTAGGGCCATATGTACAAAAGCTTTTTCCCATAGACACAGAATGGGTAAAATCCTTTGGTACATCTGGCCCCTAGTTCCCTAAATTATGTCTACTCTCCAAGCTTTCTGTTGATTATCCCATCCTGCCTTGCAACAGTCTTTATTGTTTTCTCTTCTCCTCCCTCATACTTCTGTTCCTGTCTGTGATGAGCTATGTCTCCCCAGGTATTTACTGCTTCAAATTGTGTGGGTCTCAGAGGCAGTGTCATCTCAAAGAATTTGACTCAAATTCTCAATAATTCTCAAATTGAATGTTACATAGAGCAGAAATGTTAATGCACCATCTTTCTCTGTAATTTTATGCCGCTGTTCAAGACATAAACATGCAGGAAGACCAATACTGGGCAGTACATAATGACCTGGAGTGCCTTCGGAGGGAGTCTCTATTCCCTTTCTAACAGGGACAAACACATCACCTTTTTTTCAAACTTTTCAGTGCTTTAAAGAACTTTATTTTCAATAAAATCTCAGAAGTAATTCTGTTCCCACAATTTTCTTTTCAATGTTCACAACCAATAGCAGCATCACACTCTATGACATAGTGCACCAATACTAGCTCAGCTTCACAATATTTGACCTATACCAGCATGACACGGTGTGATGTCAGTCTCACTCTTTGCAGCAGCTCACCCTCAGTTACAATTTCGCTCCCAATTAGTTTTCACACAAACATAATATAAAATAATGTGGGCAAAAACGAACAATACCAGTCTGTTCGCTAAGGATCAGATAATCAAACACTTCAAAAGCACTTCAAAAGCAGTAAGGAGATAAGCTTTCCAACTATGCATTCACAATTATATAGCAATCTCTCACTCACACCAAGGAATACTAATTGTACTGTTGATGATGTCTCACAACCAGCACCTCACACTGCAGACAATAATTTAATCAAATATCTTTCATGCTTGTGCAGTGTCCCAGGATCTTAGGCTACAACGGATCTGTTAACCAACACAACTTCGTAGCACAAAGCACCACATTCACACAACAACTCAGAAAACTTCTTAAACACTTCACAAGATCACACTTCACTGCAACCTTTAGGCAAAGCAATGCAAGTGCAAATCAAATTAATACTCACACATCTGCTGCCAAGGAAAGCTAGATCTCCTTTAATATTTTGACCGAACCATGGGATCAAAATTTGGGCTGGGTTTGGACAGTTTCATAATAGGACTAGGAACCCCCAACACTATATAATTATTTCCACCCCATCATGGTAGAGCATTTCAGGTATGCTCTAAATGAGGTTGACAGAACTTTTAACCCTAGCTAAGGAATAAAAGAAATTAATATCACAAATCAAATCAGCACTTAGATTTACAGCATGACCAATTTGGCAACACAAGGAATGCCCTAGTTGAGAATAAAGGTAAAGGGTTTTATTGGAAGCTTATTTTTAGGTTAAAGTAGATGATTCTCAATACTAAACTATAACGATACAGTGTCACCATAGGATGGCCTAAATGACGAACAAAAGTTAGGCACACAAACATCAAGCACAACAAACATTCAATTAAGGCAATACAAAATAACAGGAGAAGAACCTCATGTTCTGAAAACAAACTGTCCAACTCTCCTAAACATGAAGAAAATCTAAGAATCATCAAAGTTAGCTACTCAATTAGGGGCAAATCCATCAAATAACAAGTCAATAACTGACATGTGCTGGGCTACATGGGGGAAAAATGCTAAAAAGGAAATAAAGGACAAAAATAATGTGGAAAATTTACATCGAAGCAAAATCAAGCTAACCAAAGTTGGTACAAAGAAAGTAAAAAACAGAAGGTGTCGGCATTTCCAAATCTCAGTCAAAAACCTTCACATTGGGGCAAGAAAAATCTAAGGTTTCTCAGTAAGCATCGGAAAAATGCAGGGCAAGGGACAATGGCCTGTACTTATCAAAGTTCAAAGGTAAGAATCCCCAAATCCATCAGGAGAAGGTAAGTTCAAATTCAAAGTGAACCATGATTTTTCAATTAGTGACACCATATGGAGCGAAGGATTTCATTGTCCAATCATAGCACACCATCCAACATGCATCTACAACATCAGGAAAATTTACCACATCTGTGAAGGGAAGGTTTTGATCTTTGCTCTCCTATAGAACTTTGCAACAAATAATTCATTTGGTCCATCTTTGCATTCTTTGTTTCACGATGTACCATCCTCAAGGTCACTTTTTCAGGCTCTCTATGAATAAAACTATAACACATCTATTTCCAAACTAACATTTTATTGGAAAGAAATTGGGAAAGAAATGACACGTTAGTAAAAGAAAACAGCTTTCTCACATTCTACAGGTCTGAGGCCTAGCAAATCAATGCATAATAGAATTATAATGGCACACTTTATTCTTCTTAAGTAAAGCACACAAAAATGTTGTAACTGCAAATCCATCATTAATACATCTTGTCAATATTCATGTTACAGTAAATTTCAAAGGTAAAAAAACTTGTTAATATATGTCAATAGATATGATGGGTAACTACAAATGTAAACATTAGCATACAACACTTAACCCCTTCCCCGCCGTGGACGTAATGGTTACGTCCGTGGCTGCAACACTGAGGTGCCGTAGATGTAACCATTATGTCCTGGTACCGGCCCTCGGGGGAAGCAAGCGCTTCCCCCCTGAGGGCCACCTCCCCCAGGGTAGGGCTGGAAGGGGAATCGCTGGGGGCAGAAACCCTCCACTGGGGACAGAAACCCCCTAGACACCAGGGATATATATTATTATTTTTTTATATGTGGTGAGCGACCCCTTGGGCAAGGGTCCCTCCCCGGGGGCTAAATTATTCTTAGGCCATTTCTGACCCCCCTGGGGCAGATCAGCCTGATATAATTTCTGCCCATGGGGGGCAGAAACCACTAGACACCAGGGATTTTTTTTTTATATACTTACACGTAAGAGGAGCGGCTCCTTGGTCAAGGGCCGCTGCCCAGGGGAAGCAGAAACCACTAGGAACTGGGGATTTCTTTTTTCTGCCAATTTCACGCAAGGGGAGCGAGCCCTTAGACAAGGGTCTCTCCCCCGGTGGGGGCAAAATTATTTTAGGCCATTTCTGCTCCCTTTGGGGGCAGATCAGCCTATTTCTATTAGGCTGATTTGCTCCAGGGGAGGGGTGTCAGAAACCACTTAGGCAACAGGGATTGTTGTGTGTGTATGTGTGTGTTTTGTTCAGGGGGCAGCCCCTTGAGCAAGGTCACTCCACATGGGGGCACATTACTGTTGGCCATATCTGCCTATTTTTGAAAGGCTCAGCCCACCAGAGACCAGGTAAGATTTTTTTTTCAAAATAAGAGGTTGGGGGTTTGGCCATACTCCCACCCCAATAAAGAGGGCCAAAGTTGTTCTGCCCACCAGAGGGCAGATGGGGCAATTACCCCCGATCCACACCCCGCAGGGACAGAAAGTCTACTAGATAACAGGGAATTCTAAAAAACAAAAATGGTGTGGTGGTGGATACCAATCAGTATGGGCCTGGTTATGCCCCGACCCCAACTGAAGGGGGTAACAGTCTTTCAACTTCTTCCCACACACTAAAACATCTTATCCCACAGCAAGCAAGAGGATATTTGATCATTTTGGGTTTTGGTTTTACATTTGGGCCATGAGAGGTGGGCTAACTCTCAAAATCGTCCCACTTGGAATGGTGAGGGCTGCACTTTTTGGACTTTGGGATGCTGCCATGTAGAAAAATCCACAAGACCTAGACACATCTGAAAACTAAACAAATGGGTGATTCTAGGGTGGTGTGCTTCACATGCACCCACACCATTTTCTTACCCACAATGCCCTGCAAACCTCCAACTTAGCTGAAAATCACACATTTTCCCACATTTTTGTAATGGAACCTTCCGGAATCTGCAGGAATCCACAAATTTCCTACCACCCAGCATTGTCTCATCTATACCGATAAAAATTCTGCTGCACTTGTCAGCCTAAAAATTTTTTTTTTCAAACTGCCCTTTTGGACCCGCTTCAGTTCCCCCTCAATTTCGACATGTTTTTGGCTCTTCCCTGTGACAGGCACTTGGCCCACCTACACAAGTGAGGTATCATTTTTACCGGGAGATTGAAGGGAACGTTGGGTGGTAGGAAATTTGTCCCGGTGTGGTGATCCCACACAAAAATGTGGGGAAAAATTTATTTCTTTTAGCTAAATTTGAGATTTGTTGAGGAGTCTGGGTAAGAAAACATTGGGGGATCCACGCTAGTCACACCTCCTTGGACTCTAGTTTTCATAAATGTCTAGGTTTGGTAGGTTTCCCTAGATGGCTGCTGAGCCCAGGACCGAAAAAGCAGGTGCCCCCGCAAAAACAGGTAGTTTTGTATTTGATAATTTTGATGTGTCCAGATAGTGTTTTGGGGCATTTCCTTTCGCGGGCACTAGGCCTACCCACACAAGAGGGGTACCATTTTTATCAGGAGACTTGGGGGAACGCTGGGTGTGGCTACTTTCAGATTTCAGAATTTTCTGTCACCGAAATGTGAGGAGAAAGTGTTTTTTGGCCAAATTTTGAGTTTTGGAAAGGATTCTGGGTAACAGAACCCGCTGAGAGCCCCACAAATCACCCCATCTTGGATTCCCCTAGGTGTCAAGTTTTCAAAAATGTGCAGGTTTAGTAGGTTTCCCTATGTGCCAACTGAAGTAGAGGCCAAAATGCACAGTTAGGCACTTAGCAAAATACAGCTCTGTTTTCTTTGTGAAAATGTGATGTGCCAGGGTTGTGTTTTGGGGCATTTCCTGTTGTGGGCACTAGGCCTACCCACGCAAGTGAGGTACAATTTTTATCAGGAGACTTGGGGGAACGCTGGGTGGAATGAAATTTGTGGTTCCTCTCAGATTCCAGAACTTTCTGGCACCGAAATGAGAGGAAAACGTGTTTTTTTGGACACATTTTGAGGTTTGCAAAGGATTCTGGGTAGCAGAACTTGGTGAGAGCCCCACAAGTCACCTCACCCTGGATTCCCCTAGGTGTCTAGTTTTTAAAAATGTGCACGTTTGGTAGGTTTCCCTAGGTGCCGGCTGCGCAAGAGGCCAAAATCCACAGCTAGGCACTTTGCAAAAAACAGCTCTGTTTTCTTTGGGAAAATGTGATGTGTCCACGTTGTGTTTTGGGGCATTTCTTGTCACGGGCCCTAGGCCTACCCACACAAGTGAGGTATCATTTTTATTGGGAGACTTGGGTGAATGCTGGGTGGAAGGAAATTTGTGGCTTCTCTCAGATTCCAGAACTTTCTGTCACCAAAATGTGAGGAAAACGTGTTTTTTTGGCGACATTTTGAAGTTTGCAAAGGATTCTGGGTAACAGAACCTGGTGAGAGTCCCACAAGACACCCTATCTTGGATTCCCCTAGGTGTCTAGTTTTAAAAAAATGCACAGGTTTGGTAGGTTTTCCTAGCTGCTGGCTGAGCTAGAGGCCAAAATCTACAACTAGGCACTTTGCAAGTAACACGTCAGATTTCAATGTAAAAATGTGATGTGTCCACATTGCGTTTCCTGTCGCGAGCATTAGGCCTACCCACAAAATTGAGGTACCATTTTAATTGAGAGATATGAAGGAACACAGAATAGCAAAACAAGTGTTATTGCCCCTTGTCTTACTCTACATTTTTTCCTTCCAAATGTAAGACATTCTGAAAAAAAGACGTCTATTTGAGAAATGCCCTGTAATTCACATGCTAGTATGGGCACCCCGGAATTCAGAGATGTGCAAATAACCACTGCTTCTCAACACCTTATCTTGTGCCCATTTTGGAAATAGAAAAGTTTTCTTAATACCTATTTTCCACTCTTTATAGATCAGCAAATTAATTGCTATATACCCGGTATAGAATGAAAACCCATTGTAAGGTGCAGCTTATTTATTGGCCTTGGGTACCTAGGGTTCTAGATGAACCTACAAGCCCTCTATATACCCGCAAGCAGAAGAGTCCAGCAGATGTAACCGCATATTGAGTTCAAAAATCTGACATTGCTGGAAATTGTTACAGAGTAAAAGGTGGAGAAAAATGGCTGTTTTTTCCCCTCAATTTCAATATTTTTTTATTTCAGCTGTTATTTTCAGCAGGAAACCCTTATAGGATATACACAAATTACCCCTTGCTGAATGCAGAATTTTGTCTACTTTTTAGAAATGTTTAGCTTTCTGGCATCCAGCACTGGTTTCACACCCATTTCTGTCACTGACTGGAACGAGGCTGAAAGCACAGAAAATATAAAAAAATGTAAATGTCCCTGTAAAATGCTAAAATTGTGTTGAAAAATTGGGTTTTCTGATTTTAGTCTGCCTGTTCCTGAAAGCTGGGGCGATGGTGATTTTAGCACCACAAACCCTTTGTTGATGCCTTTTTCAGGGAAAAAAACACAAGCCTTCTGCAGCCCTTTTTTCCCATTTGTTTGAAAAAAAATACATTTTCGATGTATATTGGCTAATTTCTGGGTCTCCTTCAGGGGAACCCACAAAGTATGGGTACCTCCAGAATCCCTAGGATGTTGGAAAAAAAGGATGCAAATTTGGCGTGGGTAGCTTATGTGGATAAAAAGTTATGAGGGCCTAGCGCAAACTGCCCAAACAGCCAAAAAAGGCTTGGCACCTGAGGGGGAAAAGGCCTGGAAGCGAAGAGGTTAAGATATTTTCATGAGGAAGTTCATTATCGTTTTAATGACAACTATTTCTTGACTCCATTTCAAAACATATGAAATCAAAATAAGTGATTATATTTAGATTACAATGTCTAAACGGCATCACATTAGATTCCTATTCTACAGAGAATGCACCTTAATATAGAATTTCAGTGCACCACACCACAGTTAACTTGTTAGCAAGTCACACAATATAATGAAAATATATTCACATATAAATAATCATTTTCAAATAAAAGGTAACAGCAAGTCTCAGCTGCACCAGGATCATTCAAATGCTCCACATGATAAATCTTTGGGAAGACCACAGCTAAGTGACATATACATGTCATCCCCTGGGCAATTTGAAGTATTGGCGCTCCCCAAAAGCAAAATGAACTCTAGTAGTAACAGGATCTCGTCCGCCCAAGAATAGAAGCCAAATATCTCTATATTTGAAAATATTGTCACAATCACTTCTATCCATGAACAAAATGTTAAGGAAAGATTGATACCTACCCACCGATTTTCCTTTGTGTTGCCTAAAAGTAGTGCAGGCCTAACTCCTAAGTCTCGATGCTTTGCTTCTTCCTCATCCTCCCTGTCCCTTATCACTCTGATCCCATCATGTTTTCCCACTTTCATTTATTGCTCTCTTCACAATCTCAGTTAAAGAACATGTCAAACTGTTTCTATGAGCATAAGCCGTATCCAGTGTCGTAATCGGCCTAAAGAAGCTGCCAATCGACTCCATTGTCTTAGTATGAAAATTATGATTTATGTACTTCAACAAAGGAACTTCAGAAAATATCAAATCATAATTTGAATAATAATATTGAAAATGTCCCTTTCTATAAAACAGACTTAGAATACTATACATACACACAATACATAAGAGGAATATGGTGATCAGTGATTCTCTCTGCTGCTGATGCAGGTATCTGTATACAGACATAACAAATACTTACATCCATCGTAACAATATATTCACAAAGCAATTTAAAATAAGCATTTGAAGAATAATCTCCTCTAGATGCATCCACATGCAAAGCTTTATAGTCAAATGCATGCAAAATATTTTCTATAGGACTCTGGGTCTTAGAGGTAATACTAGGCTTAAGCTCAGCTACTGTGGAAAATGTAGATGAAGATAGTCCTACAAGGAGACCAATTGGTACTACAACAATGACAAACAACACACCTACTGATATCTATCTACATGTATTAGGGTTATCAGTTTCCATGACTTCTCTAGAATTAGACCGCTGAATAGAGATTAGCAGCAACAGAATTTTCTCTTTAGGTCTCTATTTGTGCAAATGGCAAAACAAAGTTCATGCAATGTGCAACAGATTTGTTTTACAAATTCTTAGGGAGTCCTTCCTAGCCTAAGTCCATCTTCTTCTAAATAACACCCTTACACACTTTCTAGTGCCTCAGGCCTGGGCAATGTCTTAAATGTTATTATTTAAAAAATGAAAGTTCAGTTGAGATGATTATGTCAATAGTATTTCAAATCAGTTCATTCAATGAGTGTGTTAGTTTTAAGCTCAGTTCAGGTTGCAACTCAGGTTCATTGAGGCTCAAATAAGATTTCACTCTCATCCCCCAAATCACAGATGTTTCCTTCACAATTGTTATCAGGAAAGTATGTTTATTCAGGGTTTCAGTACGTTTCACATGGTACTTTTGTTCTCCTGGATCTCCTGACTATAGGTTATTCACTTTCACTGTCAGCCAGGCCAGAGTCTTGGGTATCCTCCTGGATGGTACTCAATCTTTGTTCTATAGGCAATCTTAATCTTCCTCTTTCTTGCTTTCTGGCCAAATGTCTTCAATTTCTGCTTATTGTGACACAGCACTAGAATCTTCATCAGGGCCCGAGTCTGCCTCAGGTAGCAGACTCAACTGTCAGTTCATCAGCAACCCTCTAGTGCAGAGAATGTGATGTTGCCGGCTCTTGCCATCTCGGTACT
Organism: Pleurodeles waltl; assembly: GCF_031143425.1. Lineage (NCBI taxonomy): Eukaryota > Metazoa > Chordata > Amphibia > Caudata > Salamandridae > Pleurodeles > Pleurodeles waltl. The sequence continues at coordinate 512,871,313 of NC_090450.1, read as the reverse complement.
CTGTTCATCCTCTTCTTGCTGTATCTTAGTTGTGGGTTGCACTTCAGGAGAGGTACTGTCACATCAAGAGGACACATCATTCTACAAGTGTGGGCTTCATAAATACAATTGTGAAGACCCCCACACTGGACAGCAATATTTGTTACTTGGATGACCTGGTACGGTCCACACAACCTAGGTTCCAGACACATCTTCCAAACATGCTTCTTCACTAGGACCCAGTACCCTGGACTGAGATCATGGCACTGCTCCAGACTTGGAGAGGCAGAAACAGCTTCAACCTGGCTGGACACTGAAAGGACCACATCAGCTAGTACCTTTCAACAGTCAAGAACCATGTCATTTGTAATGTTCACAAGTGCATTTGCAAGCACTGCATGCAGTCTAAGTGTCATCTGCAGCCCTCACTCAAAGCCAGGCTGCCTCCGTCAGGCAGCCTGGTGGCAGTCGTAAACATTATCCGACAGGGCAGCCGTGCTGCCCCTTGGATAATGTTTCCTCACCCACCAGCCTTTCCCTGGCGCTGCCCTTTACGACTGCTGCCAGGCTGCCTGACGGAGGCAGCCTGGTGGTGAGTGAGGGCTGCCGATGGCAGCCTTCATGGGGTACATTATATGACGGTTTTACCCGCCACCGCCGGCATGGCGGGCCACATCGCCATGTTCATAATGGCGGCCTAAGTCCGATGGATCACTTTCGATTATATCCAAGTACATTCTCTATCAATCCAAGAGGATTATCTGCAAACACTCTGTTCTGCCGCATGGCAGATGAGGCAAATTACATCACTGTCGAGGTGTGGCTTATTTTCACGAAGATGCAACTTAATATCATTATATTACCTATGAAAACAGTGTACCCTTTGTTTGGCAGATGGCAGTGTTGTGGCAGAAAAAATCAATGTTTAGGTTTTGTCTTATTGATTACAAGCATTGATTTTTGGTGCCGCCAAGAAGTATAATGAGCAATTTTCTAACTACTTTTTCAAAAGTCCTTTAAGAGCACGCTATATTTGTGTTCATGAACCCAAGCCCTCAAGCTCTTAATAACTAGCCCTTTCCATATTGTACCTACCTACTCATCCACCTTCATTTGTATAATTTGCAGATCTTAATATAAACATCTTACCCAGTTCAAAGATGGAAAGTTCTTAAAATCTCTCAGCAACAGGTATGCCTGGCTTTTCTAAATTCCATGAGTCGCCTTTCAGTTGTTACCTTTCATTCAAAGAGTAGACCTTTTTGCTATACAGTGAGTAGTAGTTCAATTTACACTCCAATCTTTACACATTGTCATAGTGCAATTACACATTTATTTTTGACATTATATTTACTGTGTACCCTAATAATATTAATGTGTAAACTATATAAAATCATTAATGAAATGCAGCTACTGAGAAACTGAAGCTTTATAAGCTAGCACACTAATGTTCATTTAAATTGCTTTCATATATTCCTTATTCATATTTTACATTTACACTTTAAATTGCATATGCAGAAGTAACATGCATTTCATTTGTTCATGTTTTGCATTTATTTCAGAAAGTTATAAGTGTGGATTTATAATCATGTATTCACAACACCCAATAAAAACTTAGGTAAAGTTAGCCTGACTAAAAGCCTTGATGTTGTCATGTATTTTGCCTGGGTAGTTTGTTCTATCTTTTGCAGGTTCGTTCCAATATTTCATTAGCTAGAGAAAAGGAGTGTTGTTATATGTATTCGTTTATTGACAATGCCAGAATAGAAATCTTGGCCGGATGTTGCATTACCGTTCTTTTCAACCCAATTTCTTTTTGGGAATATTTGTCTAACTACTTTCAAAAGGTTCCTTTGAGAGAACCCAGTTTATATTTGAGGTGCAAGTACAGCAATTTTATATTCACGTGGAAAAAGCTGCCTCCTTAAAACCACATTTTCCAGTGTCCTGCCTATAACCCACTCCATGGGATCAACTTCGAATGCTCGAATTTAGCATGAACAAAATTACCTGCAGCCAATATTACCTTATGTGAGTGATACCTTTTCATTATGGGGGGATAGCCATAAAAACATTGTGCCATATTTATACTTTTTGACGCAAAATTGCGCTAACGCAATTTTGCGTCAAAAAAAATTGCGCCGTCTAACGCCATTTGGATGCGCCATGCGGGCGTCAAATTTATACTTTGACGTACGGCGGCGCAACCAACAGGTGGGAGTCATTATTTTGTGACGCACACAGCGTCGGTCTGTCGTAAAGGAAACCAACGTAAATGCGACGCACATCACTGTGGGTCGATTTACGACAGCGCAATCGTGAAAACGCCGTTTTTTTTCACGCAATTGCGTCACATTTTTGCGCGAAAACTGCCCTTTCAGGAGAGGAGACCCAAAATGGATCCTAGATGCCCCAACAGACCCCAGGAGGATGAGAGCAGACCAGGAACCAGCCAGGAGGAAGCATACAGGACCCAGGACATTTAAAAAAAAAAAAGAAAGTGTCGCTTTAGTGCAGAGGAGCAGGAAATCCTGGTGAAAGAGGTGACGGAACACCAGCACCAACTTTTCATCACCTCCAAATTGCCACTCAGTAGGAGAGAGGCCATCTGGAAACAAATTGTGGACAAGATTAACAGTGTGGCTGAAGAACGCCGGACAGTCACCGAGTGTAAGAAACGCTGGCATGACTGCAAACGTAGGACCAAAGAGAAAATGGCCAGGAACAGGAAGGCAGCAATGCAGACTGGAGGGGGGAGTCCAGCACAACAGGAGGCCCTGGACCACATGGAGGAGATGGCCGCAGCCGTCATCCCGGAGGAGATCGTCACAGGGATTCAAGGACTGGACAGCGCAGACTACCACGACACTACGCACATGCAGGGTAAGTCGCATGGGGAATCATAATACAATAATGGGGACTGTAAGCAGGGGGGGGATACCTACTACACAATGCATGTAAGTCAGCACATATATGAAGTGGCATGGGGAAAGGGGCACGGCAGGGGGGCATGCCCAGTACTGACCGAAGCTGGGGCACGACAAAATACAGCAACCACAACAGTCCCACAGGGACATCCTGTAATTACAACAAGAGAGCCAAGGGAAAGCAGTGACAGGTGGGAAGGACACTACCTCAAATCCACATCCAGGCACTTGTATTGCAAAATCTATTCTACATCAACTAGGTCCCTATCTGTAATGCAGTAGCAAATACAACAACTGTAACTTAACTGCAAACACAGTTGACAATAACACCTCTCATCTCTGTGCAGCTATAGTACCAAATGGCAGAAACCCCACCCTGGAACATACATACCTAAATTAGGGGGTGAGGGTGACATCTGCAATTACTCCTAGAAATAAGACAAAGGTACCAGTACACTCAAATGCCGAATGTCCATAACTGACACATACATAAGCCTAAGTAAACAGCAATAGGAGCCACACAGCACTAACGATACACACATGCTGCATACGTCAGGGTCCCTCACGTGCCTGGCTAACAAGGCTACATCACTAATGTCATACTGCTCAGACAACAACATTGAGGAGGGGACACAGGCAACTGGTCACTGAAACACACCTGCAAAGTCGGACAAACAAATAGGACCTTCATACGATAAACAGGCCAATCCAATTCAAAACACATCACCCAACATCATCTCAAAACATCAAGAATGTTTACATCCATACCACATCCTAACATTGACATGCATAGGTAATGCCACGTTACATGTACAGATCATGCAATGTGAATAAAAAGTGTATGGGGCAGGGCCTGAGAGGCAAGTGTGCTGGCAGGGCAGTCACAACATCCACAGTCAGTCAAAGTGTAGTGTGGCAAGTGAAACGTATACTTTGCGCATTAGCCTCAGGCTGGAGGCCTTTGTGCATCTTACCCTGAATGTACTTATACTCATTTGCTCACATCTAAGTGCCTCAGAGCAATTTGCACTAAATGATTCTCATTGCCCTTCCTATCAGTTAATGTAGCAAATAGTCAGTCCTAAGGTGTTGTCAATTAGTCAAATCACACTGTTTTGCCTACTTCTGCACTGGAGTTTGCCAGAACATATTCACTCTGTGCCCCAGTCAAGGATACCGTCTGGTACGTTGCTGATAGATGTGGTAGGGGTCAAGGTTTGGCATTCCTGCTTAGGGAAACTTTATCATCACCATGACATATGTCTTTTACATTCACTCCCTTGTCCCAAGACACGCATGGGGGAGTTTCCAAACAGAAAATAACAACTAGATGCTGCCTGCCTTGCTGCTGATGCACAACCAGATCCTAGCCCATTCCTCTGATATGAGGGATGATGTCTCCCCTGTGATTCTGACAGGCAACCTCCAAACTTAACAAGCTGTGCTATACATAGAACATGCAGGGGGAGAGTAGAAACAGTTAGGCACCATGAAAGCTGTGTACTAATGTATTACTCTCCTGCGGACTATTTCAATTCTAACAGTGTGTATTGTTTGTGTAAATGGGGCTCATACCTAAATTCCTACAAGTCAGTTGTACAATGAAACTTCATATCAAACTAATACTGTCTATGTCATTTGTGTATGGGAACCTACCGGAAAAGATACAAATGTGTAGGACCTGAGTGACC